>NW_011888980.1:1364263-1385576 GCF_000151845.1 Pteropus vampyrus | reverse complement strand
GCTGGGTAATTATCTTTAGTTTTATCTAAAGAGTATTTGCCTTCATCTTTTTCGCATCAGAAGCAGGAGACACAGATAGGCATTTTGTAGACATGAGATGTAAAAACACCAAATACAATATCCAAAAAATGCTGGCAACACAGTACACTTTATAGTATCAGTTGTTTACTCTTGAGATCATGTGGCTCACCAGGAGCTGCGGCTCACTGCCACTGCCTAATGTCACGAAAGAGTATCTTACCACCAGACCAGAAAAAGATTAAATTCAAAATTTAAAGTAGCGTTTCTACTGAGTGTATACCGCTTTGACATCATGGCAAAGTAAAAAGATCATAAGTACACCGTGGTAAGTCGGCAACCAACCGTACACACACACACACACACATACACACACCTTTCTCCTCACATGGTTGACCCTAGCTCTTTCCAGTACCACACCCCTGAAATCGTTATTGTTACTACCACATGTAAACATAAAAGAATGTGAGAGGTTTATTGTCTCTATACAAATAGAATGAGTCTATTTACATATCACCTTCAACTTCTTCTCACTTAGCGATATCCCTTGGAAATTTCTGTAAGTCATTATATGTAGTTCTATCTCTGTCCTTCCCTTCCTTGCCATTATGTGTGTGCATGTGTGTATACGTCTCATTCTATGTAATGAGACAATGGGCTACACGCTCCCAGTGAAATCACTTAGTAGAGGTTTTTAGTGCGTGGTGACGTCTTCACTCTTCTTTAGCAGATATAGAACCTGAAGGGCTATTTGTTCCCCCCAATTTATCCTCCACCTACCACCTATAGTCTTCTAAGATGGTGTATCTATGTTTTTTACATGTTTGCTCAGTCGTCTGAGGTCACAGCATGTTGCTGTCAGCCTATGCACCCTGATGTTGTTTCAAGTGAAGGCTGTGACATCTATTTTGAAGAATTCTGAATTATGTCTAGTCTGCCCATGAAATTTGAAGCCCTCGGCCTTCTTTTTAAGCGTATCTTCACATTGGTACAGTTTTCACTAACCTGAAAGCCCTTTTGCAAACACACTAATATGAGTCTAGTTGTGAATGTGTCCTAATTTCAATGAAGATGGAAGTTCACTTTACTGCTTATTATTCTCCTTGTTGGTGTCCATCAGTTTGCAAGGGGTGTGGGGGGGGGGGGTGCCAGAAATTTCCTTCCCCAATACAGAAACTGATTATAAACAAATTCTTTCACGCTATAGAGGCCTCAGGGTCTCAGCCAAGAATAGACTGAGTCATGGAATATGCAGAATTTTCTTTGATTTTTTTTTCCATTGGTAAAATCAGCACATCCAAGCAATTAGATCTGAGTGGCAAAGTCTCTGTAACTACACAAATTCCTAACATGCATGTATTTTGCAAATGCTCTCAACTAATTGCTTTTATATTTCTGTAGTTTAATTGGGCTGGTAGGCCACTGTGAAGGGTTTAAGACGTGCACTTGCCCAGTGAGGCTGACTCCCAATTACAGAACGATTCTGAAATCAGGCATGCTTATAAAGAAGGTATTGAAGGACATAGTGTGCCAGGAAGGATTTAACTACCCTGAACGTACTAGAGCAGGGGAAAGGGAGGCAATCATTCAAATTTTAAACAGGCAGGAACACAGGACTTAAGGACGAGGTGTCTGGTACAGGCGCACCATGTGGTGCTAATGAACCATATGGTCCTGAAAATAGCTACTTTTTACAACCTGTTAATTAATTTTTTTAAAAAACAACTTTGTCTTAAGCTCAAGCAGAAAGGAAAGTATACACCTACCAATTCTTTTTCTGGATCTAAAGACAGCACAAGCTTATGATAATAATTATGTTTTCTTTTATATTACAAAGGCAATATGACTTCCCCCTGGATGTAGAATGAATAATTTCAATCCTGGTCATTACTGGGCTACTTGGTATTTTCATTTCCAAAGACTCTAGAAAATAAACAATGAATCTGCACCAAGTCAGCCTCTCTTACCCCTTAGGCCTTTTTCAAAATGGGAAGACAGTGACTGATATTGAGGAGGATATGGCCTGTAGCCATGGAACAGAGAAAAGCACCCAAATGACAGCCTTGAAATTTAGCCCTCCGGCAACTGACAAACAACCATTTTACCATGAGAAACCAGGATTAGAAAAAAACTGCTATCTTCACAAAGTCATGTCGACATATAGAATCAGCCCTGTATCTTCCAGGTACTGGTCATGCTTCTGGTAATATTCATAAAGAAGAGGATTGTAAATCCTTAGGCCATTCAGAAATGCTTTAACTCTTATGCCACCCCCACCCCCAGTCATATAAAGCCACTAAACCCATGGCTAAAAGCAGAGTTGGGGCAGTATTTCTTGATCTAATCAAAATCCCATCAACTGTAGAGTACCTACCTCATTCCATAATTGTTTGCCTGCATTACTGACCACGAGACTGCTAAATCCTATGTGTCTTCAGTATCTAGTATCTGGCATCTGGTAGACATTTGGTGTTTATTCAATGAATGAATGAACGAATGAATGAATATTGTAAAATGGCTAACTGTCACATAAGCAGAAACAGTTAATTGGGTCACTGTTAAAAATCTCATAAAAAATGCATACTCATAAAAATTGCAAATGATATGCAAGTATATAACTGACAAACTAGAAATTTTCTCTCACCTCAATCTCATTCTCCTGTATTTGGCCACACTTAACACTTTGATGTCACTGATAATTGTTCTCTATAGATAATACAATAAGTTATAACTATCAAACTGGAGTAGATAGTCTTCTTTCAAGCCCAATGCCTGAATCACTTTTGCCTTAATTTCTTGGCAATGTCAGGCACATGATTTTGCTTGTCTTACATTAGCTGTGTTGTTGTACAGTTGATTAGCAAACAATGTTCAGGAGACTGGCCTTCCTGATAATCTGCAAGGCCAGTCTGCAATTTAGTAATGTTGTTTATGTGGAAGCTAAATGGATCCAAACTCCCAACATAAATAGGCATATTTAAGTAACCAGATTCTTTCTGCTTATATGAGCAATTGTTCTGCTATGATACTTAGAAAAGCTCTTATAGGAAATGGAAAACAACTAGCCGGTTGCTACTTCTGGCAGGCTTGGAAGTTTGATTCTGGAGCCAGAGTTCAACTCCTGGGCCCATTCACTAGCTCCATTCCCATAGATATTCTTGTAACCACTCTGTTTTCCCATCTATATAGTACAAATAAACATATCGCCTCTCCCATGTTTTTGTGAGAAGTAAGATAAATCTGTAAAGCAGTTAGAAGAATGCCACACAGAGAAAAGCTAAAAAATACACTTTTTCTTTACTGAGGTATAATTTACATATGGTAAATACACAGATTTTAAGTGTAGACTTTGATGAGTTTTGACAAATGTATATACCCATGCGACTATCACTCCAATAGAGATGGAGCACATTTTCTTCACTTTAGAAAGTTCCCTAGTGCCCTCCCAGGAAATCTCACCCCGCTATACTACCAGGTTAGCCTGACTGATTTCTTTCCCCTATAGATCAGTTCAGATAAAAGGTTCAGATAGAACTTATGTAAATGGAATCATATAGCACATATTCTTTTGACTCTGGCTTTTCTCATTCACCATAATGTATGTAAGTTTTATCCAGTGGGTCGTTCTGTTCATATTGCTGATTATTATTTCATTGTATGACTATTTCACCATTTATGTGTCCATTCTACTCTTGATGGACATTTAGGTTGTTTTCAGTTTTTGCAGCATATTTGCTTTTAAAAGAAACTTCTATTTGCCACACATTGCTTAGGTGTTTCAGAATATTTTAAGCTTAGGAATTATAAATTGTAAGGTGAAGAGGGCATGGTTTACCTGCATGGGGGTTTGCTCCTTATCACCCTTTCTCTCCCTCATAATCTTTCTGCGTCTCTTTACTTTACATGTTGTTTTTCCCAAGGAGTTTCAAAACTGTTGCCCTCAGGCCACAAACTGGAAGATCAGTGTAACTGAGCCTCAAAAGGGAGTAACAAGGAAGCTAGAGCACCATGAGGTCACTCTTGGTTGAAAAAAATGTTGATTAGCCTGCTCCTACACACTTCATAATGGCATTTTCACTGTACTTACTGTGTTTTGAGAAAAATCACTTGGCTTTTCTAAGGCTCCAATAAAAGTAAGAGTTACATTAGCATTTGACCTCATAGGGCTATAGTGCAGGAACATGAATTTTTAAAAATACAAGGAATGTAAGAAAACACTTTGCAGTTTGAAAATACTGTAGGAAAGCCTGACACACATGCGAGGTGAGCGCTGATGGTGCCATGACAGACTTTGGCTCCAGCAGTTTGCAAGGTACAGAAGCATCCATCAGCTGAAAATTTTGTTCCTTAGGAGCCATAATAAATGTAATCCCATTTTTGGGAAAGGCTGGCCAGTTCTTAAAAGTATTTGTGTGAAACAAAGATTAATTCTCATTAGAATTCACCCATCAAAAGTCAACCCGCCCTGAATGAGAGGGACGTCTCAAACAGCTGAGAATTATTTGCTCTCTTTGACCATGTATTCGTCAATGTCTGGTCATGAAAAACAGGTAATCCAGAAAGTAAAAGTTTCTGCATCTACTTAAGCCAAATGAAACCAAATAGAAGGAAACAGTATGCTCTTGGGGCCTCAGGAGAGGTCTTCATGTTAGTCTGACTTGACTATTGTTTCCATAGCAACAGATCCTGGAGTTCTCAAATGAGCACCATGTGCTCACAGGAGGCTGCAGCTGGACACTCAGGAAAGTTCTTTCTCAAAAGCTATTGAAGTATTCAGAAATAATTCAATCAAAATTTCATCTAAAACTGGCAGGGGTGGGGAGGGTGGTCTTCTAGATGACCTGAAGATAAAATGAATTTCTTAAATGCTCTCTCCTTCCTTTTACCAATAATATCAGGAATATGCTTGATGGGAATTTTATTCAGGTTATAGGTTTTTACAAGTGCCTCTGCTCAGGCGGACAGCACAGACTGTCCAGACATCAATAATAAGATCCAGATAGTTCCGCCAGCAACTGGCCAAAGTCCACATGGACCTGGGAGGACACGGCAGAGATTTGGGTTGGAGGTGACCCCCTACGCTAGCCTGCTGCAACTGGGTTGGGAAAAGCACTCAAGGCATTTTTGTCTCTACCTCTTCTCATAATAGCTTTCATAAGATGCTTTCTTGCAAAAGTAATCAATCATATTTGTTGTAAAAAAATATTCATAATCTTCAGGAGAAATAAAAACTTTACCCATATCCCATTACAAAAATACAATAAGCACTGATAACCCGTAAGGTATAGCCATTCAGCGATCAGTATTGTGATACATTTTGAGGCCAGCTTTTTCCCCTTAATATATAACGAACACTTTTGCATGTTGTTAAATATTTTCCTACATCATCATTTTCAAATGGCTGCGAAGCATTCCATTATATGACTCTACTATAATTTCACCTACCTCCTATGATTGGCCATTATGAATGTTTCCCATTTTTCAGGGTTATTAACACATCTGCAGTAAACATTCTTGGTGTTGAATCTTTGCACAAATTCATTGTTAGTTCCTTGCAAGACATTAAAAAAATGCTAGAGACACATAGAAATTTATCTCCCAACCAAATGTTTCTTATCTTATGCTAAGCCTTAGGGCAAAGCCAAATGATCTTTGAATAAACAACATACTTTCAGTAGAAAGTCAGTCTACCGGTAATCAAAATTCTAGATTCTGCTGGCAACTAAGAAGGTAGTTGAAACATGATAGCAAGCCTGGGCTTGTGTGGGATTTCATGCAGTAGCAACTGACATCCACTTTGTAAAAACCCTTGGTAAGTGACATACCATGTTATCGTCATCTGATTAAAGATGAATGTTCTAGTTCTAAAATTGGAACTCAAAGTGGTTTCTCTGTTTTGTTTTGTTTTTTCCAGTGGGCTTTTATACTGCCAACACGGACTTGTCAAGCATAAATAGAACAAAAGTACGTTAGAATGCTAATTCCTGACTGTTCTTAGACCTTGTCCAAAAGGAAAGAAGTCTTAGTCCACAAAGAATAAAAAAATATGGTTCCCACCAGTGCAGTTGGATACAGCCCATGCAGACAGCAGGGGAGGAGCCGGTATTGTATAAGTCCCTCTGTACTTGGGCCTGTTCACCTAGTTAAGGGAGGGCCAGCAACTTCACCATCAAGAGCAAGATCTAGAACTTGATCTTGTCCTATCTCCTCAGGCTACCCAAGAGAGCAGCATGTGTTCTCCTTTGCTGGGAGAGGAGGTCGGCTCCCTGTACCCTGATTCACAAGTGGCAGCACACTATACACACTGTTCTGTACCTAGCCCTTTTTCACTTAATAATAGATTCTAGGGCTCTTTCAAAATCACTACACAAAGATGTCATTCTTTTGTATATATCATATGGATTTACTATACTTTATTTCGTAGTCTTCTACTTGTTATATCCCATATTATAAAAAAAAAAAAAGCTTCAGTAAATACCCTCTACATGTGTCATTTCACACATGTGAGTATACTTGTAGGAGAAATTTCTAGAAATGGAATTGCTTAAACTTAGGGCATGTGCATTTATAATTTTGAAAGATATTGACAAATTTCCCTCCAAGGAGATTAGACTGATTGATATTCTCACCAGCCACACACAGAGAGTAGTATTTTATTAACTTTGGATTTTTGCAAACTGCAAAGAAAATGGCATCTCAGTGTTGTTTTAATTTACATTTTTCTTGTTTAACGAGGCTGAGTATCTTTTTGAATATTTAAAAACCATTTACATTTCTTCTTCTAGGAATAGTCTATTCTTATCTTTCATCCATTTTCTCTATTGGGTAAGTTGTCTTTTCTTCAGACATTTGTAGGTGTTATTTACCTATTAGGGAATATAACCCTTTGTCTCTGATATAAATTGCAAATATTTTCCACCTATTATCATTTGTATTTTTAGTTTTTTGTGCTGCCTTTCTGCCATGTAGAAGTTTTCCCAACATCATTTATTGAACACTGGTAGTTTCAATTTTCCCCATTTATTTGAGGTGCCACTTGTATTACATACCAAAGCTCCATGTATTGGCGTATACATAAATTTTCTGTTCAGTTCCACCAACCTGTCTGCTCCAGTGAGGATCAATTCTTTGATCTTGAAGGGGATCAAAGTATGCTACCCCAAAAGATGACACATTGTTATAAGAATTGTTCGGAGCTGAAAGCAATTAGCTCTCTGCCTTCCTTCTTTCTCTCTAAAAGCAGAGCAAAAATTTCCATTCATACAAGGAACAGGAGGACAACTCAATCACTGGAAGCAACTCTTATCAATGAAGAAGGCACCAACTTGGGTCTGTATAACAAATCTTACTAAATAACTCTTTTCTTCCATTAGTTTCCCCCATATAGTTACCTTCCCACAATTTACTGCCCCTTGAATCACAATTTACTGCCAATTTACTTCCCATTATTTACTCCCCTTCCTTTTTCTAGTTATTTTATAACTTATTACTCTGTGAAAATAGTATATGAGCTCCCACGTCTAAACACTTCTTTGGGTTTTCACTTCTTTTTCTTGTGAAGCCCCCACATGTATGTGACATAAACTGTTTCTCTTGTTAATCTACCTTTTGTTAGTTTAATCTGTGGGCCCTAGTCACAGAACCTAAGAGGGTGGAGGTAAAGGTTCTTTCTCACCCTTGCGATTTCTAAAATGGAGATTATAGTACCTACCCTCAGAAAATTAGCCTTAAGAATTAACTGAGTGTGGAATGCTTGGCCCATAAAAGAATTCAGTGAATTTCAGCAATGATGATAAAGAGAAGTATTGCCTACTTCACTCTTGTGCAAAGAAATGCAGATACCCAGAGGGTTCACAGATAATGATTGTTAAAAGATCAGCCTTTCCATTATATCTGAACTAAAGACTTCTTTACATGAAGAAATTACATTATCGATTATCTTGATAATACGTTTGAGATGATTTTAGTGAATTTTTTCACTAATCCAGTTTGAAAGGAAATCTAAAGGGCTGTTCCCTGCTCCCCACTGAAACTGGCTTGCCAAGGCAAAATGTCAGATGACACCAGATTTGAATCCTAGTTTAGTCACTCATCTCTAAGACTACATTTCCTTATCATTAAAAAAGGGATAATTTTACCTCCTCATTCAGACAAATAATGAAATATTAATTAAGAAAAGTGGCTAGCGTTATCTTGTCATATAATGTAGGTTCCATAAATGGTAATTATTTTTGTTACTAGCATCATGTTCATTATTGTAATCATTGAAGATGATGGTTACGGGTGGATGAGGACAAATAAAAGGTGGGTAATAAGTGCCAGCATTGGAAAGAAAGAAGAAAACAACAGTCAGAATATTAACATCAAAGCTATCCAAAAAAAATAAGATATATTGATGGAGGAATAGAGGGATATATAGAGATGAATAAATGGAATAAAATAGGTACAATAAAATGTTAATAAAATGTTAATAAAGTTGAATCCAAGTAGTATGTTTCACTATAAAATTCTTTCAAGTTTGCTGTATGTTTGAAATTTTTTTATAGTTAAAACGTTGAGAAAACTCAAGGCTACCATCCCTCTTTCCCTCTAATCTTAATTTTACCATAACCCCCCATGAACACGCAAAGGCAAAGGATGATTAATTTTCCTAGTGTCTTGATAGTTCACATAGAGCGAAGTACTTATAATGCACCTCCTGTCCTACATTTCAAGCTGTCTTTGTGAATGTGATTCACTCCCTTCCCCTAAGATTTATACTTCTTATTTCCTGCTGGTCCAGCCGACAGCTCCAATTTACACACACATCTGCCACTAACATCACTTATGTCCCAGAATCCCTTCTTCCACCATGTTTCTCTCAGGGCCCCAACTCCCAGAGTCCAAACAGCTTCACATCTGGAAACTGCGGAAAAGAAATCAGGGCTTGGAATTAAAGCCCTGTTTCCAGGGCATTTGGGCACACAAAGTCAACTGCAGCTTTCTCCTGTTGCTATGACACAAGGACTCTGTAGAGTGACCAACCTGGAAACTGACATACAGGGATCAGTGTCCACTGGTTGCCATGGTACAAGAGAGTGATAAAAGTTTCTCATCAAATCATTATCATTTGGGCAAGAATTTAATTGTGCTCATTTGGTCTGAGGGCCATGCTTCACAAAATAGATTGTGAGGGGGAGGAAAACTGCTGGATCCTTCAGAAACTTAGACAATTTAGTATTTAAAGTAAATTCTGTATTTTTTTTAATGACTTGTTCATTTTCTTTTTTGAAGGAAAGTTTGATGAACTCCATTTAGAAATGTTTGACTTTGGGCAATCAGCATCTTCTAGTCCAGTACTTGTCAAAATGATGTCCCTAAATGATGGAATTAGAATCTCTGTGGACAGGGCCCACGTAACTGCAGTTTTAACAATGTTCCTAAGGTCTTCGGCACACTAAAGTTTGAAAAATACTGCTTCAATGTAGCAATATAACTTGAAAATCTCATGACAAAACAACAATTCTAGCCAGTAGCACCCAAACATTTTACTATTCCAGATCCTTTTTGTCATTTTCTTCCATCTCATGGTGCCCCAAGGGTCACACTCTTTGAAAGATATTTTTCTGCCTAACAAATCACATGTATTAAGTAATAATGATTTCATCCCTTTTAGCTAAGATTTATATAAGCCCAACCGATCAGCAGAGAACAGTGTTGAGATACTACATTGATAAAAATTCATTTCAAATCAAGGAAGTTTATCTTCCTTGTATAGCCTTAGCTCAGGTGAATGTATATTGCTCATTAGGCTTTTGGAGATAAAAAGAAGAGTCCAAGCTCACCAGTCATACCTTTGTTGACACTCTGGGCAACCCAAATTTGGATCTACAGAAACTGTGAGAGAACTCCATGGCGTCAAAGAGCCCGTCTGAGACTGACTTGTGTCAAACAGAAACAGTTGCCAAGATCCATTCTCCTCCTAAGAAACGCAAATTTATTTATTCCTCGTTTACTTAAAACAGCCCATTCCTCAGTATGGAGAGACTTTAAAGTTATTCGCAAAGATCCATTAAACAATCTAAATTACAAATAGAGGTACTATAGTCTGCTACTTGTTTCCCATCTCCCTTTCCTTCTCAGTACCAATATTCCTTATCTTTAGCTAAACTATATGGCTACCGCCATTTCCCAGTTGTTTTTATAGCTAGGTGAATCATGTGATTAAGCTATGATCAGTGGGACATAAATGAAAGTTTTCTGTGCAACTTCTAGTAAGTAGACTTAAAAAGAAGGATTGGTTTGTATTCCTTTTCTCTCCTATTCTCCTTCCTGCTGACTGGATGCAGACATGATGGCGAGAGCAGGCACAGTCATATTGTACCATGAATTGGAAGGTGTGTGTTGAGGATGCCAGAGCAACACATTAGAAATCTGGGTTCCTGATGATCATGGAGTTGCCATTCCAAACTTGGACCACCTATCCAGAATTTTACCTCAGGGAAAATGAAGCTTTCATCTTGTTTAAGCCACTAGTATTTTGGGTTTTCTATTCCTCAGAGCCAAACCTAATCCTTGCTACTAATATAAATGAGAAAAAAGAGAAACATACTAAGAGTCAGAAATAAACTTAACACAAAAATACATACCATAAGTTTTTATATTTGCCATGCATGAGTTGCAAATTTAGTTTCAAGCTTTCTAGTGGTTAATCCCTTAAGGACACAATTCTCAGTGTCATAGGTTTATATTTTTGAATTGGCCAGGAGAAATACAACTGTTCCTGATTCCAAATTAATTTATCCTGAGTCTTTATAAAGAGGATATCCATCATGTAATACAATCAAACAATGACTGAAACAACTTCCTTACAAAATAAACGATGTGTTTCACAATGATCTTCAATACAGGCCGGGAGAATCAAAGTGTAGATAAGTTGAAATTGCCCTGTGTACCAGTTTATGTAATATACTAGGTTGAATGTTTCCTCTCCCATCCCCCACAAATACTAGCTAGGTAGAACTTAGGAGGATGAGAAGGTGGTTTAAAAAGCCAACTTAATATATATCCCAGTTGTCTACCACAAGCAACACCATTAATGAGAAATGAGCAGAACTGATATGTCCTCCCTTCCACATACTCTATTCAAGCTTTATTTTTATTACTTATTTTCGCCTTCAAAAATTGTGTGTGTGTATGTGTGTGGTGTGTAGGGAAGGAACTTGATGTGTGATTTTTCTACATCTAGCCCCTGCATATCTCCAAATATATAATACGGATAAATAACAAGTAAAATTCAGCTATGTAAGGCACTTATCCATAAAACACAGGGAACAAAAATGTAAATATTTAATTTATGGGTCATGTGTTCCAACTGTGAATACAAAGTGGTGAATGTCAGCAATTTATATCTCATAAAATAAACCAAAATGGTTTCCAACACACCATTCCTTTGCCAGGGGCAGCAAAGCAGTAATCCCTGAAGCCACAAAGAGATATGTTCTCAAAATCTCTAATGCGAGGCTTACTGGTAGTCCTCATGCCTGCCTCATTGATTCTACTGCATATCAAGCAGGATCGTATCCTCCAAAGACTTGCTGGTTAAACCTGGGTCTCTTTCTGGATTTATCCTGTTGAAAGAATTATTTGTGAGAGCAGTGTGTGGGAAATGAATGGTAAATACGCACTACCTAAACCAAATAATTATATACTATGCCTCCAGTATGGTCCCTTTATACTTTATGGCTAGGTTTTGTTAACATATACTTCCCTGTAACCCAACATTGGCTTTGACGAAAGACAGGTACCTTGCTTTTTGTTTGGTTGGTTTTACCCAAGCACTACTTATTTTTCTGATGAAAATACTGCATTACCTTGGTAAAGTAGAGAGGTGAGTGCATATCTGCATACCACCCAGTCACTCAAAGTTTTTTAAGTCCCACCAACACAGAACACAAAATGAAGTCCTCTTTATCCTTTAGAATGTCTGAAGATATTTCTTCCTTTTCCTTTAATTAAATGAACTATCCAATTCGCCTAGCTACAGGCTGAAACCTCAAAACTTTATCATACTGGTTTAGTTGTTACCCTCGATGGTCAAAAGCCGCCTTTTCATTTATATATTGAATTCACAAACAAATTCATTTCCCACAAATGGAATCTCTAATTAGAATCAACTTCATTTGAAACTGCACAGTGAATTGGAAAAAGATTACAGAACATGAGTAATAACGACTACGAATGACTTTTAAATCAATCTGGATATTTCTCTCCATGAAGTCATTTCTCTCTTCCATTTAGGAAACAGAAAAGCTTCACTTGCCACTAGCAATAATCTCAACGGCATGCATAATCATTGTAACAATAATAATTTTTAAAAACATCAACCGACATCCGGGTAGAGCTCTTTCATCACAAAAAAAAAAAAAAAAGCTTTCATTTCATTATCCTCACCTTTGACCCTACATCTTCTTTGTATGTAATAAAGTAGGTGTTATTACTCCACTTCACAGACACAGGGCCCAGGGGTTCTTAATGGGGACTCTCATTACTTAGGTTTGGGTCTCAGTTCTATCACGTACCGCCTGGGTGACCTTGGACCAGTTCCTGAATGTCTCTGAACCTCAATAATTCTATAAAATGCAGATAAAAATAGTGCATTCTGGACAGCTGTTGCGATACGCAGTAACAGACATGTAGCGACTCCGGTAAAACTCTGTAACTGATTAGTTAAGGACAAAAGTGTAAGTTGGTCATCCCAAGAATGAAGTTTTATCTGCAGAACCAAGAAGAACCTGGCCTCTCAACTCCAGATTTGGGGCTTACCTGAAGCAAGAATCCATTCAGGAGCAGAACCAAGATCAGACATTCTCAGCACTTAATCTTTCTCCGTTTCTGCCATCTATCAGCTATGGGAGCACTCTTATTAAACAATGAAAGGATTACTGACTCTTCTTTGGGTCTAGGGCACAATGAAAACATTTGATGATCATCAGAAGGACTCTAATGAACAGAATTCACAGAATCATACTTGGAATCTCAAAGCCTAGAAATGTCTGTCACATATTGTTTCTCAATCAGGGCTCAGCCTAGGGTAGCCGGCGTACTTATTGGACAGTGCACAATGCTGAAGTCCACAGGCTGGCCACAAGGTGGCAGGATGCCACCAGCAAGTCCGTTCAAGTCCAAATCCCCCTGTGGAACAAATATTTGCTCAAGCCCCAACTTCACGCTGGATCAAATCAGACCAGGGCCCAAGATGACAAAATGAAATATTCCAATTACCATAAGCCCTAAACCTAAACTAGTGCCAAAAAGTGTGCCAATGACATTCTTCTGCCTCAATTCTCAGATCTTGTTCGAGACAGTACAATAGGCACCTCATCAATCTTCAAAAACAAACCTTAAGATGACCATGAACTTATTCCAACACAAACGACTACTTCTATTTGCATGAATTCCAATTTTCAAACGCATAAAGGAATTGAGAAACTTTTGGTGTCAGGGGCAACCTTCCAGAATCTCCAGAACACTCTTATTACAATATTTTCTTATAAAGATGAAAATATTGTTATAAAATAGTCAAATCTAAATTATTTCTATATAATTCAATTACCATAAACATTTTAAAACCTGTATTTTCCTACCAACCTACCTTTTTCTGAGCTATCTTCTCTCTTTTACTCCTTAAAAAAAAATGAATGTTTAAGGATTGTAGAATAATTTAGATATAACCTAATGATATACAAGGTTTTACACAGACTCATAGTGTTTTAGAGTCAGCTGGTAACTGGAAGATTATCTGCTTTAATGCCCTCATTTTCCCAAGGAAGAAACTAGTATTGCCAGAAGTTACATAACTTGCCTAAGATAACACAGAAAGTCATTTCAGAATTGACACCTGAACTTTTGTTCCTGACTTTCAGGATAGTTGGGATTAATTTTGACCTTTTATTTAACTATGTCAGGAAACTCATGATTTTCCTTTACCCTATAGAACAGAAAGCCACTAGCAAGGAGAGAGAATACCACTCCAGTAGTGTACTATATGATTCTAGCAGTTCAGCTGGCTCTGTATTAGAAATTCAATAGCACTTACATGTGTACAATAAGAATAATAATGCCTACCTGTTGGCTTTATGGTGAGGATGAGACATAAAGAATGAAATGTGCTTGGTACTATGTGACAAGTGGATATTCAATGAATGCCCTATGCATGGAATGAAAAGCAAAAGATTGAAGTGTCCATCTCCATAAAAGAAAAAGCAACACATCTGTCTTTTGAGATCTTGAGGCACTAGTTACAGAGTATTTTGGAAGGAAGATGGCATCATACAAACCAGCGGTTCTGTGAATCAAGGAAGGACTGGTGGCTAGTTTGCTCAAAGCATTTAGTCTCATTATGCGGCAGTCGGTGGTAAATGGATCTTACTACTATGAGTGTGTGAAACTCACATCATCCCTCTAGTGTGGCTTCAGAGAAGAATAAAATTGAGAATCACTAATTAGGATAATTTTCTCAGTTCACCACCGGACACCGACCCATAGCGGCTGTAACCTTTCACCTGGAGGGGTGAACTAGAACCCTGTGTATCCACCGCGTGGTCAGAAGAACAAAATGTGGGTCCCTGACTCCAAGGCAGAGCCCGCCTGAGCATTTTAGCAAGCATCAAATAAGTAAACCCAAAAACATCCATAAAACTACCTAATCAGCAGGTGCATGAGAACTAATAGCCAATGTTGTTTACCCCCCTTCCTAACAATAACACTGAAGATGATTAAACCAATTTTGGTAGGCTGGGGTAAATGAGCAGTAGTACCTGAGGTGAATGTAAGTAATTACATAATTTTAAGCAGTGCAGTTTTGATTACACCGAAATTACAACCTGAAAATGAGAGTCATGAAAATGACTGGCAAAAAGAAAATCAATATGATGTAAGACCACTCTCCATTTAATTAACTCATTGGTGAGTCATGTTCAATGATCATAGACCACAGGTGGACCCTCTCAAAACATCTTTATTAACAATAAAAATTTTATGTGACCTATAAAAAGAACTTCAATAGCAGTTAGGACAAAACCTATTGGAGAAGCATCCTGATTACTACAATAGTAAAGCCCCAAAAATAAAAACCCCAGATGACACAGGGCTAAGTCTCTCCAGAACCTGAAAAAGAACTCACCAATTCACAGCCATTCAACCAGGATATGAAATTGAATAAAATTCAGACAGAAGGAACAACATGCCCTTCCCTGGACTCTGGAGACCCTGAGCCCTGTCTCACAAGGTATGATGAAAAAGTAATGTATCTGATGTTAAAAGAAACACATCCAGAGCTTCCTAAATGAGCCTTGTGTCCTCCAAAGCAGTCACTTTAGGAAGCTGCATATTTGCGTCAGAGACTCTGCAGCAGCTCAAATATTAACTCTTCTTTGGGATTTGCCTTCAGAGCGTTAGCATGTTCTGCCAAATTTCTACCCTATATAAACCTCGTACATGTGAGGGTGCAGTTGTTTCTAGAAAACTTGCAGAATCAACTCCTGGGGGAAAATTGGGTGGTCAAGGCAGATAATAACATTTTTGGATAAAATCAAGTTGCATATAAGTCATTAGGACAATTTCCCCTGTGGTTTATAAATTGAACGATATGGTTCATCTAGTGGAAAAGATTCACCTTCATGAAGGATGTCAGAACAAACCTTAAGGTATTACTAATATGTGTGTTTCTTTTTTTCATTCTCTCTTCTAGTGCCTAGCTTTATTTTAAATGAAGTTTTTGTTTATTAATTTTCACAAAGAAAATTAGATGCGATAGTCCCTACATTGTTGACATAACATTCAAACCTGTAGAGACATTTTTTAATTTATTTTTATAATTATTTTTATTATTTTTTTTTTGAAGAAATGATTTTAATTAATTTTTTCCCTGCCAAATTCCCCACTCTCCTCTCCTCCCTCCCCTCTGGTAACCACTAGTCTATTGAACATGTGTGTTTCTGACTTCAAAATAAAGGCATCTTAATTCCAGGTCTTAATCATTTTGCACGGCACTGGGTCCCTGAAGAGAGCAGGCCAATTGTTGGGCTGGGGTCCTCTCCTCTGGATTCCTCTGGATTTATTTTCCTTGTTGCTTCTTTAGGCTGTTTGTCATTCAGCTTATTTTTCCATCCCCATGTTCTCTGTATATTGGAAATTAGATCCAAAGGATTATGGTAATCAAGGTGCCCTCCATGTTCCAAACTAATTGACAGACATTAATGAAGCTTGGTGTAAACTCACCAGCCCCAGGGACTTGGGTGAGACTAAACAATTGGTAAAGTGAGTGCTGGGTGTTGTAACTTTTTTTCCTGAAGTTCACAGGAGATCATCTAGGATGCTGGTTCCTCTTTTAACACTCATTAGTCAAAATGACAATGCCAGGCTCACAAGCACAAGTTCTTCAGAAACAAGAAGTGAATTTAATCTTCTCCAAAGGGGCCTGATCTAAGTACCTGCTTCAGCTGCAAACCCATGGGCTGGGTTTTGTCACAGCAAATAAGCAACAACAGGGGCCTAATCCCACCTGCCCACCTACCTATTTTAGTTTCACTCTCCATCCCAAGGGCAATGACTCCATACAGGGAGGTTGCTTGTTCAACTACGGTTGCCGAATTCACTACTACAAAAGGGACATTGAATGGGGCCCTCTTGGGTACCCATACCATCAGGCACCCACCAGCAGTGGGAACAAGGAACAGGGACCCAAAGGTGATCGAGTGTTCTTGTTAGCCATGCATGGTACATGTTGCACCGCTTGCTTTTTTCAAGAGTGGCACAATATTTAAGACAGTAGGAAAACAAAAAACAAAAAAACAGAATTTGTCAATTCTATAAGCAAGTACAACTGGAAAACCTCAGAAAAAAAGATGCTTCTGAAGACGTTTGCCTCTGTGCCCCTGAGCAAAACATTCGTGTGATAACTCAGAGCCAAGGTGGCTCTCTGTCTGAGACTGCGAGGATGGCCTCATTTCCAGACTGATAACAAAGATGTGCAATTAACCTGGATAAGGCAAACTGGCCCAGGTTGTGAGAGAGAGAGAAATTCCACATGCCCAGAGTAGCGCACACACGTACACACACACGCACGCACACACACGCACGCACGCACACACAGAGCCAGGATTTGGCCTCGAGCACACATAGATAGATTTAGACAGTCTAGTTAAAGTGAAACTCTTAGGGCAGCTCCGATAAGTCATTCCATCTTTCTACCATATAGAAAAAAAGACTGAGAAGACTCCTGGGACTGCTTGGCGGACGTCGGACTGCAGTAGACTCCTCAGTGCTCAAAGCTAAAAGAGAGTTCTTTCCATGGCTGGTAGACACATAGCCTTTGGCCAAATGGAAACTCAATAACTTCGGCTAACCGATCCAATCAGGTAAATTTCCCCCTAACAGACACCAAGTTGAAAATGTAAAGAAAAAAGAAGAGCACAGTATTTAGGAAAATGGATCCTACAGGCTGCTCTACCTGCTGCTTCAACTCAGGGAAGGGTCCTCTAGTCACTGCTTTTAGCACAAGAAGCTTGTACAACCAGTGCAGCTGATAGCTTGCCTGCCACTGCCGATAACCCTCATTAGCTGCCTCTGACCTGTTGAAAAGCTGAAAATAGAAGCTTTAGCCATTTTCTCCACAACTCAACTCATATAATTCCATCTCTCTAAATATTAGCAGCAGCCCAGTAACACCATCATTTTTAAAATACTTGTCCCCCTTTACCTTTTTTGACACCTATGACCACCACCCTACTTTTCCTCAGGAAAAAGCTTTTAATGTAAAGGCCGAAGTGCCTTTCTTTTTATCTGCTTTTCTCTCTATGTAGCTAGGGATGCTCTTTTTTCTTTTTCTTTTTCTTGATGGCTTTTATACTCGGTTAAAATCACCTGGAAAAATCAGTAGGGAAGAATAGATTATTTTCTTAGTTGCCCATTGGCCATAGTAACTAAAGTCTACAGGAATCCATTTTCCATTAAAGTTTTGTAAGCATTTAAAATATTCACTTGGATGCTATGTGTTTTCTTTTGCATCCCAACTGAGGTTCTTTCCTACCTTGAGGTCTGAAGAGTGGATGATTTTCTGCTGTTGCTTTACTAGCTTAAGATAAATTTTCTGTACTAATAAGCAAACACCCAAATCTGTTCATTAAACCAGTGACCTTTTGAATTTTCTAACATGGTTCTCCTTCTGAGCTGGAGCCAATCCTTGACAGCACTTTGGCTGATGGGCACACACACATTAAACTGTCTGCCCAGGATATATTCTTCTCCCTGACTTAGCAGGATTCTCTGCATTAGAGGACAGACAGGCTCTCTACAAATCATAACCAAAATTCACCACAGCTTGCCTTTCCCAGCTTCAGTGCTGATTCAAATGCCCTCTCAGATACATCAGAGGACTAGAATTGCTCAGCCCCCCAGCCATCACACTCTACATCCTTATCCTAAGGGGACCTAACTCCAACTGGGTTGACATATCTTGTAAGTCCTTAAAGGCTCTCAAAGATCAGACTTCTCAGAGATTTTATTTAAAACACAGATTTCCAGGCCTCATCTCCCCCAGACTGTATTAACATCTATTTCTGACCGGATAGATCTTAGTAGGATCCATGAAATTACATTTTCAACAACCTCTTGTCTCCACCCCAAGTAAAGGATCCCCAAACTCACTTTGACAAACGAGTGACCTCCAAGAGTGTTCATCTCAACGGCTTCTGATTAATGCTGTGTTCATTCATTTAGTCAACAAATAGTGACCTGCTATGTGAAGGATGTCACTCAAGGGGCAGATGAATTTCACATGGACCCCTACCCTCAAGAAACTTACAATCTAGCAGGAGATATGAGACATGAGCGTAAATAATTACTCAAAGAGAGGAAGAGATTTGTCATGAGAGAGAAACAGTGTTTAGAGGAGGTAAGATTGAAGTGAAAGGAAATTGGGCATGACTTTGTGGAGAGGTGATATGTGCATTAAACTTGAAAGAGCGTGTGGTATTTGGGTACATGGAGGTAGAAAAGAAGAGGGGTCCTGAAACATGGCAGATATGAACAATGACACAGAGCTGGGGAGCATGGGGCTGAGTTGGGGAAAGGGAGTCATTTAATTGGCTTGGAATACAGGGGGCATAGAACCAAATGAGTTTATAGAAGAGAGTTGCAGCCAGTCCTGGAGGGCTTTGAATGCCAAGGACAGTGCCATAGTCCCAAGTATGCGCTTAGGGGTACACCTGGCAAAGGGATGGACTGTGAGCAAAATTGCAAGTAGACTTAAGCTGTCGCAAGCATGAGGCGACATGGTAGCCCTGTGTATTTGCCCAGGAAGGTGGGAAGAAAGTCCACTGAGCTTTTCTCTGTAAGGATCCCTCAACTATGCAGTCCAGGAAAGAGCCTCGGACATTATTCCTCAGAGTAAGACGTCCAGTGTAAGCTCACACCTTGCCTTGCAGCACCCCACTAATGTTAGAAAAGGGCTAGAGCTTTTACCTGTTGATTTTACCACCACAGAGCCTGTAGATGCGCCTTGAGATGGAAAGATGAGAAAAAATGTAGCACGAGAGTGCTCCATGCTCTCACATTTTTCTCCTCTTGAGAACACTGCTACAGTTGTGCTCACACACATGCACACGCGTGTGTGCACACACACACAGGCAAAATTTAGGAGAGCCTGAGCTATACTCTGCTGGCAGGCTGAAAAATAAGAACACAGTATTATTAAGACTAGACTTTCCCTGGCCAAATTTCCCATACCCAATTTAATGAATAGGTTTTATTTATGAGTAGAGTGCTCTGTAGACTTGCAAGCGTTTTGCAGCTTCCCTGATATCTGCCCAGGAAAAACTGTTAAATATACCAGTCTTTCTGTAGTCATAATAGTTTCACCTCCACCACACCATCACCCCTCAGATAGAGGTCCCCGCCACGTTCAGAGGTTGACTGTTCATCTACACATCAAAGGAGCTTGTGAAAATCCATAATTAGAAGGATAATGCCTCCGAATGCACTTCAGAATCTCCAACAGCATAGATTACGTGAGCAAATTGTATCAATAAATTAGCTGCCGCCCTATTTTTCACCTTAGTCTAATCAGAAATACAAAACAACATGTGCCAGAGAAAACTGAATTACAATCAGAAGCAGGGACCCAGGAGAAGCAGATGAGTGTAAGGATTACTTGCCCAGGTGATGGGTCATTCCTCCAGATCTAATCAGAGATGAGACTAATGTGTACTTTTTCACAGAAGGGGTAAGGGAAGAGGGTTTTTTCTGCTTGCTTTACGATAGCAGCGCAAAGTGCGATATGTCCCATCTGAATTTTTGCATGTCATATATTAAAAAGGGCCATTCTCTGAGGAGTTAGGAATACAACACCTTCTGCTCTCCACCGAATTTGCTCCTGGCAGAAAGGATATGCCAACAAATTAAATGTATTAACTGCCGAGTCCTACAGCCAGGCTGGCCCTTTCCTTGTATGACCTGATAATTGTGGATCAGGTTTTAGTAGAGGCCATGAAGAACCATCTGAGGGTTCATGTCCCCCTTTGTATGAATGTGCAATGACATATCCTCAATTCTAGCTTCCTAGCAACCATCTCCGTCTGCCACAGTTTCAACTACACTCTGATGTTTCCCCACGACCTAATGAAGAACTGGCAGAAAACGCAACTCCTCAGTGAAAATCGAATCCAATGAAGATACAGTAAAGATGTTTCCTGCCCTGCTTAAGTGAAACATAATTGTGTTGATTTCCCCTTTCTGTCCCGTTCAGGAACTGTCACCACAGTGGTGCAGAGATCCTGGGTCAGCTCCAGTGCAGATGCAAGTGAAAGCAAATCGAAACAGAATATGGGATGTAGTTAACAATACTATATTTTATACTTCAAAGTTGCTGTGATAGTAAAGCTTTAATGTTCTCACCATAACAACAACAACAACAACAAAATAGTAATTTTTGTGAGATGAAGAATGTGCTAACTAACCTCATTATGGTACACATTCCACAATATATACGTCTGTCAAATCATTGCATGCCTTAAACTTACACAATGTTATATGTCAATTACATCTCAATAAAGCTAGAATTTTTTTTTTAATTAATTGAAAAAAATGGAATGTGGACCCTCTACAAGTCAACACTGGCCTCTGTAGAGACCTGGAAATAGCTGCTAGCCAAGGCTGGCAGGACTGGGGTCAGCAATGAGGGATCTTTAGCAGATCAGTTTGCAGGCTGGTTCCTGCTGGGAGGACAATTAGGACCTACAAAAACTGTTCCTTCCCC
>NW_011888980.1:1340501-1364213 GCF_000151845.1 Pteropus vampyrus | reverse complement strand
AATAGTTTCACCTCCACCACACCATCACCCCTCAGATAGAGGTCCCCGCCACGTTCAGAGGTTGACTGTTCATCTACACATCAAAGGAGCTTGTGAAAATCCATAATTAGAAGGATAATGCCTCCGAATGCACTTCAGAATCTCCAACAGCATAGATTACGTGAGCAAATTGTATCAATAAATTAGCTGCCGCCCTATTTTTCACCTTAGTCTAATCAGAAATACGAAACAACATGTGCCAGAGAAAACTGAATTACAATCAGAAGCAGGGACCCAGGAGAAGCAGATGAGTGTAAGGATTACTTGCCCAGGTGATGGGTCATTCCTCCAGATCTAATCAGAGATGAGACTAATGTGTACTTTTTCACAGAAGGGGTAAGGGAAGAGGGTTTTTTCTGCTTGCTTTACGATAGCAGCGCAAAGTGCGATATGTCCCATCTGAATTTTTGCATGTCATATATTAAAAAGGGCCATTCTCTGAGGAGTTAGGAATACAACACCTTCTGCTCTCCACCGAATTTGCTCCTGGCAGAAAGGATATGCCAACAAATTAAATGTATTAACTGCCGAGTCCTACAGCCAGGCTGGCCCTTTCCTTGTATGACCTGATAATTGTGGATCAGGTTTTAGTAGAGGCCATGAAGAACCATCTGAGGGTTCATGTCCCCCTTTGTATGAATGTGCAATGACATATCCTCAATTCTAGCTTCCTAGCAACCATCTCCGTCTGCCACAGTTTCAACTACACTCTGATGTTTCCCCACGACCTAATGAAGAACTGGCAGAAAACGCAACTCCTCAGTGAAAATCGAATCCAATGAAGATACAGTAAAGATGTTTCCTGCCCTGCTTAAGTGAAACATAATTGTGTTGATTTCCCCTTTCTGTCCCGTTCAGGAACTGTCACCACAGTGGTGCAGAGATCCTGGGTCAGCTCCAGTGCAGATGCAAGTGAAAGCAAATCGAAACAGAATATGGGATGTAGTTAACAATACTATATTTTATACTTCAAAGTTGCTGTGATAGTAAAGCTTTAATGTTCTCACCATAACAACAACAACAACAACAAAATAGTAATTTTTGTGAGATGAAGAATGTGCTAACTAACCTCATTATGGTACACATTCCACAATATATACGTCTGTCAAATCATTGCATGCCTTAAACTTACACAATGTTATATGTCAATTACATCTCAATAAAGCTAGAATTTTTTTTTTAATTAATTGAAAAAAATGGAATGTGGACCCTCTACAAGTCAACACTGGCCTCTGTAGAGACCTGGAAATAGCTGCTAGCCAAGGCTGGCAGGACTGGGGTCAGCAATGAGGGATCTTTAGCAGATCAGTTTGCAGGCTGGTTCCTGCTGGGAGGACAATTAGGACCTACAAAAACTGTTCCTTCCCCCCACACTCTTGGGCATCTGGGATATCTGCCAAGGCTGCTGGCCCTGCCCCCACCACCCACAGGCACAGCCTAAATGCTCATGGAGGCAACCCACACGAACTCACACATTTGCAAACTGCCACTGGCTAGAAATAGAGAGCCGGAAATAGGGCTGCCTTAGAGGGATGCTCTGCAGATGCTTTAAGCTGGGATAAATCAACCTGGGGACCTCAGATTTCAGAATCCTGGAACAAAGAGTCCAGAACTCTGTTTTTAGGTATGGTAGCCACTTGTCATGTGTGGCTACTGAATTCCTGAAATGGGGCTAGCCCGAATTGAGATCTGAGCTGTGCTTTAAGTGTAAAATACATGTGAGACTTTGAAGACTCAGCATGAGATAAAAAATGTAAAATATCTTGTTAATTTTTATATGATTAAATGTTGAAATGAGAATATGTTGGATTTTATTAGCTTCTTATTGCTATTGTAACAAATTATTACTAATTTAGTGGCTTAAAACAACACACATTTATTATCTTACAGTCCTGGAGGTCAGAAAGTCCAAAATGCATCTCACTGAACTAACATCAAGGTGTCCATAGGACTGCATGTCTTTCTGGATGCTCTAGGGGAGAATCTATTTCCTTGCTTTTCCAGCCACCAGAGGCCACCTGCATTCCTTGCCTTGTAGCTCGTTCCTCCATCTTCAAAGCCAGCAATGTTCCATCTGTCTGACCATTCTTCTGCAGTCTCATCTTCCACTGACCACAGCCAAAAAAAGCTTGCAGTATCAATGTGATTAGATAGGGCCCAGATAATCCAGAATAATCCAGAATTATCTCCACATCTCTAGGCCTTTAACTTAATCACATCTGTAACATCCCTTTTGTCATGTAGGATAACATGCCATAGTTTGTAAAAATTAGGACATTTTTGGAGGTCATTATTCTGCTTACCACATAAATATGTTGGATGAAATACAATTATTAAGATGAATTCTACCAGTTTCTTTTTTTACTTTTTTTAATGGGTCTACTAGAAAAATGTTAAATTACATAAGTGGCGTGCATTGCATGTCTATCAGAAAGCACTGGTCGAGGGCCTTTCTAATCACCAAAATTCACTAATATGGATCATTTTCAGGTGCCCTGACCCTATCTGGGTCATGGAGGTCCAGCCCTGAGGTGAGCTCCTCTACTAGAACACTGTCACATGGTATATACTCGAGATCGTGTGAGTGTACTGTGCTTGGGTTACCACATGCCCTGTTTGCTAGGGAAGTCCTGGCTTACGCTGATGTCCCAGCAGAATTATTACTGGTGTTCCCACTCACTCTCAAAATGTCTTGTTTGAACAATGCATTAAATTTTTGCCATACTCACGTGTTATACGTGAAGATAAAGCTGCTCACTCTTCAGTCAAGTGGAGCCTCCAATCAGTCTGCTAATGGTGATAATGGGCTTGCATTGATCCACATGTCTTGTCCCGCTGTCCTTTCCCCGTCATCCTGACGAACAATGGCTCCATCAACAAGCACGGCTGACCAGCACTCCCACCCTCAAACCTCAGGAGCAATTTTTGCTCCTCTTCTTCTGAGGGGAACATGTTGACTGCCCCTTCCTCTCCCCTGGAGGGTTAGAAGAGGGATATTACTATCCCAGGAATCCTGCTGCCCTCTGTCAGCCCCACTCTCTAGCCATTTTTGTAAATGGAAGTGGCGGTAACATAAGTTATTCTGAAACCCATCTCAGAAAGCCTGTGTAGCTGCTGGATGCTGAGCATACCTACCAGTCAGCTAGGGCTGACGCCTTAGTAATTATAAACCTGGAAGGAACAGGAAAGTTTCTCCACAGGTATTCACACTCTCCTACACATATTCCAACATATTTTCTTTCAATGGGCCTCCCTCAAGGGACAAATTCTTCTAGATCTTAGCATTTAAATTAATTCTGCACAGTTGTTACGTAAAACAAACACAAGTCTCAACATTCATGTAATTGCAGCTTAAAGGCAAAAACAAAAGAATGGTGACAGAAGAAATGAAACTAGGCAAAGCTTGCACAGATTGCCTCCATCATAAACAAGCAAGCCACAAGTACATAAGTAGTCTAAGGGGGAAGTGACACTTCAGGCCACTCCGTAACTGCTTTTTGCAACATCCAGCTGCTGACAAGACCGAAACAAAAAATAAAATTCGTCAGAAATGTTAGAAGACGGAGTCAGGAAAATAACTCAGAGAGAATCAAAAAGATGGACAGTCAGAGGGGAAAGATAAATGTTTCAGAGAATCAACTCAGTAAGTCCAACATCCAACGAACAGAAGTTCTAAAAAGAGAATGGAAAAAGTGGAGGGGGTGGAATTATGAATAATCATGACAATAATGGTAATACATTTTAGATTGAAAATTCTCCACAAAATGAATGAAAAAAAAAATCATGAAAATTAAATTTCAAAACCAAACATTAAGAGGAAAAAAAAAAAAAGACTCCTGTAGAAAGCCTGGCCCTCAGACTCCTGGCCCTCAGAATAACATCACCTTGAAGATCAAAGATGCAACAATGCTTTCAAAATTCTAAATGAAAATTATCCTCGACCTAGAACTCTTTCCATGATAAATCAAGGAAAATGAAGGAGGTAGTATTTTAGATAGGTTCTCAAAAACTTAATTCCCATGCATCCTTTTTAAGGATGTTAATGGAGGATGTATCCTAACAAAATATTAGGGGATACTGATACAGCTCTTTCTGCACCAGGTGCTATTGGAAGTGCTTTACATATATTAATTGGTTTCCTCCTCATCACACTCCTGTGAGGTGGGTACTATTATTTCCATTTTTCTAAGGAGGAAACTGGGCTCAGAGAAGTTCGGTAATTTACTCAAAATCTCACAGCTAGTAAGTAGTGGAGAAAGAAGGGACGAAACGAAGAAGTAAGACAAAGGACCCAGAAAAAAAGGGGCTTTAACCAAGAAAATAGAACAGAAAAACTCAGGATGTTGCAAAGTATAGCCCCAAGATGTCCACTCATCAGACGATATTGAGCACAGACAGTCCAATTTGGAGCTGAAGGATGGCGGGTTCAGGAAGGAAGTCTGCAAGGGAGAGGAACCAATTGATAAATTATCTGATATTTTTGACACTCTGGAAAATGAAATTGATCAATGTATGACAGATCTGGTGGGATCTAATCATACCACACTATTTGGCTCTATAGCTAAGACATAATAATGTAAACACTGATTATCGATTTTATTTAAAAAAAGTTTTGATACAAACTAAAATAAGAAGGGATAAAATGTGTGTGTTGAAGGACACGAGAGTGACACAGTATAAGAAATCTAAATCCTCATTAGCCAAACAGGGAGACAGGGAAAATGTACAGTCATTAAAAATCTTTTATTTAATATAAGTATGTCATGCAAACCAATTGTTCAGCCGTATACATGTAGCCTATGGCTTTGATGTTTCCTGTGTTTAAAATTAGAGGTGAAATTATCGTTTGGGTGTTGTGAGGCATGGTAAGCTTAAATTTTTTCCTTTAGACCTTTTTTGAATTTTTTCTAAATTTTCTTCAGTTAAAATACACCTCTTTTCTAATCGGAAAAAAACTTTAAG
The DNA here is from genome assembly GCF_000151845.1 of Pteropus vampyrus. Classification (NCBI taxonomy): domain Eukaryota; kingdom Metazoa; phylum Chordata; class Mammalia; order Chiroptera; family Pteropodidae; genus Pteropus; species Pteropus vampyrus. The sequence goes on along the minus strand of NW_011888980.1, from coordinate 1,359,212 downwards.
AGAGAGAGAGATGCTGTTTTAGAACTTTGGTAATGTATTTGAGTTTTAAAACTAGATTCAGATACGACTTTGATAAAAACAAAAATTTAATTAGAAAGGAAAGAATTGAAAAAAGGGAAAGTTAATTTCTTTTAAAAAGAGGAACAGAAAGGAAAATCAATGTTCCTGTATCATACAGGAATATTTAGGTTTTCTAAGTGACTCAAACCCAACAGAACATATTCCAAATGAATTTCTTTCACATGTTTTGTCATATGGGACTCTCCCCAATGTTATTCAAAATGACGGGACATAAGTTAAGGAATGGAAATCCTTCATTTCCTAGAAACTGCTCAGTGGATGGTAAATGTTGTAACATAAAGTAGAAAGAAACACTGGGCTACCTCCTACCCGAAGTACAATTCCAAGAAGGAAAGGAAAGAGAAGAGAGTGAAGTGATGGCAAAACTCCCTTTCCTTCACAACTGCTCCCCACGCATGAATCCAAGAAAAGCAACCAAGAAGCCCCACAAATGCATCCTTCTCCTTTTCTAGCCCCGAGGCATGGCTATTATCACAGGACTGCAGGGAGTTTCGTGTCAGAAGGTGACTTGATGGAACCCTCTTCCCTCACTCGTAATTTACTTAAATGCCAAAAAATCTTAATGCAGCCTGTCAACCGCTCCATGTAACATTTAACACCCATGACCTCACTTGAGTCTCTAACTCTCTTTAAGTACTTTAAAAACGCATTATCATCTCATCTCAATTTATAGCAGGGTCTTAAAGAAATGCCATTTCTTGAAGTAAAATGTCACATGAATCACAGCTGCAAACTGCTGTGACAAAGCCAGCCTGATTGCAGGACACCCCACAGCATATACAAAGGCAAGAAATCTTCTGCTCTCAAAACAAAGAGAAGATATGTCTGTCTATTATAGAATTCCCAGCATCAAGGAGTACCCTCAAAGGGGTACAAAAAAATTTCTGTTCAAAAACAGAATGCAAGCGGGTCAAACTTATGGTGACAAAAGATTTGACTTTGGGTGGTGAACACACAATACAACAGGATGATATATTATTAAATTGTACACTTGAAACCCACATAATTTTATTAACCAATGTCACCCCAATAAATTTAATTTTAAAAAAGTAGAATGCAGACTTCTGGGTCATTCTGGTATGTTCCCCAAATCACCACACAGCCTCTCATTTCAAGTGTAGTGGAGTCTTTGAGAATGGCCCTGGAAACCACTCTCATGGTTTTCCAAGGCCATGAGAGTGCCTGGAATAGAAGAATGGGGCTTAAAATGTCCCAGAAATTCTAGTACAATACTGATCCTAGAGTACCTTGATATAAAGGTCTGAAAAAATGGCTGACTAAGCCAGAAGATCCTCTAGTCCTTCAGACAAAAATTTTCCCAAGAGGTCTTCAGTGATAACCCATAGGGTCCCAGGATGAGTGTAGGCTCTGAAGAACCCCCAAAGTCCCGGGAAGTGCTAGAATTAAGCAGCACCAACTCCCATGGCATAAAATCACAACAGATGTTTTCTGGCATATGTTATAATAACGGACCCTGGAATAACCTGGTGCTTCCTGGAGGCAAAACTCAGCTCCTGAAATTGTCTTCCACAACAACCACTTTCTGACAGGTATTGATCAGCACCTTCCCCTGAGTCCTCCCAGTATAGATGAAATTCAAATGTCTTCCCAAGGGCTTCACTCTCTCCCCACACTCTACCTTCATCCTTATTGCCCATTGCACCTCCAAGGAATGTCCGATGCTCGGGCCTGATGAACCAACTCTCCACCAACTGGTCTTCTCCACCACCTCTCAGACTGCTTTCTAAGCTGTAGTTTGCCAAACTGCAAGGCAGCTTCCAACTAGTGTCTCCTGATTAAGTAGTGTTGAACAAACTCAGAGTCTGGAGACTTTTTCTAGAAATAAATAATATTTATTCAAGGGTCTTGGAGTTTGCAAACTGGAATCACAGTTAGGCAAAAATCCAAAAGCGTTCCAAAGAAGACAGATATTTAAAAGTTTTTATAATAAAACATACATTCTTGAGAATAATCAGTCCTGCATTCTTAGCCCTAGGATGGGTCCAGGACCTTTATCAGTCAGATATCCAGCAATCAAGACGATGGATAGCAGGTGGTCTGGGTAATGTATGTCAGGTAGATGTATACGTGAGTCCTTCAGGGGATAGTTAGAAGGTTAACTGGAGGTTCAGATGTATAACCAGGCATTGACACAGGACTGGAAAGTTCAATAAAGTTTAAGTTCTCAGTCTAGTTAGAACAAGAATGGAGTATTTCCTGAGGCCTCAACCTTCATAACGTTAATAATTTAAGCAGCTTGTAGTGTGTACTCCCTAGCTACACTCTTTCCCCAGTAGAAAGTGCTCACCTGTCCACTCTGTGCTCCCTGAAGGTGGGGTGTGAATGGCATCACGTGTCTTTTATTGCCTAACTCAAATGCAATCCCTCTCAGGCACCTACCCTCCTGACTTGGTGGAAAGTACAATGTCTGTCCCTTTTATAATCACACGTCCCTTCCCTCCAATCACCAGGGGCTTACAGAACCCAGAGGTGGCAGGGAATGTCGGGCATCTAGTTTCCTCACTGTCCTTGCTCCTTGCAGAGAGCGAGTGGTCTGCCATTTGGCCACCCTCATTGTTCTGCAAGGAATGGGCTTTCTGAGCAGGCAGGCCTGTGAAGCTTCTTCTAACCGGCTCTTTGGCCCAGCCCACTCCGGAACACTTCCAAGTCCTGCCACCTCAGGAGTCAGGCTCAGCGCCTTTCTGGACTTGACATTCAAGTCTGAACTCCTTCCTTTTAAGGCCTTGAAATCCAACCCTACCCGGAGGCCAGCCTGCTTTTCCAATTCTGGAAATACTAAGCCTTTATTTGCTTGATTTTCTTTAATAAAGGGGCATAATTGCCAGTGAGGAGGCATTTGATGTTCCCCAGGGGCAGACCCTAGAATAGGAAAAAATCGTTTATATTTAAGGAAGGGAGGAAGAACAGAGAATAAGGTCAGTGTAGATGTGCCGTAAGTACAATTTTTAGATACCACTTGTATAAAATAGGATTCTTTTGTAATGCATGTGTTTATTCATCAAACATTTATGGAGCCTGCTATGGGCCCATTAAAATGCTAGGCAATGGGAATGCAGACAAGAGAGATGCAAGACTAACTAACCCTCAAGGTAGGTTTCTGTAACCATCTGGAAAACAGCCATCAAAAAGGCTCCTATCCACCATGAAGAAATACTGTTTATTATCATTTTAAGCCACCTATAATTACTCGTCTGTAGGCACATAGCATAAATTTTCCTACCTTAAATTACTTGTTAGTTACTTTACTTTTCAGAGAGAATTGTAGATCACATTTCCTTAGGGTAGAGCCTACTCAACACCAACAATCACATGAGTTTTCACAGACTTGGGTCTATGAGATGAACATAAAACTCTTTCACTCAGAACACTTGATCCCTCTTACAGAATTACAGGTGGCAACTCTGCCAGTTCTCTGATGACCTTTTATAAAGAAAGCAAAGCTCAGAGAAGTTAATTAATTTCCAAGGATGGGGCCAATTCACAAGGGAAGGCCTAGGTATCTAACCAATGAACCATCTACATACAGAAGCAATTCCCCACTCCCAGTTCACAAAACTTTATCTTCCTTACTGGAAGCTGAAAGAAAGTGGGAGCGTTGAGCTGCTGGGAAGGGGGTTTGAAAGGTCTCTGTATTGTCATCAGAGTGAGATTTATCACGAAGCTAATAAAGCTTAAGCTTCAGGGCTCTGCACTTGCCCAAGCTCCTTTGGAGGCTCATACTATAAAAAGTAGTCCCTCATATGCCTTCCAATTAGGAAACTGTAATTTCTCACTTGTTTTAAATTTGTAATTTGTTGGGTTCTGTTTTCTCACTTTAAATTAATATTTGTCATTTGGAAATAAAAATTTGCTAAAAATATTTTTTATCCTTTTCCTTAAATAGGCACCCCAAAATTGTACAAGTTCCAAGCAAACTGGTTGCCCATCTGGTGGTTGACCTCATAGCTCTGTTTCTTCTGCACAGGGATGGTGGTCACAGCATACTAAGGCACAGAGAAGGCAATTGTCTGCACCTACAGACATCATCCCTCACCTTACCCACCCAATAGGGAAACCCATATGTAAATAGCACTTAAAGTTAATAAAAACACACCTATTGACTTCCTACAAGTCAAAGAATAAAACAAAGACTACCAGTTGGAGTTGGGGTGGTTGCCAGGCAAGGAAACATCTACTTAGTAAATTAACTGAGGAACTCACAGAGCGGGGAAAGTCAGTGTAATAAAGGAGGTTTCATGGTAGTTATGCTAATTAAGGATTGAGAACTCTCCAGAGGGCTGAATGAGTCTATATATCTGGACACTGTTGGTTAAAACAGCCCCATTGTTCCTTGGTCAGGAAGTCTTTGCTTAGCTCCAGTAAGGGTCTGGTGTCCCCCAGGCCATTGAAGCCTCACAGTCATTTATCAGCTTCCGCTGGTCAGAACCAGCTGTGATGACACACGGTGTTCTGTTTTGGTATCTGCTGGTCAATAGCTGCTGAAAGTGGAAATTTTTCTTTTAACATACAAGAAAGGAGGAGCAATAAGGTAGTCGGCTTAGGGTTAATCCACTCAACAACCATGTTAGATAACATATTACTAAATGATTAAATAAACTTAAAGTGCCAAAAACAGTATCTGGTACATAGTAAGTGCTGCGTCATTATTTCCTAGTATTATTAAAATCATCTACATTTTATAGTTGGAGAAACTGAGATCCAAAGAGGTCAAGGAACTTTCTCAAGATCACCCAACTAGCAATGATGGAGCTAGAGTACCAGTCCCGGACTCTGACTTCAGAGGTAGTACTCTTTCTTCAGCTAAAGCTGTCCCTTTGCAAAGAAATCTGACACATAGAAATCCTTGGATAAATATCCAGTTTTCTAAATTCCTACGAAAACTGTTCTACAAAGAGAACTCTGAGCATGCAACTTATTCGCCACCTCCGAGGGCTGCAGTTTTGGTCTTTAGATAGGAGTTCGGAAGTGGGAAAACCTCAATCCTGTGGAGCACAGCCATTTTTCCTTCAGTCCTTGGGCTGCAGCGCAAGGACAAATTCTGAGACTTCTTTTGTCCAGAAAATATATGGCCTTGAAGATAGAGTACCCTCAGTGAGGCAGATCAAGTTTTCTGAAGGTGGCCACAACGATGTCTCCCGCTCTGCTTACTCTTCTTACAATGCTTACAGTGTGATTTTTTTAAATATAGACTTTATTTTCTAGAGCAGTTTTAGATTCATAGAAAAATTGCACAGAAAGTATAGTGTTTTCCCATATTCCCTCTTTCTCTTCTCCTCCCTCTCTTTTAATACACACAGCTTCCCCTATCATTAACATCTTGCATTAACATGTACATTTGTTACTGTTACTCCGTTATTAACTTAAGTCAGTGGTTTACATTAGGGTTCACTCTTTGTGTTGTACACTTCTATGAGTTTTGTCAAATTCACAATGACATGTATCCACTAGTACAGTATCACACAGAAGTTTCGCTACCCTAAAAATCCCCCGTGCTCCACCTAGTCATCCTTTCCCTCTTCTCCATGAAACTATGGCAGCTTCTGATCTTTTTCTTATTTCCATAGTTTTCATTTTCCAATATAATACAATTTTAATACTCCTTCCACTAGCATTGAGCCTGTGTCCCCTTCTCAGGTGAAACTGGATGGGCTTGTGACTTGGACAAAAATGACATTCTGTGAGTGATGATGTCCTTTGTCTCTGATCCAGGAGACTTCTGAAGCAACATTATAAAAAGCCACACAGCTCTCGTGCAGTTCTCTTTGAATGTTCACTCTTGGAATCTACCACATTGTGAGAATGCCCAAGTTGCCTGCAGAGAGACCCTGGTGGAGAGAGAGTGAACCCTCGAATAGCAGCCAGCATTAACCTGCCAATTGTATGTGAGTGCGCCACCTTCGAAATAAGCCCTCCAGCCCCAGGTGACCACACCCAGCTGGTGCCACATGGAACAGAGGGGAGCTGTCTCAGCTGAGGCCTATTCAATTCACAGGGGTATGAGCAAAATAATTGTTTTAAACCACGAAGTTTTAGGGCAGTTTGTTATGCAGCAATAGATAACCAGAACATTCAGGTATCCCCTAGGGATAGAAAATACATCTCGTTCATCATTTCATTTTAAGCAGCAATTGGGGAACTTTAAATAGGACAGTATTTTGCTTCTTATTGTTGGTTGTGATAAAACCAAAATACAAGGCAAACATAGTAAATACAAATCCATGAGCAAAGGTATCAAAAAATTTAAGATCTAGAAGGAGGCTTAGCAATCATTTAGGCCAGTTTCCCCTAGATGATGAAAATTAAGTGATTTACTTAGAGTCATATCGCAAGTTAGTGACAGAATTAAGACTTGATCCCAGCACTCTATTTAAAAAACACAAGATAAAAACAAGTAAAATTTAGTTCTACTTCATGAAGCATGTAATCAACTTATGGACTTCACCAACCCAAAGGTTAAAAAAGTATCAATCACTTTGGAGACAGCAGGATCATATAGGATTAAAGGAACACTAAATATCTGGGGATCATATTTCCAACATCTACAATAATATTAAGAAAGGGCATCTTTCATGCCTCCTTTGTAGATTTTTCTTAGGCAATCAGTTGACTAATTTCAGCCAACAAGGAAGTAATTGTTTTATATAGAACCACTTGGGCTCTGCCCCTCTCTAACAAAAGGCTTTTAACTGTGTTGGGAGGTGATTCTCCATTGGCCTCTAATTGTTCTGCACATCTTGTGATCAAGGCACTGGTCAACTTCTGTTCTGGAATATCTTTTCAGAGATGATTGTCTAGTGAACAGCCTTGGAAAATAGAGATAGTGCCTTCCTCTGGAGCATTGGGCAGGCATGCTCACTGCCCATTATGAAAGATTTGCGTTCCCTAAACTTAGAACTCCTCTCCTACAATGCAAACACTGCATGAGCAAACATCCATATGAGTTCATCTGCGTCACCTCCATGGGACTTGTAGGCAATGTGCTGCTCATGCTGCTTTCTGTGCTGTGAGTAATGATGTCCTTTGTCTCTGGTCCAGGAGTCTTGTGTCTTCACTATTCACAAAACTGTGGCAGGCTGACTTGTTAACTTTCAAGTAGAATAAAATCTCAGACCCTTTACAGTCTTGACATTCTTTCCTCTTGTGTTGGAAATGAGGCCGGATCAACAGTAAGAAGATAGAGGTTTGAAGCTGGAAAGAATGATTACATTCATTGATGGGAATAATGAACCTCAGAAAGTGTCAACCCCGTATTTTAGGGTCTGACAAACTTGCAAGTACTTCCCTTTTCTGAGATAAGCTGTACCTAAACCTTAATTCTTTTAAATCCAACAGGACTGAAATTCCAGAACACTAAAGACGGAAACTGGCAGAAAAGGTTTACCAAGAAGCCAAGGAAACTTAAGCTCTAGGGGCCCTCACCACCCATGCCCTTCCAAGGCCCTGGCAAGAGCTCTACTAGTGGGTTCACATGATCATGTGTTTTGTAAAGTTTGAAGAAATAAACTTTTTAACCTCAATTCACAATTCCACTGTCTCTTTTCATTCTGACTTTTCCTCCATCACACTTTCCTTCATGTAAAGTGGTTTAGGAGTGGCCATGGGTATTTGGGATACCAATGCTAATGAGTTTGTGGTACATGTAGCTTGGATTTAGTTTGGGATATATTTATACATTTCACAGTTACATTTGTGTATAGTTTAACCATCCCTCTGTAGAGATGGCTTCCTGCTGCCTACTGTGCCAACACCAAACATCATGACATGAAGACCCCAGGCCAGAAGCAATATCAAGAAATCAAAGGGCCCCATGGCACTTGCCACTGCAAGGATAGGGATAATGGCTGAAAAAAAGGACTGAAATGCATGCAGCCAGAAGTCACTCTTCGAAAATTCTTCCAATCATTATGTAATATTGTAAGCAAAGAATCCCTGGACACAATTTTTCTTATTAGGACTACTACTCAGTGCAGCTAATATAATAACAAACCTACATGCAACTTTTTTCATATTTGTTGGAAACTATGCAAAATGGGATTATCAGAATTCCTGTGTGTATAGGGTACAAACAGTAGTACAGTTGTTGTGTGAGGTTCCATATTTTATTACAGATTACATCTTGGCACACTGGATGAATCCTATTCTAACAAAGCCTGACAGTGTCTGATGAGAAGGCACATAAAATTGCCACCAATGGTTAGGAATGGCTTGGAAAAAATCAGTATTCCAGTGACAAAACAATACATATTCATCAATAGATTAACAGATGCATTTAAGTGTAATTTGATTACCTGACTATATAACAAAATTCAACTTGGTGGCAATTTCAAAATGCATCTGAAGTGCTCATATAGAACTTACTTTCAGATAATTTTATATATTGTGTTCAGAATTGCTGATCACACGAAGATAAATATGATGAGAAGGAAATGTCCTGTCAAAGCCCAAAATGAAAATCAAAAAATGAAAATTAATTAGAGTTTGAAAGTGTCAAAAACTGTCTTGCTATTAGAAGATAACAGTAACTAGAATCTTTGATGGCCAAAATTATAAAAATAGGGGGAGAAGAATCACAATAGCCAACATGGATGAAAATTCATATAGAAAAGGTAAAATTGATTAGAAAAATCAGGACACTCTAACACAGGGAACAAAAGACAGAAAGATGGATGGTATTGTAAAGGAACACACAGTTTGTACAGACAGTGGAGCAAACTTGAGACCCACAGTTGCTTCATTTTAATGAATTCAGTGACTTTTGTGTCCTTTATTTTGCTACGTATCTTTTATGTTTGTTTGTTTGTTTTTCTGTGGTTGGTTTTGTTTGTTTTTGTCTAGCCAAAAACAGAGGGGAAAAAAGTACTCTAGAAATTTGTCGGGTACACAATTAATAGTCTATTACATTGCTTATTGCACTTTATAAAGTTTCTGAAATGTCTGCTTTTTAAAATTTGTAGTTTGCTGTGATTTCTAATGCTAAGCTTTCTCATTCATAACTAATTTTGTATTTGTAATTTTGTACTACTTTTTTTCAAGAAAGTCCCTGAATTATATGTGTTCCAGGCCCTTCTAACCATGGATCTGACTCTGGAGACAGGTCATGCAATTTTTATTCCCTGTCAATCAATGCCAAACAATATTCAGACACCATTTTTTGCCCAAAGGAGAAAAGATTCAATTGTCTAAAAGGTTCTGGGCTAGAGAAGAGACAGATCCAGATAACCCCAGAGGCTCACTTTGTCTCTGCTTTTGGGAGTTTAGTGGAAGGTGCCAACAAGGGTTGTAGCTTTGGTTAAAAAAAGAGAGTCAGAGGGGGGATGGGGGAGAGAGCGCATGTTGGCAAGTATTGGCTGCTTTTTTACCTTTCAGGAAGACTCAACAACAAATTCAGTAACAAATTCAGACTAGGGCTAACTTGTTTGAAAGCAGAGAGGGAAGGAAATAGAGCTATGACCAAGTTAACTCTTAGGGTTGAAAAACCCAACTGTTAAATAGTTACCACTTATTGAATAAATGGATGGATGGATGGATGGATGGGTGGATGGGTGGATGGATGGATGGATGGATGGATGGATGGATGGATGGATGGATGGATGAAAAAGCCACTATTCCTTTATCTAAATTCTAGTGACAATTGCTTTATTAGTCATGGTCCTTATTGTAGACAGGAGCATCCACCGTAATTAGTTTAAACACAAAGGGATTGTTAAGGATGTAGAGGGCTAATAGAATTGTTGGAAAAGCTGAAGAAGTAGGCTACAGCTGTAGGGCAACTTCCAGAATCAGAGCTTTCCATTTTGGAAGCAGCAGCTCCCTTTGTGGCTCACTTTGGTGATGTGGTTTTGGAAGGCATCCTTGAATCTTATCCTAGGGTCATTTTCTGCAGAACTCTGGCCAGTACACCTCACATAATAGCAGTGGTAATAATCTGCCAGTCTCATCTCTTACCATGAGAATAAAAAAGATTTTTACAGAGCTGTACCAATAATGTCTGACCTCTATGATAAAACTCAGCACTATTGAGCAAAATGGCACTTGGAAAAACGTCAAAGAATTGGGCAGTGGTATAGGCAGGAATATCTATCTTTACTGATACAAGAAGTATCAGTGAGTTAGTGGGAGCTAAACTGTGCAATAAGAACAAGGACACAAAGATGAAGTCATTTAAATTCCATCTCTGTACTATTCTGGTTCTGTGTTCTCCTCACTCCCTCCTATCACTCTGCCTCTCATGCTGCCACCATTGTCAAACAAAACTGAAAAAAAATATGCCATAGAATAGGATAATTTAGTAAATTTTTATGTTTACCATTGGAAGTAACTTCCAAAGCAGAAATGTTTTGTGACTGACAACAATTGAATTCTTTAACATTATAAAGCAGACTTTTTGTTGCCTATGTTTGGAATGTATGATAAATATCCTATGATAGCAATAAAATGCAAGTTCTCTAGGTGGTGAAGGGGAATAGCTGCTATAGACAAGTTCAACTTCTGTCACCGTATAAATTCTTCATGATACGACAGATTAGCATCAACTCCATTATCAGTGCCTCCTGGTTATTGATAGGAAATATTTTCATATCCATTATACAAACTTCCACACATAGATTAGCTCAGGGTACTTGCTAAGTCTGTTTCAGGGAAATGATACAAACATATGGTCTTTCTATGCCCGACTCTTCAAAACCTCTGTCAACAGATCTGAGAATATTTGGTTCAGTAATTTCTTTGCTGGACTCAAAAGTGTAAAATTTCTCTGCAGGATTTTGTCCTCAATGCAAATACTGTTTTCACTTCTGGAAAATGTTCGTCTTACAGAAAAACCCATCAGCAAAATGTTTTAAATTTGCTACCCCTTATGCCAGCCCATCTCTAAACTTCCCTGGGCAATAATAAATGTTTACCAGATTCACTAGGATTCACCTTTCTATCCCGGCACCAAACACTTCAGGCACTACTTGTGGTGGTTTTACTCTGTGTCGATTTAGCTAAGCTGGAACTATGCTTCCCAAAAGTTCTTTCTTCATATCGTTCCAAGCTAAGATCATACACAAGAGAAATTTGCATGAGATGTGGAAGCCACAAATTAAACGAGAGCCATTATGCTAGGAAGTTCAGTACAGGTCTCAGTGGCTGGTGCAGGCCACACACATTGCTGATCTACTGGCTCATCTTGTTAGCCTGAGGCAGCAACAGGATATCCAGTTCTTTTAGCTCTCACCGGATCACCACCTTCACCTCCTAGTCCTGGACCACGCACATGGACAGCTCCACAGCTAAAGGCACCAACTTCTACAGGTTAGCAGCATCGCTGAAGTTGGATACAGTGAAACATAGATACAATTTGTCCTTATACACTTCACTCGTCTATTTTCCTCTGCTTCTCAACCAGTTTTTTTTCCCCTCAACTGACCTACAACAACCTCAGGCCAATCTCTAGATAGCTCCCCTCTGTGGTCTCTGGTAGGAAATTTTTCTCTTATCCTCCAACTAATCTCCTTCCAGAACTTGACTCCCTTAGCTCTTCAATTGTATAAAGCCTAATCCCTATAACAAATCTCTTTATCCACACCACTCACAGTGGTTCTGTTCTCCCGACTGAACTCTGATGTGCTGCTAGTGAGAAAGTTGATGGGAAACAGAGTGACAGATGAACCCATGAAATGAGACTCCAAATCTCAGCTTGTTAATCACTGCAGTCAAACCTACATTTGCTCAGGAGCACTGGCAGAAAGCAAATCAACACATCTTATTCCTAACAGTCATCAAACTCTTCACATTTTTTATGCTCTCTGATATAGCCATTCCACCCCTAAATTTTATCTCAAGGAACTAGTTATAGATTGTATAACATTTTGATAAATCAGTTGGTGAAACGTTCAAGGGACATATTTCAGTGAAAATAGATGCTCCATGAATTGCTGTCTGGATAGTTAGTTCTGCTGACTGCAGAACTTTTTGATTTGCTGAGAAAATGTGCAGAGATAAATAACTCTGAACTCAGGACTTCATGAGGGATATTTGGAAACTGTGTCCGAGGAGGAAAAAGAAGAGAGAAGAGGTTGCTGTCTGGAAAGAAGAATGGAGGATAGAAAACACAAATATCAAATGGCTAATAATCCCAAGTATCCACTGTGTAGTGTGTGGTGTGTGTTTCCCCATGAAAGATTCACGTCTGATAATTCACAGTGGGGCTGGTTCTATTTGGAGACAAGTCAAAGTGCTGACTGTTTCTAAAAAAATGGACATAATAGAAAAATGAGCAAAAATAGAAAAAATGAGGAAATATTAGAAACAGTCTAAGTGTTGAAAAATGGAATTATTTAAATTAATTAAGTCATTTCCAGGCAACAAAATATTAAGCCACCATCAAAAACTACATTGTAAAAGAATGTTTAGTAGTATGAAGAAATATCTTAAAGGAGGAAAGCACATTTCAATGGAATGTACAGGACTAACAGAGAAAAAAGACTGAAAGAGTAAACAGCAAATACTGACAGCTATGGCAATTTAGGCTGACTTTTATTTTCTTCCTTTTATTGATTTGTAATGTCTTAAATTTCTATTATAAATGTGTATATCTTTTGTAAACAAACAAACAAACAAACAACAAACCCAGCAGATTATGTAGATATTTGTAAAGTAGGTGAGTCTTTCCTACCTTTCAGCCCAAAACAAGGGCGAAAGGTAGGAAAACAAACAGTAGGTGGATTTAGGCAAGTATTCATGTTCCAGAAATTGCTAATCTGATCCAGCTGCATCTTATCGCACTTCTGTCACCCTCAGGAGTAAGGACACTGATCAACACATTCCTCCTCCTCACTCCTGACCGAGTCACACTACAAAGGTGCGAAAAAGGCTGACACAGAGATGGGACTCATTGTCTTCAAAAGGAGGCAATCTGAGTTGTGGCCCGGTCTCTGTCAAAGGCCGCCATTGACTCTGGGGAGCAACTTGGCACTATCCAGTAGAGCTGAAGCTGCACTTCCAAGTTTATACCCTGAAGAAACTCTCATATGTGCATAAGGAGTTGCATGCCTGAATGTTTATTTCACTATTGTATTCTTTGCATTAACTTTTTTTTTTCCTATGGAAAATTCCAAATATATACAAAAGTTTACATAGAAGTTTAATATACCACTCAGCATCAGTAATAATCACTTCACAACTAATCTCATCTGATCTAAATCCCACCCACTCACCATCACTCCTATATTATTTCAGAGTATATTCTAGACATCATATCATCTCATCCATAAATATTTCAGTATAAATACATAACATATGCTGAATAGATGTATATATACAAATATTATACCTCAAAAATAAAAAATTTTAAAAAAGTAACCAAAAAACCAACCATGATATTAAATCAAAGATGCAATAACAATAATTTCTTAATGTCTTTAATTATCAGTCCAGAGTTCAAATTTTTAATTTTTTTTCATAAATTTGATCATTCTTGAGACAATTGGAACTATGGAAATGATGGGATATTTAATTATATTTTGAAACTTATTATTTTAAGTATGATGTTTTTGTGTTTTTTAAGTCTTATGCTGAAATATTTATAGATAAATGATATGCTATCTGGAATTTGCTTCAAAATGGCATAATGGGAGTAGAGACTAAACAAGATTGGCTATGAATTGATTATTGTTGAAGCTGAGAGATGGGTACATGGGGTTTATTATACTATCTTCTCTGCTTTTTCATATATTTGAAATTTTCCATAAGAAAACATTTTAAAAAGCAGATCTAAATAGTACATTGTTTCTGCATAGAAAGAGAGAGAAGACAGAACAAAAAAAAAGGAAAAAGGGGCAAGATAAACACAAAATTAAGAGCATAGTTACCTGGGAGTAGTTAAGATTATTGGAAACGTTCTTACTAGTTCTCAGTTGTGAATGACCTTCATGTTATTTTTTAAACTAAAATATTAAATGATAGATAAAATAAAAGAGTGTTATTTATGTACCAATGCCAATATGTGGTGTCACAGACCAAGGATTAGAATTAGTCCCATTTGGTGCACTTGAGTCTTCTATTCCAGTTCACCTTTTTTTTAAATGGTGAGGATACAATACACCGACTTCCTGACCTTCCCCAACTGACATGACTGGGAAACACAGGACAATGTGATGGTTAGTGTCTCTTCAAATTCTCACATCCAAAAAGGCTAAATTTGGTTTAATCTATGCAGTAGGCATTAGCTCTGATTACAAATATCAGCAGTAAAAAGGGGGCTTCTTCTGACTTCTGTTTAAGACAACATAAGGACTGCTCTCTTTTGCTGGATCCTCCTCCTCTTCCTGACCTCTAATGGGTGGAGGGCCCTGGGACTCAGTCCTCAAATGCTCTTCTTCTCTCCTTCTACCCAAGCCTAAGTGATATCATCCAATTCTTGGGTATTATATACCATCTACATGCTAGTGACTCCCAGATTTGTATTTTCATCACCTACCTTTCCTCTGAATTTCAGATTCCTTTATCTAACTGCCTACATGATGTTTCCATTAGGATATCTGATTCTATTCTTAAACCAAACTCTAGATCCTTCCCCAAATCTTACTAGTCCCAGTAAATTGCCATGGTTGATCTAGCCCAAAAGCTGTGCCATCATCGTTGACTCCTCTCTTTCTCTCACGAGCAAATCCTCTTGTCCCTACCTTCCTATTTCTAGAGACGTCTCTACCATCTCTACCTCTAAGGCATGTTCCAGATCTGACCACTACTGGCCACTTCTTAGAGACCACGGCTACCATGTTAGTCCACCCTGTCAATGCTCAGGATTCATGGAAGGAACTTACCTTTCTATGTTTTCCTTTCACGACCAGAATGTTTCCCTGCCCTCCTGACTTCTCTGTACCACTTACCACTCCACAGCAGGAACATGTGCCTCTGCAGTGTCTCCCTAGCAGGGTGCAGGTAGACACTCCCAAATCTTTCAGGAGCTTCTACCTTCTCCCTACCTCATCCCCTCATCCTACTCCCCGCCTTGTCCCTCCATCCGCTCCGCCGCTCACAAGCCTGGTAGGAGCCTCGACCCTTATGACTAAGGCCTGTCCTTTTCCTTGATTCTTCCTTCTCACCATAGAGCTAATTCCCTCCATTACTGGGTGCTACATCCTTTACACCACATCCAATTTCCCTCTTCCAACCCCCAGCTTAACTTTCACGGTGGACAATGTACAGAGGGTTTACCAACAAAAGAAATACTTATCCGGATGGAAGTCAAAAATATTTATGCCCACTGCACTGCTCTTAACATTCCCACACCTGGTAATTTTCATCACAGATCAGATTTGTGAAAGGTGTGTGATTATCAGGTTTCTATCAGAGGACTTCTGATTTTCTCCCTATTCTTTCTTTAATAAGAGATTGCATGTAAAATGTATAAAAAGTGGCCCGCCATTTATTCCTCCTCCTTTCATCCTTCCAGAGTCTTAAAGAATGTTCACTAAGCCTTAGAGAAAGCTTTAGCCTCGAGAAAACCTTTCCAGCTCTTTGTCTGCCCCAATCCTTTGCTGTACCTTCCATCTTTTCCACCACAACGTCTCCTCTCCTGGGGCCCGAACACCCTCACCTGCCTTCTCTGTGAAGGGCTCTTACCTAGAAAATCTACTGCATGCTCTGCAGCTTTCTGTCACCATAGCTGCGGCTTCCTTTCCCCACAGGTCCACGGCCCCTCCATGCCCATCGCCTTCCTCAACCCTCACTCCTGACCTTGCTTTCGGCAGAAGCCTCCTCCAGCTCTTTCAGGGCCAGTCGCCATCACGGTTTATGATATTCCAATATTTTCTCCATTTCTGAATGGAGACCTAAAAAACAGGGCTGAAGACACCTGCCTGAGATCACAGGGTCTACTGCCACCTGGACTTCACACCAACATTTTCTAATTCGCAGGCCATTCAGAGGCCTGGGATTAAAGTGGCAGCTTCCAGAGAGCCTTGCTTTACTCATCACCTTTCTCACTGATTCAAGGCACATGCCTGTCTGGGCCTCTTAATCTGCCAGCTAGCACTTGCAATTACACAAGGAACCCAAAGTAGATGCCCTTCTCCATTTAATGGGAAATATTCTTGTTCAGTCCTGCCTTAAATAAGTAATGGGCTGGAGAATTGTCCTTTGTATTTTTTGTTCTTACCATGGCCCTTTTTATGATGCCATAGAGACAAACAGACCTCTGTGGAAATTGTGCCTTCAGAGCTGGTGGCTGCTACCTGCAAGCATCCTGAAAAGCAAACTTGGTGCTGATAACAGATTTGACTTTCTCAGGAACAGAACCTTCTGCTCACCAGAGAACACTTCTATTGAAGTGTGAGGCCACATAGACAGACCGACCCTGTCCCCTTGACTTGCCAAACACATCACACTAGCAGGGGAGGCGGGGTGCAAATAAACTAACCAGATTCTGTCACCCTGCTCAGTTTTGTCTTCGAAAAGTCCCCCATGCTGTCTCTTCCCCATCTTGGGTACATCCATAACGAGGGCTACCACCAGCCGAGTGGCATGGCTTTGGCTTTTGGGAAATCATAGCCCTCAGGTCAGGCAGGAGACCATTTATAAAGACTGGTTGACTCTTCTCCAGTTGGGTGACTCTTCAACAGTGGCCAAGCCCTCGCCTGTGCCAAGCTACCATGTTAGCATTCATCGTGCCAATGCCACCAAACCAATCTTAACAGAGCACAGCCCCTACCCTTTGGAAGCTTCTAGAGTTTACACACACACACACACACACACACACACACACACACTCACACACTGTCCTAAAGGATGTAAGAAAAGTACAAAGTGCCAAAGAGTTTAGAGGCAAAAAGTCACATTTAATTGGAAAGAAGAGAAGCTTCACCTATAAGATAGATTTATCTCTTAGCACACAGAAAACAACATTCAAGACGCATAAACATATTTAAAAATTGAATCTCCCATGATGATTATGTTCATTACACCTGTCACCTCAGGGAAATGCACTCAAATATTCCAAGTTTATGTGAACCCCGTACTTCGTTTCCCAGCTGAGGCACTTTATTCAGTTTGATCAGAATGTCACAAAGGACATGGGTCCTGACCAAAGGCCACCAGGGAGTGTACTGACTAATCTCTATTTCTTATTTTATTTTATAACCACATCATATTTTCTATGTTCTAGGTACTGTTCAAAGCACTTTGCAGATATTAACGTTTTAATCCTCACAAGCACCCAAGAGGTACTACTGTCCCCATTTTACAAATGATGAAACTGAGGCACAGAATATATAACTTACCCAGATCACATAGCTAATGCAATTCAAATCCTAGCTAATGAGATCCAAACTCATGTAGTCTGTGATCTTAACCACTACACTGCTTATCGACTTAATTATAACAGTCCTCTCAGGTGAATCTATGATGGAGACAATTTGCCATGAGTCTCTCATGTTTCTGCACATCTCTGAGCAGAGGCACGACTTCTTTCGTTCCTAACTATTGTTTCAAGGATGTTTGCATAACGAATTGCTTTTGGAAGATAAGAGTTATTATCTCCCTCTGGAGCAAAGGGCAGACATATTTACTGCTCATTAATATTCAGGGTTACTCTCCTGGAATGTAATCAACAGGTGACATCTGGACTTCTTTAAATCTCTTTGTAGAATTAGGGCTCAGAGAACAAATGCTGACATTATGGCTACTACTATTGCTAAGATAATAACATCTTTTGTCTCTGACCCAAGTGTCTCCTGTCTTCTGCCACATCCACGAAACTGTGCTAGGCTGTTAACTTGCAAGTGGTGTAAGTTAACAGAAGACTTTCTAAAGGAGGCAATGTTTGAGCCATGTCTCGAAGGAAGTGATGGAGATGAAAGTGTCCTGGAAGGAGAAAGACATGTAAAGTGAAGGAATAGGGGTATGCATGATACTGCAGGGTGTGGCTAGGCTTCGTGGCTCCAAGTTTCAGTCTCCCTAGTAATATCTTCATTGGAATAAACTTAGTTTTAGATAAGTTTTCTTGTATATCTTTCAACTTATCTTTAGAAGCTACAACATGATTTTATTTTCTCACTTTGTCAAACTCACCACCCATGAGCTGAGAAAACCACGTGATGGAAATTCATTCTGCCTTAAACTTTTCTGATTGCCTTGGCCCCTGGGAATCCGGCTTCCTGAAGATAAACATCAAGGTTCAGCAAGAGCTCAGATGACGTCAGTGACAGCTTGGGTCCAAGGTGGAGTCCTGTTCATCAAGAACCCTAACTCTCTCTCTTCACACAATATGTGTGCCTGCCACTGGACTGATGTTTACGTCCTTTGTTACTAGTTTTACTCCTAACATTTGTTGCAATAAAATATCTTGGGGCTTAACTGATATCAACTCTTAATTGTATGTCCACATTTAAGATATTGTTTCTAACCTGAGTGTATTAAAAGGCATCTTGAAGATTAAAATGGAAGACTTAGTTTATTCCACCGATATGTGAATATCTGATGTTGGGTTGCCCCCAGAAGCAGAGCTTGAGACAAGGATTCAAATGCGAATAGTATAATCCTGCTAGAAAACCCTGGGAGTCAGCTCAGTGTACATACCTCATAGTTCTCCCTCCTGGGAGTGAAGCAGCTGGAGGATTTGTAAAC
>NW_011888980.1:1333637-1340451 GCF_000151845.1 Pteropus vampyrus | reverse complement strand
TTTCTGATTGCCTTGGCCCCTGGGAATCCGGCTTCCTGAAGATAAACATCAAGGTTCAGCAAGAGCTCAGATGACGTCAGTGACAGCTTGGGTCCAAGGTGGAGTCCTGTTCATCAAGAACCCTAACTCTCTCTCTTCACACAATATGTGTGCCTGCCACTGGACTGATGTTTACGTCCTTTGTTACTAGTTTTACTCCTAACATTTGTTGCAATAAAATATCTTGGGGCTTAATTGATATCAACTCTTAATTGTATGTCCACATTTAAGATATTGTTTCTAATCTGAGTGTATTAAAAGGCATCTTGAAGATTAAAATGGAAGACTTAGTTTATTCCACCGATATGTGAATATCTGATGTTGGGTTGCCCCCAGAAGCAGAGCTTGAGACAAGGATTCAAATGCGAATAGTATAATCCTGCTAGAAAACCCTGGGAGTCAGCTCAGTGTACATACCTCATAGTTCTCCCTCCTGGGAGTGAAGCAGCTGGAGGATTTGTAAACGAGCTCCTGTCAGTCTTCGGTTGAAGGCTGTTGGTGGGTGAGAGGACTCAGGAGGAGAAGACGGTCAGCCCCCCAGCCCTGCTACTCCCAGGCAAAGCGATGCAGACGCTGGCAGGAGGACATGAGCCGGTACCCACTGTGGTGGTGAGGCCTGAGGGACACAAAAAGGACACTGCTTTAGACTGAAAGGCCTCTCCTGCTAAGCAAATGACACTGATTCACCCCACCCTAGAAAAGAAAGTTACAAGGAAAAATAATCTTCTGATGGAATGGCTAAAAATCCAGGCCTCAAAATTGTAAAAAAAAAAAAAAAAACACACAAAAAGAATAGTTTTCTGGAAGGAGCCTTGCCACATAAGCTATGAAAAGAAAAGATGTCTCTGGCTGGCCATCCACCCCAAAGCAGCTGCTGGAGCTACACGTCCAGCTATGGAGGGGGAAGAAGAGGTGCTGGAGAAGTTCTGCCGGGGTTGGTTCTCCAGTGTGTCTGAATCAGGTATGGATACTGATTATCCTTCAGCCAGAGAAGTAACCAACCCTTGAGATACTGGAGAGAGGGGCAAAAAGCTGTGTCACCTGTAAATAAGGTCACTCCCAGAATCTGTACACAGTAGTCATGCCTTGCTGAGATGGCAGACCCTAGATGAGCAACTAAGGCTATACAGCTTGACCTCCATGACTGGCTCCGCGATTGGTTTAAAAGGCTCTCAGTCCCAGATGTGCGGTGGCCGCCTGAGGCAGTGAGCGGTTGTGCCTAAATTGGCAAGATATTTTCAGTGAAGTTGCCCAGAACATTCCCCGTTTTCTCTCATGCATAAATAGAGCAGGCATAAGCCCAGGATGATTATCAGGGAAC
Source organism: Pteropus vampyrus (assembly GCF_000151845.1). NCBI lineage: Eukaryota > Metazoa > Chordata > Mammalia > Chiroptera > Pteropodidae > Pteropus > Pteropus vampyrus. The sequence goes on along the minus strand of NW_011888980.1, from coordinate 1,339,091 downwards.
AAAGGAGGAACATGGAGCAACCTGTGGCCTTCAAAATGCAACTTTGTGAGAGGAGGATCCATAGACTAATTGCTGTCCTCTGCCTGTCGAAGGCCCTCAGCCTCCAGAAATGCAGACTGTATCTTTGCAGGCACAAGAGCAGTGACCGCTCCCTCCACTTTCTCGCTTTCTTCTCCAGCTGACCACCTGCTTAGTTCTTGTCATATTTTCAGACTACCTCCTACTATCAGCACCAACACCTGAATGACTAACTATTAAATATCTTCCTCCAAATCGAGTTACTCTTTTTACACATACACGTTTATTAACAAAGGAAATTTGACCTCATAAGTGAACACAAATGACCTTACCAATGAACACAAAACAATGTTATCGAATTTCAGCCAGCTCTTGCCCACCATAGGCTGTGGTCCTGAAGGCTGCACATGCTCTCTCTCGCTTTCTCTCTCTCTCCTAAAAAAAAGAAAAAGGCAGAGTTTGATCTTTGATTAACTAATAGGACTGAAACAGATGCCTAGAAAATTTGCAGCAGAAATAGGTCAGCACCTAGAGCCAGAATTAGCAATAAACCACCCCCCACCTCCAAATGGTATCATGCAGACTCTGGCTCTCTCCATAGGACACTGAGGAGAAAGGTTTCCATTTTACTTCCCCCAGTGAGAAGAGGAAGAGGGAGCCACCAAAAAAAGGAAAGCAAAATGGAAGAGAAAGAGAGAAGAGAGAGAAACAGAATGAGTAAGACAGGATGATGGAAAGGAAGCACAGAACACTCACTACTGCTCCCTCTAAGTCAGAAGCTGCAGTAAAATCATTCGCTAGCAGGAACTTCCCTCTCATTGAAGCAAAAGGAAGTTTCAACCCTACGGACCTTCCTGTGTGCTAATTAGTGCAGAACTGACTACTGCGGAATCCCTTCAACAAAACCATTTGGACTCACAACTTAACCTGCAAAAAAAGATTTACTCTTAATTAAAAGCCAAGCTGACCTTTTGGAAGGCTTATTTCTGGAAGAAAAGAACTAGTTTTTTAAGATTAATAACTCTTAATAAGTTTCATGACCACAAGACCAATGGGCACGCACAATTGAATATCTGATGGCATCTATGATAAGGATGTCAGACAAACCCATGTCACATCTTCCTGAGCTCAAAATGTGAAATAAAGAGCTAGGAGATGGCTCTACAGAGGCCAACTCAATGGGCAGCCTCATTATAAAGAAGCTAACCATTGGGGGAAGGGAATGGCAAGTATTTTTGTTCAAAGAACCCATAGGAAGGACTGTGTAATGCAAGATGTTGATGTGAGGAAGGAGTGGGGCTGACAGGGTAACCACAGTGTGACCCTGAGGATAGAGGGATATCAATAGCTCTTGGGATCTATTCCCACATATATGGGGTTCTGCACAGAACTTTCAGAGAAAAGATGGTTTAAACTTATGAAAATCAGAGTCTTGTCTTCACCTTTGAGATAGGCCTGGGAAAAGGCAGGAGAGAGAGGCAAAAATAGAAACATATACGCCTTAGAGATACAAATGGAATTCAGGGTTTCACATTCAGTGTATCTGACCAGAGGTCAAAAGGATTTGATTCTGCATCCTGCCCTTGAGAGTATTTGCTGTAGAATCAATTAACTTCTGTGGATTCAAGTCTTTGCTTGAGAGGGAGAACAATGCCCTTCCTCTGTAGAAGGATTTAGTTGTTTTCACACATGTGCTCACAATAACTCAGTCAGAGCAGATACCAGAGAGAGGTTGGTATCATTCTCCTCATTTTACCAATAAAGCCCCCTAAACACTTGACTCTAAATGGAAGTCAACATTCCAGTTCTGCTGCTTGCTGGCTGTGTGACCCTGGACAGATTACTTAACCTTTATGTGCCTCAGCTTCTTCATCTGTTACACAAGAATAAGATAACACCTATTTCATAAGGTTAGAATAAAGATTAAATAAAGTAATATAAATAAAATGCTTACAAGAGTCCTGGTACTCATAGCATTCTGACTGGACTATTGATATGTTGAAATGCTTTTCAATAGCAATCATCTTTCAAGTATTCCTGTTCATTTAGGTCTACTTCAAATTGCTAGTAAGTATACAAAATGATTACTTTCTTTAAAAAAATACAATTTAAACTGCTTTTTTTTTAAAAAAAAAAAAGCACTTATACTTAATTAGCACTCAAAAAATGTCAGCTTTTCTTGAGTAAGGTATCTGACTTGGCATTCTAATTCAGGTCTTCTGACACCAAGATAGATAGCTCATTGGTTAAGAGCATGGGCTTTAAAGTCTAACAGACCAGCATGCAAACCCCATTTCTACAATCTAACTGTAAGACTCAGTTTCCTCATCTGGAAAATGAGTAAGTGATAATTGTACCTACTACATACAATTAATGAGATTATATGTGCAAAGAAAGACACATTCCCTACGGGATGCATGAAGTAAAACTGGATTAAAATGCTTTGAGAAATTCTTCCTCTCGATATTATTTATAGAAGCCTTCCTAGTAACAATCAGTTAGCCAGAACTGAGCTAATATAACAAGCTTGATCTCAACCATGAATGTAACATGAAATTCTCCTTGGCAGTGATAAGCTCCTGGGAGAAAATGACACAGTGCAAGAGCTGACAGGGAAAATGGCTGATCAGCCACTTAAAACCCAGAATTTACAAGTCAGAAGGCACCCCAGAGGTCATCTCATTTAGCCCAGAGGTTTTATCAACCACTGAGTTGTGCATATACAGCATCAGTATGTTTATTTACAAACCTCTCTAACTACTTCTTCAACTAGAAATTATGAAAAGAAACAGAAACTTTCTCTACAACCGGCATGCCTCCTCCTGGCCCTATCATAAACTAAGTTACTGAAAGGAGAACCCTCTTCTCTCTCTATTACCCGCAAAACCCCAAGACAGAATTTTAGTTGCTGATATGTGCAAATAACAGACATTAAGTGTCTAGGCTTGGGGTGGCGCTGTTCCTTCTCATAGACCTTAATAATTATTAATAAAAATCTGCACATTTTATTTATCTATAGTCATAGATACTATAGGCTCAAGTAAATTAAAAGCCTCGCTCCTCTCACACACAACGCTTAATTTATCCAATGATCGAATTCTAAGCAAGCTTGTACTTAAATACAGATTCCTGGAAGTTTAAATAGATTCTGTTAAATATTTGTTTCTGTGACCTGTTGATGGGCATTGAGAAGACTAAATACAAAAGAAGCTGTCTTCTTTTAAGTGGGAAAGGTATATTTTTATCATAGGATATGAAGGATGAGAATAGCTTTCAGGTTCCTTGCAGTGCTTCAAGCCGTGGCACAAATTTCCCAAGCGACACTCTCCCATGTTGGTTAGAGCTAGGTGATTATTTGCATCTAGTACTTCTGTTTGATGAGTCCTTCCTCTCTGCTCATATTCAAGGCTTCTAGGTGTTTTCTGTCCATCTTCATCATTGCAAAATAATATTTTGCTCTTGAAATCTAAGCGCTCTCTCCTCTAATATTTTATTAGAATTTCTTCTTGGTTTTAAAGAATTTTTGCACATTATTCATCCATTTTTACCTGCCTAAACCTTTTAAACCTTTCATTATAGAAATGAACATCCCGAAATACATAAAATTGCTTTAGGAATAAATCTTCAAAGACTCATACAATTTTTATAAACACTTAAAAATATGTGATATCTCCTTAAGGATTCCTAATCTTAATTTTAAAATATTAAGAAAATGCTCAGCAATTATTACAGTTACTTTGAATAGCCATTACCTATCTCTCACTCATAATTTATAAATCAGTTGCGGTGTTTCCGAATGATCATCGGATACTCATACACACATTGGTTGGAGTGATTGTGTGAAATGAAACTCATACCCAGCTAAACTTTGGGGACTTTTTTTGTATATATGGGTTCACTAGGACAGAATTGGGAAGTCAGCCATGTGTAGGCTCTTGCATGAAGGTGAGAAAGAGTAAAGAAAAGAAAGATAACAGATTGATGATATTGCAAGAGAGAGACTAAAAAGATAAGTGGATGAGATATAGTTGGCACGTGGGCAGACAGGAGCAAGAGTGGACAGCGGAACACTAGAGGATGCTGGGAAAGCTGTTACTTCAAAAGCTAGAGTCAAATGCCTCCAGATATCACACTTGTAAAAGAGTCCATTGAAATAAGCATTCTGTAGGGAAACCGTAAGGTGAACTGGCGCAGGAAGTCCTCACCCAAAGCTGGGGGGAGGAAACAACTTCAATTTTTTAATTCAAAATTTTTTTTAATTGATGAATGGAAAACAAAACAGATTTGTGAGCCAAATTCAACCTGTGGACTGCTGGTTTGTGACTTCTGCATTAAAGAATAGATATGTCAATAAAGAATCTTCGCTGTAGTGGCAGAGAATAGACTCAAGAGCCAGACTATTTGGATTCAAATCCTGCTCCTAGTTGTGTGACCTTACGCAAGTAACTTAACCTACTGAAGCCTCAGTTTCCTCATCTGTACGATAAGGTTAATAACTGTACTTATCTCATAGGTAGAGTGACCAGATGTCCTAATTGGCCTGGGATAGTCCCAGACTATAGGATATTTTTATAATGATTAGAATGATTAAAAGTATAATTAGTAACAGTGTCCCCTTTACTCTCAAAATTGCCCTACTTATAGGGTCATGGTAGGGTTGAGGACATAACAACCCATGCAAAGTACTGATCATAATGCCTAGATTATGGAAAGTGACTGCCCCTCAAAAAGAAAAGGAAGACAAGAAAAAGAAAAGGAAGTAAAAAAGATCACAATAGCTTCAGGCAGGAAAAGATCTTCATGGAATTTGAAAGTGAGAAATGTCTATTTCAGAGTTGTCCCATCCCCCAGCCTCAACCCAATGCCTGAAGGTCACCCAGACCCCTTCACACTAGCTTCTCACCTGTGCTCAGACCCGTTACAGTGCTCTGAAAACTCAGCTGTCCCTTGATCTACGCCTTCAGGACTCTCCTTCAGAGCTCAGCTAGATGATCTCACTTTCTGACTAGTCCAAATATTGTGGAGTTCCCAGGAAATTTATGTACTACCCTTCCCAGGTAAGAGATGGAAGTGGATTAATGGGTGGGGAGACTTCAGGCTTGTGGAAGGAGAAATTTTGGGGCAACTTTTCATATTCCCTCAAATAAGACCACACCAACAGCTTCTAGGAAACATGAGACCTACACTGCTTTCTTCAATTTACATATATATATATATATGTGTGTGTGTGTGTGTGTGTGTGTGTGTGTGTGTATACACACATTTATATATTTCCAAATCTGAATTTATTCTAAGCATAAAATCAATGAGTTCAGTGCCTTCCAGTCAAATACTGTTCTAAAACTTAAATCATGGCATTTCTTTAAGTTATCCTCATCTGTTGTGAAAATTAACAGAAGACTGAGAATTTTAATTAAAATACAAACCACAACCCTT
>NW_011888980.1:1324622-1332482 GCF_000151845.1 Pteropus vampyrus | reverse complement strand
ATACTGTTCTAAAACTTAAATCATGGCATTTCTTTAAGTTATCCTCATCTGTTGTGAAAATTAACAGAAGACTGAGAATTTTAATTAAAATACAAACCACAACCCTTAAAGTTTATTTCTTAGTGAAACTATTCCAGTTATCTATTGCTGTAGAGCAAACCACTCCCCAAAACTTAGTGGAGTAAAACAACTATGTATTATTACTTCTTATGGTTCTGGGGGTTGACAAACTCAACTGGATGGTTCATGCTTAGGGTCCTTCATTTGGCTGCAGTCAGACTGCAGTTAGAACAAGTGTCATTTGAAGGTTTCTTCACTCATGTGTTTAGGCTGGAAATGCTGGATGCTGCTTGAGCGTCCACCTTCAAGCAGCCTCTCCACATGGCTGGAGTAGGCTTCCTTACAGCATGTTGATCTCAAGACAGACTGCTTACATGGTGGCTAGATTCCCAAGAGGAGTATTCAAGGAGACCCAACTGAAGCTGCAAAGCTTCTTATCATTTGTCCAAGGAATGGGAACAAGGCCACTCTCTGTGTCACTTCCACTATATCCTATTTGTCAAGGGCAAGTCACAGGCCAACCTCGATTCAATACGGCGGAGGAATAACTTTCACGTCTCAATGGGAAATAATTTGTATATGAAGAGAGGGAAAGAACTGATGGTCACCGTCTTTGAGCTAAGCTACCATACTGTCCATTTATCTCTTTCAACAATGTTAAGATGGAATGGAAGACTGAGAAAGTTGACTAGCATTTCCTAAATGGATAGTCTTAAATTTTTTTAAATTGTTGTTCTGTAAGTGATATGTTTATTTTTTAAATTAGCACATAGAAATGGGTAAATAAAAATAATTTAACCACTCCTGTCGCCCAGAGAAAATCACTTCTACTTTGGTTATAGGCAATATTAATATTTACCTCATTAGAAAGAATTCAGACAATTTTTCAGCTCTTCCCACTTTGAACACAAACTTAGTCCAGGAAATTACTTGATGCTACTCAACTTTGTTGGATGGGCAAAGAGCCAGCCCCCAGATGTTAAGACAAATATCGGGGCTTAGAGCCTGAATGAGTTAGAGGAGACAAATGATTTGAGCAGACACCTCGTTGAGGTTGTGAGAGGGAACATCTGCTGTCCTATTTGCAAAGGTGTTTGGTAATTAAGAAGACGGTGTAAATGCACAAATGGAGGGGCCTGTATTGAAATTCAGAGCATGAACACTGATGTCAGTGTTTTGTAGCTAATTAGATGGAGAGTATTACATTGTGTCTCTAATTTTACAGAATGAAAGCAGAATGTTCTTCTCCATTAGGGTTTACTCTCAATTTTCAAGCAGAGAGTGGCCTTGTTCCCATTCCTTGGACAACATACGGTGCAAGAATAAAGCACAGTAACTAAGCCTCAGTTCCTTACATTAGCTAGCTCAAATTTTCAGGCTTACTAGTTTTAAATGACATAATAAAGTCACAACTCCTATGTAAAAATGTTGGTGCCTCAGGTTTCTATGCACTTGGCCAGAGGAAGTCCAGTTCTTTTACCAGCTTCCTGTTAATCAGTATTTATGAGACTCCCATGGAATCATTTCATGTGCCATGATGCTGTTTTCATGGCTTATTGCAACCTCAGCCACTGGTGAGGCTCTGGCTGCTGCTGGTGGCTCCCCTGTAGTCTCTGGACTTGCTTCCAATTTCTAGCTGCTATTGTTTTCTGCTGTCCTGTTCTGAATTTCTCTCAGTGAATGCAGAAACCAAGCCTTAATGTTTAAAAGTTGTTTTGTGGGGATTGGAGTTAATGGAGAGGAAATATATCCTCTTCTAAAGCCAGACAGCAGATATGGCTCTCTACAGTTCCCTGAAAGTCTCCTGTGGGGTCCCCTGTCTGTCTGATTCTTCACATTCCTCAAGTAGATAGTACTAGCTTACTTTTCTCCATAACAGGTATCCTTTTAGAGTCAAGGGCATAAACATCCACGAAAGCTCAAGAGAGGAGAACTTCCCCTCCTTACCTTACTCCAGCCTGAGACTTGCCTCCTGAGACCCTTTTCTGCTCCCAGATCCGGCTTCTTTACAAGAGTGGTTGACAATGGCCATGTCCAATCCCAGGAGGAGGAAACCCTCCTCTACACCCTACTCCCTCTGGCCTTCAATAGGACAATATATTTCCAGAAAATTGTATTCAGCTTTCTATAATACAATTGTAAGATCCTGGTCTGGTACAACCAAACCCAGGGCAGTTCCTCCTCTCAGCCTCTCCTCCAGAGTAAACCACCTTCCAGCTGTCTCAGCTCCTGACTCTTCTAAGCTTCGATTTTAATATTCACATATATACCTCTCAAGAACAAGCAACAAGTACAGAGCTATCAAAATTCTTACAAAGGAAAGTAATGTTTTTTGACACCAGCACCCAAAACAGCAACCAACTCGGCAGAGCAACATGTTAAAATACCCACCGCTCAGCTTCAGGGTCCCAACCTTCCAGTAAATTCTCTGTATTCACGTCTTCCACAAGGACAAAGCAAATGCTTTGCTTCTTGACCAAAGACTCACTGTGGTGGTTTTCCCAAATTATCAGGACAGACCACTTGACAGGTATATTTAAGCCCTCATCCCTTGGAGAAGGAAAATTGCACTTTGGATGCTTCAAATGGTTAGGATTTTGTGTCCATTGTTGTTTTAATTATCAATCGCCTAATGATATATAAAGTTGAGTATCTTTTCATAAGCTTATTTTCCACCTATATTTCTTCTTTGGTGGGATGTCTGCTCAGGTTATTTGCCTATTTTTTAATTGGGTTGTTCTTTTTCTTATTATTGAATCATCAGAGTTCTTTGTATATTTTGGATAACAGTCTATCAAATATGTCTTTTGCAAGTATTTTCTCCCATTCTGTGCTTGTCTTTTCATTCTCTTCAGTGTTTTTTGCAGAAGTTTTCAATTTTAATGAAATCCAGTTTATCAATTATTTCTTTCATGGACCTTGTCTCTGACGTGTTATTTTAAAAGTTATCACCATGCCCAAGATTTTCTCTGATGTCATCTTCTACAGGTTTTATAGTTTTGTATTTTACATTTACATCTTTAATTAATTTTAAGTCAATTTTTATGAAGGGTGTTATGTTTGTGTCTAAATTCGTATTTTTACATGTGGATGTCCAGTTGTTTCAGCACTAGTTGTTGAAAAATGTTCTTTGCTCCATTGTATTGCCTTTGGTTCTTTGTAAAAGATCAGTTGACTATATTTATTTGAGTCTTTCTGGGCTCTCTTTCCTGTTCTACTGATGTATTTGTTAATACCACACTATCTTGATTACCATAGCTTTGCAGTAAGTCTTGAAGTTGGGTAGTGTCAGTCACCTGATTTTGTTCTTGTCCTTTCCTATTATTGAGTTGGTTAGTCAGGTTCTTTTGTTTCTCCACATAAGCTTTAGAGTCAGTTTGTCTACATGTACAAAATAACTTCTGGTATTTTCACTGAGATTGTATTGAATCTATAAAGTTAGTAAGAACTGACATCCTTTACAATGCTCTCTTCTTATCTATAAGAATATAGATATCACTCCATTTATTCAGTTCTTTGATTTCCTTGATCAGAGTTTCATAGTTTTCTTCATATAGGTCTTGTACATATTTTGTTAAATTTATACCTAATTATTTCATCTTTGAGGGTGCTAATGCAAATGTATTGTGTTTTGAATTTCAAATTCCACTTGTTCATTGTTGGTATATAGGAAAGTGATTGATTTTTATATATTAAACTTGTATCCTACAACCTTGCCATAATCACTTATTAGCTCCACAAGTTTTTGTTGATTCTTTCAAATTTCTACATAGACAAATGATGTCATCCACAAAGACCTTATGTCTTCTTTCCCAAATATATACCTTCTATTTCCTTTTGTGTTTTATTGCGTAATCTAGAACTTCCACTAAGATGCTGAAACAGAGTGGTGAGAGAGAACATTCTATTGATATGATCATGTGATTATTCTTTTTTAACCTGTTGATTAAATGATTTTTGAAAGTTGAACCAGCTTTGCATACTTGTAATAAATTCCACTTAGTTATAGTATTTATAAATCTTTTTCTACATTGCTGGATTCTATTTGCTAACATTTTGTTGAGGACTTTTATATCTGCGTTCAGGAGAATTGTTGGTCTGTAGTTTTCTTTTCTTGTAGTGTCTTTGTCTGGTTTTGGTATAGAATGAGTTAGGAAGTATTCTCTCTGCTTCTGTCTTCTGGACAAGATTGTAGAGAATCGGTATAATTTCCTCCTTAAATATTTGGTAAAATTCACTAATGAATCCATCTGGGCCTGGTGCTTTCTATTTTGGGAAAGTTACTAATTATTGATTCAATTTCTTTAATGGATATAGGCCTATGTATATTTTCTATTTCTTCTTGTATGGTTTGTCAGATTGTGTATTTTAAAAAATTGGTCCCCTTCATCTAGGCTATTGAATTTTGGGGCATAGTGTTGTCATAATATTACATTATTACCTTTTTACGTCTGTGGGATTCATAGTGATGTCTTTTTCATTTCTGATATCAGTTATCTGGGTCATCTCTCTTTTTTCCTTAATTAGCTTGGCTAGAGGTTATTAATTTTATTGATATTTTCAGAGAATCAGCTTTTGATTTTGTTGAGCTTCCCTGCTGATTTCCTGTTTTCAATTTCATTGATTTCTGCTCTAATTTTTATTTATTTCCTTCTGCTTACTTTGGATTTAACTTGCTCTTTTTTTTCCTAGTTTCCTAAAATGGAAGCTTAGAGTATTGATTTTAGATCTTTCTTCTTTTCTAATATATGTAATTAATGTTATAAATTTCCCTCTAAGCACTGCTTTTACATCCCACAAATTTTGATAAGTTGTATTTTCACTTAGTTCAAAGTATTTTTAAATTTCTCTCAAGATTTCTTCTTTGACCTATATGTACTTAGAAGTGAGTTTAGTCTTTAAAAATTGGAATTTTCCAACTGTCTTTCTGCTGTTGATTCCTACTTTAATTCCACTGTGGTCTGAAAGCAGATATTGTATGATTTCCATTTTCTCTAGTTTGTTAAGGTGTGTTTTAAGGCCCAGAATATAGTCTATCTTGGTGGATGTTCCATGTGAGCTTGAGAAAAATGTGTATTCTGCTGTCGTTGGATTAAGGAGTCTATAGATGTTAATTATACCCAGTAGATGTGTGGTAATGTTGAGTTATTATGTCCTTACTGATATTCTGTCTGCTGGATGTGTCCATTTCTGATAGAGAGATGTCGAAGTCTCCAACTATGATAGCAGATTCATCTATTTCTCCTTGCATTTCTATCACTTTTTGCCTCATGTATTTTGACACTTCGTTGTTAGGCGCATACACATAAGAATTGTGTCTTCTTGAAAAATTGACACCTTTATCTGTATGTAATGCCCCTCTTTATCCCTTATAACTTTCCTTGCTGTGAAGTCTGCTCTGCACAAAGCCTACTGGAGCCTAATTCCAGTAGGTTAGGCTCCAGTAAACAGTTTCAGTTGAAGGCAGAACTTGTTAAGAAGAACAGAATGCTCGGGAGTATTTGAAATTGGCTACTTTCTCCCCTTCCCTGCCAGAAGGCTGAGAGAATTTTCCTTTAATTTTCATGTAAGAACCTGATAGAGGTCCCATAGGTAAAACTCACAAAAGTGTGAGCTCCACTACCCTCGAATTTTTATCTCTTAAATTTGTCCACACTAAGCCTCAGGCAATTGATCAATGAGTGTTCAAGTTTTCATACCCTGGTACTGGTTCCCACAGAGGTGGATTTCTACTCTGATAAGATGTGATTTTCTGTATCTGCCTGTTTGTCTGTCCAATTTGGGGAGTAGCAATTTTCTTTGTAATCTCACTTCTCTGATGGATCTAAGAATTGTCGATTTTACACTTTGTTCAGCTTTTTGCTTGTTGTTAGGATGAAGTGACAACTTTTAACCTCCTTACATGCCAGACTAGAAACCAGAAGTCCTCCTGCATTAGCTCTAAAGCAGCAGTCCCCAGTCTTTTTGGCACCAGGGACCAGTGCCCCTATGAGAATTTAATGCCTGATGATCTGAGGTGGAGCTAAGGTGGTGATGCTAGTGCTGGGGAGAGGTTGCAAATACAAATGAAGCTTCATTTGCTTGCTCACTGCTCACCTCCTGCTGCGCTGCCCAGTTCTTAACAGACCACAGACTGGTACCAGTCAGCAATGTGGGGGTTGGGGAACTCTGTTCTAAAGCATCAGTTTCCCTGCTTCAACTCTTATGTCTCATCTTTGGACAATACTGCACATTGTATTTCTGAGAGACTATTTCTCTGGGGTTTGTGCCCCAAACTTTCTCATCCACAGAGTTTTATGAACCCTGGTACTGTGATATTTACAGTTCTTCATTTCTTTAACTCAGATGATTCATCTTGTGTGGTCATAATCAACTAGTGGAAAGGGGCCCAAGATCAGTAGGGGTTAGCAGTATCTTTAGATTAGAGCTATCTCTCTGGAATGAGACTGCCTTTTGTCACTCATGAAAGAGTTCAACACATTCTCTATTGCCTATTCCCACAGAGGGTCTCAAGTTGGTCTGCAAACACTGGTGCGATCACCATTTTTGTTTACTGAGACCAAAGAAGATTAAGGGACTCCATTCTAATCCCATAGGGTTATAGCCTCCTATATATGTACACACATACAGGTATATTCCTTAGACTCTGCTTTTAGTCTATCCTCTGTAATCAATAGAAGACTTAGGAAAGAGACAAAATATTTAAGTTCCAAGTGTACGCTTCATCCAGCAATCCATACAATTCAAGGCTTTCATTTTGACATTCACTTATTCAATCATTCACTTACTAATTCACTTAGCCAATCATTCATTCACTCTTTATTTATATTCATCCTATTTCATTTATTCAATAAATTATTCATTCATTTCTTCAACCATTTAACCTATCATTTAATGAATCATTCACAAAATCACTTAATTACATGCATCATTCCACTGAAAACATAATTTGATCATTTATACTATGAGTCACACAGTCACTAGTACTTCCTGTGATCCATAGTTTTGATTTTGACATTCAATAATTCATTTATTAATTTACTCGATTATTCAGTCATTCATTCAATCATATTTATTCATTCTATTGTAATCACTATCTATCTGGTCATTCATTCAGTGTTTACTAGATACCAGCACTGGACCAAGAACTGCAGATTCGAAGATGAAAAGGCTGGATGACTCATGTCTCCCCTTTGCATAAAGGCAGCCACTTCTTCCTTTACTGTAAAAAGGTAGGACTAGAGTTCTGGAGGGAAGGTTAGAGCTAGGCACACTTCTTTACAGTGCCATGATTCACAGTCATAAAGGCCTAACCTGGCATTTTTATCACTATTCCAACACAGTCTTGGGGTTCACAGTTTCTGAAGGATGCCAAGATGGAGTCACACTCTACCTGACTATTGGCACAGTCTTAAATGAAAGTTAACCTTAGCTTTGGCAGGGCTCCCAAAAATTTGTTTCTTAGCTAGTTCTTGATGATGCCAACCTACATGTCCATAGCTTTAACATAGTCTTATGTCCCCATGAAACTGAGGCTTCCTCTCAGACTTTGCCCCTCTACAAAGCAGCCATACACAGTTGCCAGTCATCACAAAGAAAAATATGGTACTCTGTGATGCACTGGAATGAGGAAAAAAAGCCCTGTTTGACACTCACACAATGAAAAACAGGAGAGACTTCACTGGAAGGATCCTATAAACACCATGACTTATGACCACTAATGGTCCATGATGTTATTCTACTTCTCTCCAGTCTATTCTGATGAGGATTGACAAGTGCAGAAACCAGTTTGTAGAGAGG
>NW_011888980.1:1322041-1324572 GCF_000151845.1 Pteropus vampyrus | reverse complement strand
GCACAGTCTTAAATGAAAGTTAACCTTAGCTTTGGCAGGGCTCCCAAAAATTTGTTTCTTAGCTAGTTCTTGATGATGCCAACCTACATGTCCATAGCTTTAACATAGTCTTATGTCCCCATGAAACTGAGGCTTCCTCTCAGACTTTGCCCCTCTACAAAGCAGCCATACACAGTTGCCAGTCATCACAAAGAAAAATATGGTACTCTGTGATGCACTGGAATGAGGAAAAAAAGCCCTGTTTGACACTCACACAATGAAAAACAGGAGAGACTTCACTGGAAGGATCCTATAAACACCATGACTTATGACCACTAATGGTCCATGATGTTATTCTACTTCTCTCCAGTCTATTCTGATGAGGATTGACAAGTGCAGAAACCAGTTTGTAGAGAGGTGAGGGACTTGTTTTTTTCATGTGCTGTTTGATAAGCACATCCAAGGATACTGTGACTCTGCTCTGTAAAAGGCAGGAGTTTACTCACATGGATGGGATCAGTCTGAGACACCCTCAATGAAGTAGACATTGGTGAAATTATTTTTTTCTTCCAATCTGTATATTGGAAGAAGTTTATCATGTATTCACTCACACATTCATCGAGCACTGTGCTAGTCACTAGAAATAGAAAGATGGAGCTGGTAGCTCCTTCACTGCCTCAGGTAGCTCAGAATCTAGTGAAGAGACAGACAGGTAAATAATAAACCCAAATAATAGAAGCGTCACATCAAGTCTAGGAAACAGACACAGGTATGGGTGTATAGGAGATATATATTGGCTTCTTCTAATTTGGAGACCATGTGTAGAGATTATCTACAGGGTCCTACTATCTACTGAGAATCTATTATATACCAAGCTCTATAGTAAGTGTTTATATGCCCTATCCTATTTCATTCTTTCGACAATTGTACAAGATAATTATTACTATGATTATTTTTCTTTTCCATAGGAAGAAACTGAAACTTCAGAGAGGATCATGTGACTTGTCCAAAGCTAAATATTTAGAAATTAGTGGAGTTAGAATTTGCAGTAAGGAAGATCAGTTAAGAAACTTTTGTAGTTATACAAGCAAAATAATTATAGTGGCCCACACTTTCTGCACTGATTCTACCTGCTTCCCCAGGCAGTGTATGGTGCCTGTGTTATCCAGATACTACTCTACCACTGAAAAACTATGAACATTTTTGGCTCTCCAGACTTACTGACCTTGACTCTAGAACGATCAACTTGAAACTTTTTTTAAATCTTCAAGTTCAGTATCCACCTAGAAAAAAGAAAAAGGTACCTAATCCTCATTTTGGCTTTTCCATCAACTTCTCATTCCATAAAGATCCAACTATGCCTGCAGGACATTAGAGAAATTGCTAATAAAAATATCTAGGAAACTTGGAACAGAAGTTTAATATTCCATGTGGCACTTCAGAGCCATTCTATTCACTACACAGCCATGTTTATTTAAATTTGTCAATATCTCCCTGACCAATGGGCTTAGAGCAGAGTTCCCTGAGTACACTTATTTGTTGCCTCTGGATCAAAACTCCCATTATTGACCCCTCTTGGACTTTCCATTTGATTCAATCTTTCCATTGAGCTGATGAGCTTGAGCTAATGATATACGCTGCCTCACCCAACCTCTCTTTCCTTGGACTTCTCTTTTTTTATCCGTCTTCACTCTCTGTGGACCATCCAGTCTCATATATGTCTACATGTGCTGACAATTCCCACATTTGTAACTACAGTTGGAAACTTCCTGCCTCATATCTCCAGCTATCTACTCATCATTTTCAGCTAGATGTCTAATAAACATCCTAAATTTGCCAGGTCCAGAATTGAGCTCTTGATCTTATTTTTTTCAATTTCTTTGGCTTTATCAAGACGTAATTCACATAACACATAATTCACCTATATCATGTCTACAACTCAATGCCTTTTAGTATATTCACAGAGTTGTACAGCCATCATCTCAATTAATTCTAGAACACAATTTCATCACCCCAAAAAGAAACCCCATACTCATTAGCTGCCACCCCTTACTCCTCCAGCCCTATGCAACCAGTAACCTACTATCTGTCCTTATAGATTTGCCTCTTCTAAACAATTCTTATAAATGGAATCATACAGTATTTCATGACTAGCTTTTTTCACTTAACATAATGTTTTCAAGGTTCATTCATGCTGTAACATGTATCAGTATTATATTGCTTTTTATGGCTGACTAATATTCCATTTCGACAAACATACCATAATTTATCTGTTCATCATGATAGATATTTGAGTTGTTTCCACTTTTTGGCTATTATGAATAATGTTACTATGAACATTTATATAGAAGTTTTCATGCAGACATATGGTCTAATTTCTCCTGGGTTTAAAACTAAAAGTAGAATTGCTAGGTCACATTGTAACTCTATGTTTAAACTGCCAGACTGTGTTCTAAAGCAGCTGAACTAATTTTACATTCACACCAGCAACTGTATGAGGCTTCCAATTTCTCCACATTCTCGCCAGCACTTATTATCATCTGCTTTTTTTT
>NW_011888980.1:1319752-1321991 GCF_000151845.1 Pteropus vampyrus | reverse complement strand
TATAAATGGAATCATACAGTATTTCATGACTAGCTTTTTTCACTTAACATAATGTTTTCAAGGTTCATTCATGCTGTAACATGTATCAGTATTATATTGCTTTTTATGGCTGACTAATATTCCATTTCGACGAACATACCATAATTTATCTGTTCATCATGATAGATATTTGAGTTGTTTCCACTTTTTGGCTATTATGAATAATGTTACTATGAACATTTATATAGAAGTTTTCATGCAGACATATGGTCTAATTTCTCCTGGGTTTAAAACTAAAAGTAGAATTGCTAGGTCACATTGTAACTCTATGTTTAAACTGCCAGACTGTGTTCTAAAGCAGCTGAACTAATTTTACATTCACACCAGCAACTGTATGAGGCTTCCAATTTCTCCACATTCTCGCCAGCACTTATTATCATCTGCTTTTTTTTTATTGTAGCCATTCTTGTGGGTGTGAGGGGGTACTTCATTGTGGTTTTGATTAGCAGTTCTTTGATGATCAAAGATATTAAGCATCTTTCTCCGTGTTTAGTGGCCATTTGTATATCTTCTTTGGAGAAATATCTGTTCAAATCCTTTGCCTACTTTTTTAATTGGGCTATTTGTCTTTTATTATTGAGTTGTATGAGTTCTTTGCATATTCTAGATACGAGTTTCTTATCAGATATATGATTTGCAAACATTTTCTCTCATTTTGTAGTTTGTCTTTTCACTTTCTAAATATGTTCTTTGAAACACAAAAGTTCTAATTTTGATGAAGTCTAATTTATCTATTTTTCCTTTTATTGCTTGTGTTTTTGATGTCATATCTAAGAAATCATCCAAGGCCACAAAGATTTATCTTTATGATTTTGAATTCTTGATCTTACTCATAAGAAAGCATAGTCATCATGGTTACATATCACAGTTGACAGCATCTTCATTCTTGCAGGTGTCCAGGCCTAGACTTGGAGTTATCTTTGACTCTTCTTTATCTCCCTTCTCTTCAGTGCTTTAGCATTTCCTGTCACCTCTAACTCCAAATACTTCCAGGACCTGACCAGTTTTCATCCCTGCCACTGCTTCTACCTGGTTCGAGCCTCCATCATCTTGCACTTAATTATCAGAAAAGACTTCTCACTGGTCTCTCTTCTGTAGTTTAGGCTCAACACAGCAGTTGAAATGATCTGTTTAAAATGTCAGCAGGTCATGTGATTCCTCTGCTTTAAATCCTTCAATGGCATTCCATCTCACTCAGAGTAAGAGCTATAGTCCTTGCAATGACCTAAAAGGCCCTGTTCTATTTCTGATCTCCATTCCTATTCACCATATGCTTAGGCCACACAGGGTGGCTTGTTTGGCTAGAACACATCAGGCAAACTCCTACCTCAGGGTCTTTGCACTTGCTAGAACTTTTGACTTGAATACTAACCTCCAAATAATATTTAGTTTACTCCATGTCATTCAAGTATCACCTTCTAATGAAGACTTTAATGGCCATTCTACTTGAAATTGCAACTGAATAACCTCCTTTCCTTTTTACTTTTTTCTCTATAGCATTTATTACAATCTGATACCCTTTATTTTAGGTTTAGCAAAATTGAGTGGAATGCAGAGTTTCCATATACCCCCTGACCCCACACCATTCAGCCTCTTCCACTTCAACATCTTCGTTATGAACTTATTCTGTGCCCCCTCTCCCCGCAAAAAAAAATTTATACGTTGAAGCCGTAATCCCCAAGCACCTCAGAATGTGACTGTATTTGGAGGTAGGGCCTTGACAGAGGGCATATGAGTAGGTCCTAACCCAGTATTACTGATATGCCTATAAGAAGAGGAAATTTGGACACACAAAGAGATACCATGAGTGCATATGCACAGAGAAAAGACCATGCGAGGATAGAGAGAGAAAGTGGCCATCAGCAAGCCAAGAAGAGGCCTCAGGAGGAATCAACCCTGCTGATGCCATGATTTTGAACTTCAGCGTCCAGAACTGAGAAAATTAATTTCTGTTGTTTAAGCCACCCAATTTGTGGTATTTCATTATAGCAGCCCTAACAAACTAAAACAATCCTGCACCAAAGTGGTACATTTACAATTAGATTATAACCAATGAACCTACACTGACACATCATTATCACCCAAAGTGCATACATTACATTCAGGTTCACTCTTGGTGTTGTACTTTCTATGGGTTTAGAGAAATGAATTCACCATAATAGTATACTATTCTGTACCCTAACGGACTATTCAAATAGTC
>NW_011888980.1:1315387-1319702 GCF_000151845.1 Pteropus vampyrus | reverse complement strand
GTCTTTGCACTTGCTAGAACTTTTGACTTGAATACTAACCTCCAAATAATATTTAGTTTACTCCATGTCATTCAAGTATCACCTTCTAATGAAGACTTTAATGGCCATTCTACTTGAAATTGCAACTGAATAACCTCCTTTCCTTTTTACTTTTTTCTCTATAGCATTTATTACAATCTGATACCCTTTATTTTAGGTTTAGCAAAATTGAGTGGAATGCAGAGTTTCCATATACCCCCTGACCCCACACCATTCAGCCTCTTCCACTTCAACATCTTCGTTATGAACTTATTCTGTGCCCCCTCTCCCCGCAAAAAAAAATTTATACGTTGAAGCCGTAATCCCCAAGCACCTCAGAATGTGACTGTATTTGGAGGTAGGGCCTTGACAGAGGGCATATGAGTAGGTCCTAACCCAGTATTACTGATATGCCTATAAGAAGAGGAAATTTGGACACACAAAGAGATACCATGAGTGCATATGCACAGAGAAAAGACCATGCGAGGATAGAGAGAGAAAGTGGCCATCAGCAAGCCAAGAAGAGGCCTCAGGAGGAATCAACCCTGCTGATGCCATGATTTTGAACTTCAGCGTCCAGAACTGAGAAAATTAATTTCTGTTGTTTAAGCCACACAATTTGTGGTATTTCATTATAGCAGCCCTAACAAACTAAAACAATCCTGCACCAAAATGGTACATTTACAATTAGATTATAACCAATGAACCTACACTGACACATCATTATCACCCAAAGTGCATACATTACATTCAGGTTCACTCTTGGTGTTGTACTTTCTATGGGTTTAGAGAAATGAATTCACCATAATAGTATACTATTCTGTACCCTAACGGACTATTCAAATAGTCCAAAACTGGAAACAATCTACATGTTTATGAACAAAAGAAGAGATAAATTGTAGTATATTCTTACGATGGAGTATATCTCAGCAATAGAAGAGAACAAACTATTGATCCATGCAGCGACAGGAATCTCAAAACATGCCCAGTGAAAAGAAGCCAGACCTAAGAGAATGCACAGTGTGTGATTCCATTCATGTAAACCATAAAAGTAGGCAAAACTAGTCTCTGGTGATAACAATCCAAACAGTGGTTACTCTCTGGAGAGGGCATGGATTGGGACAAGAAATGAAGGGACTTTCTGGGGTAATGGAAATGTATAGTATGTTCCACACCTTGGTCGGGATGGTAGTTACATGGGACTATACAGTTGTCAAAACTCAGCAAACCGTATACTTAAAATCTGCACATAATAGTGCATGTAAAAATTATAACTTGATTTAAAAAATAAGAATATTAAGGAAGGAAAAAGAATCCCTATTAAGGTGAAAAGAAGGGCAATGGTTCCTGGTTTCTGTGATAACATTAAGCTCTATATTTGGTCTATGTGTTTAAATGAATTTCTATTACCCTGGGATTATTGAAAGTAATCATCAGCCAGAAGACAGTGAAAGGAAAAAGAGACAGATCTTCCAGAAATCATTATCCCCATGATTTTTTTAAAGCACATTTTTCAGTCATTATCTTGAGAGAAAACAGCAGCTGGGTCTCTTAACAAAGAGGTTTAATAGGCTACTAGAAAAAAAGAGGAGAAATTGAGGCAAACAATGCCTGTTTCAGTGCCAGCCGCACAAAACCAAGCCTGGTAAGGTGAAGCTCATGGCTCCTCTCCGCCACTAGCATCATTAGAGACATAACACAATAATGAAGGGCCCTCCAATTATTGCCATGATTTGAGGCATATTGTTCAAAACATTCTAAAACCTGAAATTGCAGCAGCAAATGCATTGATGGTCCTCACCCTCATCTGTAAAAATAGATGTAAATGCAAAAAGAAAGAAGATCTGAGGCTCTTTGGGTCCCCATGTGCATTGTCAATCCACTATCCCTTGCCTTTTTTTTTTTTTTACCTTCCTTGCCAATTTCAAATCCATCTGGGTTTGAGCAGCTGGTTTCAAAGTTTCTGTCTGACCTCCAACTCAGTTTATTCATCTCTTACCTTTTCAGTTTTGCACAAAATTAGCAAAACACAAGTAATAGACGATTTGTAAAGACATCACGCAAAGTTCTGAATAGCAAAAACAGCGGAGGCTTGGGTTTTGTTTAGCAGGTTTCTCTCCTTGCTGCAGACCACACACATATGCTGTTTAATTGCAAAATTCAGATGTTGGATGGTGAGGGGTTGGGGAGAGTCCCATAACAAAGGAACACTGAGATGCCTTCTAAATTCTACTTAGACTAAATTAACTACATGGGCAACAATACAGGTACTGCTTTTTTTCTTAAACATATATATTAGCAGAGATGCAGGCTAAATAAATACTGTTTAGTGAGAAATGAATTATGTAAATGTAATTTATAGCATTAATTTGGGATTGTAAATTTAATCCACTCAGACGTGGAAAGGTTTCGTGCAATGAATATTTCTGAGGTTGTTTAATATGTTAAAATAAATATTGAGCAGCTGACAGAAAAACATGTCCTCCGCATCACAAAAGCTATTTTGAGACAATAAATTAAGGGCCTGCTGAATATTTACAATCATGAGGTTTTAACTCTTGGGTAAATTGTCCTAAAATATTCAAGCAGCAGGCAGATTTGGGTGACAGCGGTTTAAAAATGTGTATGCCAGGAGAATATTTGAGGTAAATAAGTGCTACAGTATGAGATGGGGGGCAGGGAAAGGTGAGGAGAGGTACTTTTTGTAAAATAGGTTTATTTAATGGCACCTGGAAAGCTGCAAGAAACATAAATATTTGGGGAGCTTTATGCTACCCCAAAGCCCTTGCCATTCACCATTCACCCTGGTGAAGCATTTACAATGATGGCTCAAACATTAAAGGGCAAAAGAAATGAGTGATTTAGAAGTATTTTATTTAAGAGTGTAAAGTCGAGACTTTAAACAAGGTAGTTTAAAAAATAATTGGAGTGTGGGACAAAAATTACTCATTTCACTCTTTTGGGAAAAAGAGAACCTGGCGGTCTTGTATAACAGATTACTAGCTGGAAGACTTGGAGGAGGTCATTAGTATCTGCTGGTTACGTTTAACATGTGACTACCATTCCTGAAAGGCCTTTTCTGTGTCATCAGGTGGGATTATAGGCATGAGAGCAGGTCTGAGACTCTCCTATCTTTACTATTAAGATTTGTCGTTTTTCATTTGGGAAGTGATTATCACATCTCTGATTGATAATATCAAGCCAGAAAGTTCCCTGAGGACAAAAATGAAGCCCCTGTGAACAGTTTCTACTTTTAGTTTTCTTCTTCCTCTGGGTCTCTGCAACAGTTTCCACAGCCCTCCCCGGAGCACTGATTGCACACTTATCAAAAGAAGTAGAAATTGTGTCTTGTCTTCCTCATCCCCCACCCTCTAACTCAGTCTTACAGCAGGTCAGCCTGGCTCCTGGCCAGCACTGGTGAATTAAGTTCAATCTGCCCTCCCCATCTCCATGCTCAGGACTGGTTTATCCCCCATAGCATTGATTCTCAAATGCTTTTGACCTCTAGGACCTAAAGAGAAGGGGAGGGAAGACCTGTCTGTTCTTTGGCAGGTGTCTACTGGGAGTGCAGAACTTTGCGCTGCAACCTTTGGCCTTGTTTGCAAAGATACAGCAAGTGTAAAAGGAGCAAGAATAGATGCAGAGGCCCAGAATGGACTCCCAGGCCCAGGGTATTGGCATGTTTTGACAGAGAAATACTTCTAAAAGTGCACATCACAACTGGATAAGCTATTTGATTAATCTTCCTAGGATGAGTGCAAACCAGGAAAAGTAGACATGAAAAGACAATATGCTGATAAAGATCAAAATCTTCCTAAAGCAAATGTTAGCTTTTCAAGCATCAAATCTATTACATGCTGAAACTGAAGATTTCTTTGGAAGTAATGCCATCTTGAAATTATAATAGGATTAAATGGAAAAACATGATTTGGTATAAAAGTCCTCTCCATATATAGGGCTTTTTAGGGACATGTAATGCATAAAAACAAAGCAGTTTTATTGCCAAAGCAATGTCACAGACTGCCCTTAAGTAGGGTTCCCTTGGGCTATGACAGTATGATTTCAATAGGATTAGAAATCATAAATGGTACTGGGTCTCAGAGTGTGCTGCACTGTCCAATATAGTAGCCTTAGCCACATGTGGCTATTAAAATTAAAAGTAAAGTAAAGTAAAAATTCAGTTCTTCAGTTGCATTAGTCATGTTTCAAATGATCAACAGTGATGTGTTGCAAGTGGCTGCTTTATTTAACAGCACAGAGAATATTTCCATCACCATAGAAAGTTCTATTGGACAGT
>NW_011888980.1:1300320-1314562 GCF_000151845.1 Pteropus vampyrus | reverse complement strand
TGAATATTGAGGTCTGGAAATATTGTAAATCTGCCTTTGTCCTGGGTATCTAAGGGGAGACAATGTGCAGATGAAAATGCTTCCAGCCTTTTATATGTGCACATTTGTGTGTGTTTGGAAGACAATACTGCAAATAATCATATAAATAATAGAGTAGTACAATGTGTCTCCCAAAGAACTCAGGAGCTGGAGAAGGCATTATCTCATTCAGGCTGACAGCTGCCTTGCTGATGATGCAAGAGCATAGAAACCTCCACTGACCTTTCACGTGCTTTAGCCACCAAAGGAAGGGAATGAATTTAAATTATCCACAAAGGCTATCAGCCCAGGGCCTGAAATATAATACTGGGAGTTGAAGTGGCAAAGCTCTTGAAAGCTGGACTTGTGCCCAGCCTCTAATGACACTAGTTATGAGGGGGCAAGACCCATTACCAGGTAGTTTGGCCGTGAGTACTGAGAGACTGGTCAGAAAGCACTGTGGCAGCATCTTGGAGTCTGGGAGAGCTGGCTGAGAGTGGACAGGCAGAGCAGGTAGGGACTGTACTGCAGGGAGATAAATGCCTCAGGCCACTGACAGAGCTGCCTAGCTACAGACCTCTCCTCTGGTCCCAGAGTATGACTTAAACCAGGGCTTTTGGATTCCCAGTCCCATTCTCACTGCTCTCTCGTGACTTGAGTCGCCAGCCTTGAAATGCCACAGAGCAGGTGGCACACAAACGTTATAAGGCTCTACCTCTCAGCCAGGCTGCTGATCACTAAGAGATGGCCTGCCCAGATCCCATCACCTGTGTCACCACCTGCAAACAGGCCTGGCATCCAACACCCATATGTGCATTCATTTGCCTTAGTACCTTCACCGGCTCTGAGAACCTGCCTTGCCACCTAACAGCAGGCCAGAAGTGCCATAGAACTAACACCCATGGGAGCAGCCCTCCACCAATTATCAACACCCAGCTTTGGGCACATGGTGTTTCCCCACTGCCTTCAGCTCCACAGTTTCCCACATCTCGAAAACACACCATGTACTGATTGCCTTCCCTTCCCCGTTTCACTTTCCCATGCCCCTGCCTGTATTTCCTTCAGCATCTTATATCAGGATCTGCTTCTAGTGGCCCCAAATTAAGATAATGCCCAGCAAAAAAAAAAAAAAAAATCTTCAAAGCAACAGATACCGCTGCCAGGATCTACTTGCTGCTCCTTCAGTCCCACAGGGGCAGAGACCTACTAGCTGGCCCCTGTGGGCCCAGAGCTGTCCACAGTCTCCTACCGGGCAGTAAAGGTAAGAAGTAGGATCAGGATCCAGGTACCTTCTGCCCTGACCTCTGCCTGGTCCCTGACTGTTTATAGAGTGGAAGCTCTCCAACCTACCTCAGTGCCAGGTCCTCTATGAAAGGCAGCCTAGGACCAAGGAACAAACCCTTACCTGCTGCCAAGTAACTTGACTTTTGGGCCTTAGTTCCACAACTCTCAAATGAAAGGTAATATTATCAGATACCATGTGTCACCTCCCCTGTGAAGCTTTCCTTGGTGGAGAGAATGTAGAGAATTGCTTAGGTTGAAGTTGCTATGCCCTGATTGTCTACTCCCAACCTGGCTGCACCGTGGCCAGCTGGGCCACCTTGGACAGGTACTTAACCCTTTTATGCCTGAAGCTGCTCATCTGGAAAATGGGGGGAATCTTGGTTCCTAGGCCATAGGGTTACTAAGGAGAAATTAAGTCACTTAGCACAGTGCCCGGCATAAACTCTCAATATATTTTAGCTAGTATTATTGTTAATGTTTTTATTCTACTCCCTCAGATATGGTTAGTTGTATCCTCTGAGTTTCCATGACTTTCTGATAACAACACTGCTCTAGAGCTAATTACCTGGTTGTAATTATTTATTTTCATCCTTCTCCTCTGAGCGAGTGAGAGTATCATTCATCTTCAGGTCCTCAATGCCTGACCCAATGCTTAACTCAACTCAGTACAATGTAATGGGATAATGTTTTTGAAAATTATTAAGGCAATTTTCTCTTTTGCTTGACCTCTACCATAACTGGGCCTGAATTGTCCATCTGCATGGGAGAGAATTAGGATTTGTTACAGAAGTAAAGAACAGTTTCTGGTAGGCAAATTAGGATTAGGCAGCAGATAATAGCCATATAAACTGGGCTATCTCCTCTAGCGAGGATTTTCCAAAATTCTTTATGTCCTAACTTTCATATACCGAGAGCGGAGTGTGGGGCACCCAGCTCAGGGAGTTTTCCTGCGTGTAGAGAAGACACCCTTTCCACCTATGATAGCAAAGCCACAACCCTTGTTGCTTGATAGGAGAGGAAGGATATGACATAGGGTCAGGGATGATCATCAAAATATGTAATACGTCACGGACCAATCAGAACAGATCCCAGCGATGCACATCCATGATGGCAGTACTGGTATGAAGCAGGCCAATGTAAGCCAGCCATAGGGGCTACAAAAGAAAAGCCTGCCCAGACATTAGAGGAAAAAAGACCACAGACAGGCAGACACATCCAGTGATCACACGTGTTCTGCTTTTTCTCTCTATGGGAAGTTACATTAATAAGTGATACTAACTCTTTGGCCGGAAGGGAATTTGGGGTGCAGGTGGCAGGGGAGAGGAGTGTCTGTTGCTCACACTCTGCGGAACGAGGTTGCCTCCTGGGCTGCCCCTGTAGCAACCAGGCCTCGGTCACATCAACTGAGTGGTGCAGGATGGCCAGGCAGAGGAAGACCACAACACTCTGCTGAATGGATACATGACCTCTAAGATCACGTCCGGCTCTTATGTTTAAGTTTTATTACATCTGTTTCATCTTGTGACAACTCTGCAGCCCTTTGGATCTTGTGGTTACCTCTCATAGTCTTGGCACCATGCAATAAAAACCCTGCCCCAAATCCTCCCTAATCCCAGCTGGATGACATCTTTAACTGCAACCAGCTATCAAAATGAGCCTATAAAGCTGTGCTGGGTGCCCCCAAGACCACTCTCTTGTTTGATGATTCACCAGGAGGACCCACAGGATTCAGCAAATTGTCACACTCGTGGCTATGATTTATTATAGCAAGAGGATACAGGCAAATTCTGCAGAGAAAAGACGTGTGGGGTAAAGTCTGGAAAAAACACAAGCTTCTAAGAATCCTCCCCCAGGCAAATCACTCAGAACATGCCTCTTTCTTCCAAAGTGTTGTCTACCAAGGAAGGTCGCCACAAGAGACTCAGTGCCAGGGTCTTAATAGGGCTGGTCACATAGGCACTCTCTGTCTAGCAAGTACCAAAACCCCAGACTCTCAGGAGAGAGGCGTTCAGCATCAACACATTGTTTGCACAGACAGTTTATGTTGAGTGAGCTGCTCTTATCAGTTTGGGGAATGGGAGAAATTCTCTGAAAATCCAAGTCCCTAGACACCGGCCAAGGGCCCAACTTGCAAGCAGGCCTTTCTAAGGAGAGGTATCTCAGGCCTGCTATGTTAGTCTTTTTTTGCACAGAAGTTTATTGGTTAAAAAGTACAGATAGTTCAACAGTGTCCTCTTTCTCACTTTCTCCTCCATTAAGCAGGCAAGGAAAAATCTGGGCTTTGATAACCCACATCATTATTTATAATGTGGTCATCTCATAATAAAAATAACTTGTATTTTATTGGACTTCCTAATATTCACGTGCCATGTTATAGCTGTAACAAGAGAAGGAAGATGGGGTAGGGCCCCACCCACATGCCTTTGGCCTTCCCCAGAGCTCACTTTAAATTTCTAAATGTGCCATCAGCTTTCTGGGTCTCTGCAGCACAGTACTATGTGAACCTGCTCAGTAGATCAGAGGTGTCTGATATCACCTGAGAGTCAGTGTTCCAGGAGTGGCCTTCAACTAGCAGGGGACAGGAATTGGTGGTTTAATCCCCCAGTTTCCCTTTTTTTAGTGAGACAGTTCTGAGGTGTGCCAGACAGTCTCTCAGAGGTCCACCCAGAACTGAGCCCCAGTTAGGTTATGTGCTATTGATGCACCCTCCGTTAGTGTTCCTCCTATTCCTGTTTCACCTCCCTACACCCTCACCTATTTCCTTAAAACATAACTGCTTATACTCTCCATGTTAGAGACATAGTTGAGGAAAAAAAATCCAGCATCTCTCAACGTCAAATCCAAGAACTTGTCCCATGTAATCAATTGAAAACCATTTCACTTAAAAGATTTCCCCTAAATATTTTCAAATATATTCCATCTATCTTTTTTTTTCCAGACTTTACTCTCAGATGTCTGCATTTCAGTTTCTGGTATATGCTCATGAACAGGTACACTGCCCTTGCAGTTAAGCATGTGCGTTTTGGAATCAGAGATCCCAGGTTGAAATCCTACATCCTCCCCTATAGAATGCCTTTGGAATTTAGAGGCATTGTCTGAGAAGGAGCAATTAGCAGAGTGGCTGCCACAGAGCAAGCACTGAATACATGCGAGGTCCTGTTATTCTACTCCGGGTAAAAGATTCCATCCTGAGCTGGAGGAAGGTGTGGGTATGTGGCAGTGTTGCACTCAAACTTCAATCTCAACTCAGTGACTTTCTCTTCTCAAGCATTGTAGGATGAGAAGCCAAAGAAATGCTGTCCTGAAACCATCTTTGCTCTTTTAAAGTGTTCTGGGGAGTGCACTCTGTCTCATCGTCTACATGTTTCCTGGGGCCGAAAGTCCTAGATGTCACTCTGTAAATATCAAGAGCCTCCTAAGTGCTGGCTAATAACGACGCTCAAAACCTAGGCAGGCAGAGAGCCCATGAGATGCTGGCTGCTGAGCACTCTCTGAACCTCTTCACTTTGTTTATATCTTCGAGTCTCGGCCAATGTTAACATAAAAACTGTCTCTCTGGTGGCAACATGATGCTTAAAAACTGAGATGGAGTCTGTGGATGGATCAGTCAAAAGAACATGGTTTGGGAGTCAGAGGGACCTTGACTAAAATCTCGGCTCTGCCCCTTAATAACCAGTTCTTTTCACAAATTTTTTTCCGTTCTCCAAAGTGAAGGTTGACATCACCTTCTTCACAGGGCTATAGCTACGATTACAGATGGCAATGGAAAGGACCTTGGCCAGTGCCTGCATAAGGAACTGTTTTTGTGACAGATAATCCCATAACCTGATATTCCTTATTTTCTATCCCTTTTACTTTAGCCTTTCTAGAAATGTTGCTAAGAAAGAAAAAAAAATCTGATCTAGACTTTATTTCCTTTTTATTCTTCTTTCTCTATTTGAGACTGTGACTAATGAGAAGATGGCTGAAAGATACTGAACAAAAAGGATAAGAGAACGAAGAAGTGTCTCAAGAATTCACAAATTAGACACACTGTTCTAGGTGGGCTGAATTTTGTCTAGCATCAAGCAGACAGATGTGCAAAATGAAAAGTATGCTTTATTTTTTAATGTCAGTAAGGATTTAATTAGCAGTAACTTCAAAAATAGTTTTAGGATCAAGAAATTTCATTGAATGTTATACTGAAGTTAACCATTTGGAACTATCTATATGAAAACTTAACAGTGGCCAAGACTGCTAAAACCTGTCCTCCTTTTCTTCCATAGTAATAGAATCTGTAGCTTAGTACTTGACCTCCCAGAATAAAGACATTTCTTACTCTCCCTTGCAGATAGATGTGGTCAAGTTATTAAGTTCTGGGTAAATAAATGTAAAGGAAGTAGTGTAAGCCACTTCCCAGAAGTCTCCTTAGGGGGAAGCTTCTCCTATTACTCCTTTCTGCCAGCTGGAACATGGACTTAATGGCTCGAAGTGGGGCAGCCATCTTGGACAATGAGGCGAACATGAGAAGAGAGAACATGGAAAAGGAATATAATATTCCCTGGTATTGTGAACAACCATGCCAAACCAGGACCAATCATCCAGACTTTCACATGAGAAAAATTAATTTCTTTTTTCGGATATTTGTTATTTTGGATTTTCTGTCTCTCTAAGCTGATTCTAATCCTAACTTATTCAGTCTGGGTGGCACAGATACACAATTTGCTATGAAATGCTCATTTTCTTGAATTTTTTATATGCATCAAATCAGACATTAAGATGCATTAACTTAGTTTGCTGTATCTGTTGTCTTTGCTATTAACAGAAGTCCTACTTTAGGAAGCAACAGGAACTGTGTGGGTTATCTCTTAGATAAAATTTGCTTTGCATGTACAAAAATCTCATTTACTCCTGCCATTGTTTACTTGGGAGATTTGGATGTTTAATGCATCTTTACTACCAAAGATTTTTTTCCTGAATTGTACACAGATGCTGCTCTTGGTCTGTATCCATTCTTCCACAAAAATAAAAATCCTCAGAATATATTTCCAGTTCTTTTTAGGGAAGGGGAGAGTGCATATTTCATCTCTTTGAAGTTACCAGGTAACCCGATCCTATAAACACATTTTTTTCTCCATTTGGATCAGGGCTCCATATCCTTATTCCTCTCCTTTTCTGTTTTGTGTTTTTTTGGGGAGGGGGGACGGGGTTTGCAACAGAAAAGCAGATCTGGGTTACATTAATAAAATAGAAAAACTAAGAATGCTTGCTTGCTTGCTTTTCTTCTTTTTCTCTAAAGACTTTGAGACCACATACCACTTTGAGAGACTGAGAAAGGAATGAACTTTTGGGAAGAAGAGGTTCCAAACAAATAAAACTTTGCATTATCTCCAAGGGTTCACTAGCCCCCTAGAAGCCTCTCCAGGTGCCTCAAGTTAAGAATCAATGTTATTTTGCAGAAGAGGACATTTCAGTCATGTAGGGTAGGCATCTAGCTTCATACTATAATTTTAAGACCATCAGAAAAGATCCCCTTCACAAAGCAATCTCCTGAAATGTCTCCCCCTCTATACTCCTTAATTTCTTCTTGAGGTTAGACGCTAAAACCTTTTTAGCTGCAAATGTTATCTGGGAAGAATAAAATGTTAAGTCATTAGCAGCCAAGAGTTTAGATGTCATTAGCTTAACAGATGCAATGAAGCTGTTAGGTTCTTGCTAATATTTGTAATTATTTATATCACATCTGCCTCCCCCCTACCAGAGTGTAAATTCCACATCAGCAGAAGCCAAGCCTGCTCTGTTTATCACTGCATTCCCAGGGCTTAGACCAGTGCCTGGCACGGAGTATCACTCAGTCAACATTTACCAAATGGATGGATGGACAAATAAATAGAATGAGAGATAGCAGGTTCTGATGGGAGAAGAAAAAAGAACAAAAGCCAAAGCTTCTCCCAAACTGGTAGGGATTATAGGTGGAAAGCGGATTGGCCAGGTGGGGGAGGCAAAGAGCTGGTAGAAAGGGGAGTAAATGCTGCCAATGTCTCTAAAGAAAGTTTGCCTATTTCATGTCAAACACCAAAAAATTATTTGGGAAATGAAGTTTAATACTTCACTGAGTCCACCTTCACGGCACAGACCATTTCTAAATATCACAAAGTGCTGTTAAAGCACTCTAAATAAAGTGACATTATTTGCATTGAAATGTTATCGTGGCTTTGATATTACAATTTTGAGTGATGTTCTACATATCTGTGAACTCAGGAAAAATTTTAGATGACTTAAAGAATGTAATGAATTACATTTCCCTACTGATTCGAGAGATGTACATTGAGTACTTAACACAAATCACAATATGGAAGTGTTCTCAAACCAGGCTCTGCACTAGAAACCCTTCAGATGCTATTTAAAATACAGATTCCCTGGTTCCTCCCTCATTCTCCAATTCAGAAACTCCAGGGGTTGGACCTGGGAATCTGAATTGTTAAGTTCCCTGTGTAATTTGGATGCAGGCAGTCTGTCGTAGATCAGTTAACAAACATTTGGGAATCCTTGCTACTGACGACACGAAGATTTCCATCAAGGAGTTTGCAATCTCAAGTGGAATTACAAGACACGGATATAAATAACAGCATATAAATTAGATGACAGGTATCACAGACTGTTGACATTCTCATGGAAAGATGTCACATGGGAAGTAGTATTTAATCTAGACCATGACAAATAAATAGAGTTGTAATGGAGAGGCCAAGAGTAGCAGTAAGTGGACCTGAGGAAGGAATCTAGTGAAAGTCTAAAACTCTGCAAGAAACTTATCTTAATTATCATAAGATCATAGATTCTGGAAGGGACTTCAGAGATACCTCTTTTGTCCCCCTCCTCTGTTCAAAAGGAATCCAGAACTCAGAGGGATAAAGGGACCAGTACAGAGTCACCCAGCTAGTTACCAAATGCACATCTCTGAACTCCCAAGCCAAGGCACTGCAGCCCAACTTCCTGATTCCTATAGAAAAGTCCTTCTATTACTCCTAGTGAGTGCTTGGCTCATGTCCCCTAGAATGTACTACAATATGGGACCAGGTGTCAGGAACAGCCTCCAGGGGGCCGAACAGACCATGGAGCCAGTTGGCAGGCTCCTGACCTCTCTGTTTCACTCTACAGTCGCTCACAGAATCTCTATGGACAATAATGTTAGGGAGGGTGAGAAGAACACACACACACGCACACAGTGAATAAGTAATTCAGAGACACTGAGGGCCACCACTGCCTAGGCTGAAGTCACATCCGGGAAATTTCTGTCAGAGGCTTTGCATACTTAGGCCTGTGACAGACTACATGTACTGTGCTCATCTATACTCACTGGGAGAACCTAAAGGGCCACCTGGTTGGTGGTGTCAGGTCATCCAGACACACCAGCAGGGATCCACCAATGTGCTTTCTGTGTCCCCACCAACGAGAGTGATGTTTTTATATGTTTTTAACATATTAAAGTCCCCCCAAGTAAGAAGAGGTCCAGGCCTTCATTAACTGCTAAAAGGCCCTAGGGGCGCCGCTACCAGACCTGGACAGAGTGTGTGCTGCCAACACGGGACTGGAGAAATAGAGAGGAATCTGCGAAGAAGGAGATGCAATCATCTTCCTAACAACTTCCAGCAAGAGGTCACTCTGTGGTCCTTCCTTCTCATGGCTATTATAAAATCTCGTTCTTATGGCCCTTGGGAAAGATACTTATGAATCATTGTACTTAATTCAATGGGTCATCGCATTTTCATATTTGCCAAGTTTCCTTTATGCCTTCAATTTTTATCTATGCTTCATTGGTGTCAAGATAGTCAGCCTGTGTAAGCTCCCTTTTTTCTTCTGAGGTTTTATGCCATGGCACAGCAACCTCCAGGGTGGTGTATTTTAATGTGAGGTCCTTAGATCACCTGAGTCAGGTGAGCCAGGATGCTTGTTGCTGATGCACATTCCTGGACTTTACTCCACTTCTGAAGCAGAATTTCTGGAGGCGGGGCCCAGCACTACGCTTCTTAGGTTCAAAACCTGCAGCTTCTGTGACACCCTATGTTCCACCTTTTAAGGAATTGCTTAGGATGTGCCTTTCTTAAAATATCAATTACCATATTTACGTAGCATGCATGCCCAGTCTAAATGCAGGTCCACTGTTGAGGGGAAGTCCCACACTGAAGCTCATACTGTTAGAGAAGCAATTAAGTGTGATTTAAAAAGCTCCATCCCTAGTTTAAGATCTAGCTCTGCCACTTCTCAGCAGTGTATCTTTGAGCAAATTACTCAACCTCTTTAAGCCTCAGTTTCTTGCTAGTAAAATGGAAAATCTAACAGTACCTAACTCATAGACTTATTGCAAGAATTAAATTAGTTAATGCTCTTCAGCATTTAAAGTACGTGGCACGTAAAAAACATTCATTAAGTGATAGCTATTCTTATCATTATGACTACTTACAATTTAGGTTTTTATCATGAAACTTAAAATTGACAAGACCTGATATTCATGCAAGATAACCAGATTTTAAAGTTGTATTCAAAAATGGAATGATAATATCCAAAGCTTACAAGTGGAAGCTAACACTTGTGTACACTGCTCCGAGGAATGTATCATGATACGACAGTCCAGGAAAACAATTTGTCAGTAGGTAAACAAGAGCCTTGCTGAGGTGTTTTCCTGGGGCACAAGTCTTATACATATATTGTTAAATTGATCCACGTGAATGTCATGTTTTTGATGCTTTTATAAACGTCATTTTTATTCAGTTTCTGATTGTTCATTGCTAGTAAAAAAAAATACAATTGGTTTTTCTATGTTCCTCTTGTATCCTGCAATCTCAATAAATGCACATATTAAGTCCAGTCATTTTTTTGTAGTTTACTTATGATTTTTTTCATAGATTATTGTTTAATTGAGAACAAAGATAGTTTTACTTCTCCTTTCCTCTATATATGCCTTTTATTTCTTTTTCTTGGCCGGTTGCACTAGCTAGTACTTCCAATACCATGTTGAATAGAGATAATAAGAGCTGACATCCTTGCCCTGTTCCCAGTCTTAGAGGAAAGCATTCAATCTTTCACCAAGTATAATAATATTGTTAGCTGTAGACTTTTTGTATATGCACTTTATCAGGTTGAGGAGATTCTTTTGTACTCCTAATTTCCTGAAGGTTTTTTTTTTTCATAAAGAGATGTTGAATTTTGTCAAATTCTTTTCCTGCTTCAATTGTGATATATGATTTTTTTTTATTTTGTAGTCTGGTAATGTGGTGAATAACATTATTTGCTTTACAAAAGTTAGGCCAACCTTGTATTCCTGGGATAAGCCCACTTTATCGTGAGGCATTATCCTTTTTATATATTGCTAGATTAGTTTTGTCAATATTTTGTTTAGGATTTTTGCATCTAAGCTCATGCAGGAGACAAACATGTTTTTATTTTTTAATGTTTAATAGTTGGCATTTTCCTAGGTATTCTAAGGTATTACAGGATAGGAAGCAAATCGCCCAAGATGCAAATTGCATTTCCTAGCAGGGGCTAGGCCTCTGTTGATATTGTCATTTAATGGCAGTCAGCAATGCACAGGATCTTATTTATGAATGTTTTATTCAGTATAATAGTATAGTAAATAGACATCTATCTGGTGACCTTGCCAATAAGTATTCTTTATTTATAAATTCATAAGTTTTCTCTACTTCAATTTCAAAGTCTAAATGCTAGCTTATATCATATATCTTGACCAAAAGTTTCTCTATTTAAAAAATAAATGTCCATGGTGCTTTGTTCTCTACTTTAAGTGGATAACAGTTAAATATGTTAATGTAAATACAAATAAATAATCAATATTTATGTTTTAAAAAAGCATTTTAAAATAATGGCCATGAGAATACTATGCAGCTTAGAAACAGTTTTATTTACATTATCTTATTTGACCTGTGTTCAGCATTATTAGCTCATTTTACAGGTGAAAAAGCTAAGGCTCAGAGAGCTGTCCGGTCTTTCTCATGGTCATTCAGCTAGTTAGAATCAGACTGGTTAGAGATAGAAAATATTTTTATACACACAGACAGAAACAATTAACAAATTCATAAATTCTACGTATTTTAATTCTAAAGGCTAAATGCTCACTTAAGTCATGTTTCGAGACTTGAAATGTTTCACATTAAAAAAAAACAAACATTTGCTGTGTTTTGTTCCCCACTGTAAGATGATGACATATTCAAATACACTTAAGGAAATATAAATACAGAACTAATTACTAGTGGGCATTGATTATTCTAATAAAGACAGGAGAAATTCGTTCAAAAAAATGACATGAGAGTTAGTAGTGGTCTAATAATATTGTAATTATTCTTCCTCAATATATTCATTAGCCCTAATTTGGTCTTTAGGGCATATCTCCACACAAACTACTCTTTCCGGTTTTAAATTACATGTTCCTAATTCTATCAGCCTCTTGACCTCGAAAGAAAACAGCTGCCTCTTCTTTCTTTAGACTCTTTTAGAAACTCCACTCAGACATCAACAGAGTAGTCTCCTCATGCATTTTGAGCCAAGCCACAAGCAGCCAAAGCTCCTGAGCTGTCTGCCCGTCACCATTTCCAGACCCTGCTCTAGAATTTCTCCAGAGGCAGTGGTTTTAGTGTGCCTCAGAATCACCTGAGAAACCTGTTAAAACACAGCTTGCTGGAACTCACCCCCAGAGTTTCCAATTCAGGAGGTCTACGGTTGGGCCCAAGGATCTGCATTTCTAACAATACTGGTCCATACTGCAAGAAACTTTCAACTAGATGAAGCATTGAGCATTTGATTTTTCAGCTTCCTTATTTTCTCTAGAAGAATAGAAAAGAACTGGAAGTTTTTAGAAAAGATATTAGATAGAAACTGGTCTTAGAAGAGCTTGTTTCTTTGTTTTGTTGACAGAATATCTTAAGAACTGCAGGTTTACAGCAGAGCCCAGGCCTCTGTGAATTTTATAACTCTTTCATTTGATTATATTTAATGTGAGAGCCCTTTTAAAGAGACATTCTTAGGAATATCTTTTCTCTCTCTCTTTTTTTTTTTTAGTTTGCCAGCTAAAAGAATGTATACAAAAATATCAGTAGTAGTTATTCTTGGAGATAGAATTGCAAATAACTTCTTTTTCTTGTGGACTATTGATATTTATGGTCTTGTTACAACAAATATAGTGGACTTATGTAATACAAAAATGCAGCTGGTAAAAATTAAATAAGTTAATGGTTTTGTCAGGAATTTTAATAATGGCATAGGAACAACCGAAATTTCTTCTTGTGACTCCACAAGCTAAAGCATTTAAGAATTTATCTATTTTTTCAACAAAACCTAAGACCTGCCTACTTCTGCCCAGCCATCCACATTATAGTTCAAGAGTGGTGCTTGATAGTAAATTGAGGAGTAAAATGGCAAGTGTTGAGATTTATCTTTGCTGCTGATTGCTTCCAAGCAATGCTGGTCTCTTCCCATTACCTTCACCCTTTTCTCCCAGACCTTCTCTTGGTGCTAGACATAATGGACAACAACTTATGTGTGCAGTGTCCTGTGAATCTCCTTATAGACTGAGGAAGAGCATGACCCTCCACTGACTTCATTTTCATTCACAATCTCAAAAGATGTGTATCCCATCAATTCATGTATTTCCTAAATTTACTATAAAAACAGACTAAGAAGTCATTAGAAAAATAACCAAGGTAAATTCAGTTAATGAGTAAGAAAATCAGAGTTTTGTCCACTTAAATTTTCATATGTATTTGGGTAATATTTAGTAATATGAAAAATGACAAAAGCTGATTTTTGCTATATTCTACTTTCTTGTCTATGTAACATAATATTAGTTTTTCCTTAATACACCTACTAATTCTGACAGCCTTCTTTTTATTTTTTGTCACAGATATTTTTTAATTGCAAAATGCAATATTAAGTTGAAAATTAAGGTAAGGTTTTAATATTTCACATGTTAATATTTTTTCTTCCTGACCTATTAACTTTAAAAATCCAAATAACAAGGATGCTTTTTCTCTGACTTACATAAACGTGTAAGTAACAGTAGAAATGTAACAGTAGAAAATCCACATTCTCTTGATTATTGTTAATTCATTGCCAAATTAAAGTGTGTGCAGCCACTTCTTCCTACCACACAAACTGTCTGAATGAAAATAATAATTCTGCTTTGTTGAACAAAAACATCACCCAAATCAAGACAACGTTTTTCTTAATGACCTAAAATATGTGTTTTCTCTAAAGGAGGAAGAAATTTAAAAGGCAAGGACAACAGTGTTTTTCTAGGAGATAGTAATTAGAAATGAATTAGCGCTTCCAACAGAGTGAAAACAAGAAGGCCCTATTTACATCTTATGCTAACTACAACCCAGGCTTATGAACCTACATTGTCTGAGAGTCTCTAAATCCTACAAATGGATGTGATTTGTAGTTTTAGCTCAACCAGGATTTGAGATATGTGAGTGGGTTGCTGCTTTGTTGATTATTTTTTTAATCTTAAGAAGGACAGTTTTGTTATATCTAAACCAATTTCAGCATCCAAAAAGCAGCAACTACACTGTCTGCTCTTCTATTATCTTTTTTAAAGATATGTCAGCATTATTCTGAGAACTTTTAAGCAAACTCACTGAGACTCCAATGTAAACCTCTATAATTTTGAATGGAACTCATTTCTGATAGCTTTTTACTCTGGGCATCACAATTCATCATTCATCCAAATGGGAAAAGCAATTTACAGAAATAAGCATGTATATTAAAAGGCTGAGAGAATAGGAGCGCAATCCTCAAGGAGGTCTTCTTCACTTGCGTATGCCTAGAGGACTTTGGTTCCCACTCCCTCCAACACTCCCACATATTCATTTGTAACCAGCCATCTAGCCAGCCTCATCCACCTGACCTCAAGGGAGCAGCATGAAAAGAAATGGGAAAAGTCAAAGATTAG
>NW_011888980.1:1288855-1300270 GCF_000151845.1 Pteropus vampyrus | reverse complement strand
TATTTCCTAAATTTACTATAAAAACAGACTAAGAAGTCATTAGAAAAATAACCAAGGTAAATTCAGTTAATGAGTAAGAAAATCAGAGTTTTGTCCACTTAAATTTTCATATGTATTTGGGTAATATTTAGTAATATGAAAAATGACAAAAGCTGATTTTTGCTATATTCTACTTTCTTGTCTATGTAACATAATATTAGTTTTTCCTTAATACACCTACTAATTCTGACAGCCTTCTTTTTATTTTTTGTCACAGATATTTTTTAATTGCAAAATGCAATATTAAGTTGAAAATTAAGGTAAGGTTTTAATATTTCACATGTTAATATTTTTTCTTCCTGACCTATTAACTTTAAAAATCCAAATAACAAGGATGCTTTTTCTCTGACTTACATAAACGTGTAAGTAACAGTAGAAATGTAACAGTAGAAAATCCACATTCTCTTGATTATTGTTAATTCATTGCCAAATTAAAGTGTGTGCAGCCACTTCTTCCTACCACACAAACTGTCTGAATGAAAATAATAATTCTGCTTTGTTGAACAAAAACATCACCCAAATCAAGACAACGTTTTTCTTAATGACCTAAAATATGTGTTTTCTCTAAAGGAGGAAGAAATTTAAAAGGCAAGGACAACAGTGTTTTTCTAGGAGATAGTAATTAGAAATGAATTAGCGCTTCCAACAGAGTGAAAACAAGAAGGCCCTATTTACATCTTATGCTAACTACAACCCAGGCTTATGAACCTACATTGTCTGAGAGTCTCTAAATCCTACAAATGGATGTGATTTGTAGTTTTAGCTCAACCAGGATTTGAGATATGTGAGTGGGTTGCTGCTTTGTTGATTATTTTTTTAATCTTAAGAAGGACAGTTTTGTTATATCTAAACCAATTTCAGCATCCAAAAAGCAGCAACTACACTGTCTGCTCTTCTATTATCTTTTTTAAAGATATGTCAGCATTATTCTGAGAACTTTTAAGCAAACTCACTGAGACTCCAATGTAAACCTCTATAATTTTGAATGGAACTCATTTCTGATAGCTTTTTACTCTGGGCATCACAATTCATCATTCATCCAAATGGGAAAAGCAATTTACAGAAATAAGCATGTATATTAAAAGGCTGAGAGAATAGGAGCGCAATCCTCAAGGAGGTCTTCTTCACTTGCGTATGCCTAGAGGACTTTGGTTCCCACTCCCTCCAACACTCCCACATATTCATTTGTAACCAGCCATCTAGCCAGCCTCATCCACCTGACCTCAAGGGAGCAGCATGAAAAGAAATGGGAAAAGTCAAAGATTAGGAGATATCATAATCCAATTTGGCTGACCTGGTAGAAGAATATGAAAAAAATCCAAGCCCCATTGGCCCCAACACTGAAAACTCCAGCAGTGCCAGGAAAAATGAAAGCCATGTGCTTGAAAGAA
This sequence comes from Pteropus vampyrus, assembly GCF_000151845.1. Taxonomy (NCBI): domain Eukaryota; kingdom Metazoa; phylum Chordata; class Mammalia; order Chiroptera; family Pteropodidae; genus Pteropus; species Pteropus vampyrus. The sequence continues at coordinate 1,298,840 of NW_011888980.1, read as the reverse complement.
GAAACAACAAATGTCAGCCACAGGGCTTGGTAACAGCAACTTAAACTGAAAAGAATGATGATCAGAGAAGAGCCTTTGGGAAGGACCAGAGCATACGGAAATGTGGGGAAATCCATGAGGGAGAACGGAAACACAAACTAGACCAGCAAGGCAGTAGCGAGGCATCCACTGAAAAGATAGGTACTCACCAAACGTTCCCAGTGGCAATCATAATTATCATTGTACCACTTTACTGCTTACTATAGTGTCAGCTCATTAGCTTTGTTTACTGTTTTTTTTCTAAGATGTAATACACTGCAGAAAGCTTCCATTCAACAGTTAGTTTGGAATAATTTTAAGTATTCAGTTATCTAGAAAATTCACTTTTCCAAGACCCATTAATCTCCAATCTATCTTTTAAAAGTAGTTTTATAATTTCACTGTTTTAAGCTGAATGTTTGTATCCTCCCCACAACTTCAGATTTTGAAACCCAATCCCCAATGTGATGGTATTTGGAGGTGGAGCCTTTGGGAGGTGATTAGGTCATAAAGATGGAGCCCTCACAAATGGGTTAGTGCACCTATTAAAAAGAGCCCTCTTGCCTCTTCCAAATGTGAGGGCATGGCAAGAAGATGGCCATGTATCAACCAGGAAGCTCTCACCAGACACTGAATCTTGGACTTCCTAGCCTCCAGAACTATGAGAAATAAATTTCTGTTGTTTATAAACCCAGTCTTTGGAATTTTGCTACATCAACCTGAACAGACTAAGACATTCATCTTTTACAATAGAAATTCTATTAATTAAGCTCTAAGTCTCTGAAAAAAAGGGGGGTCTCTTTATGCTCTTAGTAAAACATTTTGACTTGTACCCACATTACACTGAATCTGCATGTTTACCAAAGATTGGTTGTTTGAACCTATTTATGCCAGTACTATGTAATTATGTAACTAAATTCTTTAAATATGTAAACTAATGAAAATAAGTGCAAAAGAAAGAGTTCTCATATAAACTAAATTGAATGCTTTAAAAAATTAAGCAAATTGTTTTTTAAAATGGTTGAATTTTTTAAATGAGAAAAAAACTCATAAGACTCTAAAAAGAATCTGCATTCTGTTTTCTAAATATCTTTAAAATCTCTCTCCATTTTAAAGAAACAAAACAGGAAATTATGGAAATACAGGAGACATTCCAATTTACAAGTCCAAATTCAGAGCAAAGGGCTTGGTCTTACATCAAAAGCCTGGTAAATTACTGTACACATTGCATTTTGCGTCATTCTATGACTGAGTACTTGCACCAGATTTTTTCAATTATCCTATCAGCTATTCATCCTAATGATCAGAGAAGACACTTTCCACTACATTTATTTTAAAACTCTAGAACCCCCTGCAACACACACACACACACACACACACACACACACACACACACACACACACACACATCAATTTTTAATCTTCAAAGTGAACAATGATGCTGGTAAATTTCTGAATCTTTCATGGATAGAATAGAGTTTTAACTCATCTAGCCACCTGCTGAGGGATCTTTTAGTCCCTATGGTGAAATTTGTTCTTTGGTTGGTCCATAGTCCTGAAAGTGTAGTTGCATTTATATTCTTTGGCACAGGCAAATTCTTGCTTTAGCAATGGTTTTGTGCCCTTCTGTCACTGGGGCCTGCTTATCTTAAGACTGTCTCATGGTGGGGATGGTGGTTTTCTTTTAGCTCTTGGAGTTTCTCCTGGGTTGTGTGAGCTAGAAGAAGAGAGGTGCGTGTGTCAAGAGTTACACCCCACTGTGACCCTATTCTCAGATTAATCTCTCCCTGCTCCCAGCAGGGTCTCACCATTGCCTTTTATTTGGAAAGGACATCCTTTTTTAGTTTGTTTTCTAACCTGAATTTAAAAGTTCAATGTAAACATTCCAAGCTCGATTCTAGCTTAACTTCATCTAAACCAGACATAGAAAGATTTGAAATGGTTCTTCTCTTGCCATGATATTGTTTTTGCCCTGACTCATAAATGAGTGAATAATAAACTTGGGGAAGCATGTAAATTGACATGGCTGGTTTTTTGCAATAATTTTCATTCACTCGGAAGTGGGATTAAATAAAAGGCATCCAAAATATAATTTATTTCTGGTTATCTGGTAATGTGGTACAAAAATATGTCAGACAAAAAGGGCAGAAAATAGAAAGAAATCTGTAGCCAATTATGTAAGAGCCATATTCTCCATTAGTTAGAAGGCTGACCACCCAAGTACTAAACAAACTACAGAGGCATATCTTGTGAACTTGATACCAAATTGTATCCTTTTAAACAGTCCTTTCTTTTACATAAAATTACTTTCTGTAATAATCATTATTTTCTTAATTTGGTTGTTTAGTTTTAATTTTAAAAATACACTCTAATTTTAACAATATTATTTAAATTTCATTCATTGTTTCATATATAAAATAAAATTTGCATTAGCCAAACAAAAACATTATACCTCACAGTTCACTACTCTATTTCACTGTCTAAACTGTAAATACAAAAACTTTCTCATGTGTGAAATGAATTTCGGTAAAGGATGCTTCAGCCTACATAGTAATAGGAGTGAATATAAATCAGTTTGCTGTGCTTGAAAGTGGAGAAGCAAGCTTTCTCACCAAAAATGAGCCTTTTTTTTTTCCACTTTTTTTTTTTACTCAAAAGTAGTTAAAATTGTAAATATGTCTACTCCATAACAGATAAGCAAATGGCTACCTCACTTTACATTAACTGTAGCAATTGTTTAGAACTCAGTACAACAAATTTGGGGCAGGGAGGATATTTTACCCTTGATTAGAATTACCAGAATTGCCAGCATATGGTGATAATAAAAAGCAGACCAAAATCTAGTCAATTTTTTATTGCTTTTAAATTCTCTGTTAACCACATGACCCTTATTGTCTACACCTGAAGTAGAGTGCTTTCAGGCCCCTGCCCTTGCATTGTCATGAACAGCAGTCAAAGGCACAACCACAATCTGAGATCTTACAAGGAAGCCACTCAGACACAAAGGTTCCACTTTTGGTTGAATACAGACATAACAATCAGTGAGGCAGTTCAATTCCAGGATATCCATGAGACTGTTAAAATGCTGAGTGAATTTAAAAAATGATATACAAACAAGTTTAGTACTTTTGAGGGATGGGAATGTTATAAAATATGGTTCCACTTCTCACATCTTGATTAATGAAAAATGCTCTTTTTCCAGTTGTCCACTTTTCATTCTGGATTGTAAGTATTTGTTGAATAAATGAAAGGACATATGATCAGGGTAAGTCTATGCAAGGGAAGCTGCTATTTATATAATGATTTGAACCCACATCTCTCAATTTTCTCAAAGAAATAGTGGTATCTTACCCAGAGGGTTCCCCCAGAAACAAATGAACAAGTCAGTTGAACAGGTAACCAAAAGCCTAGCATCAAAAAACTCCAAGTCCAGACCAGGAAGTGTGTATATAATATCTGGAGCACAGAAAGAACTCTGAAGCCTAGAATGGCCAACTTTGCAGTAAATGCCAGAGAATGACAAACAGCTCTCTACCTTGTTCTGTAGCCCTCACTGCTGACATTAGGAAGAGGGCCAAGAAAACAAATAGAATATAATTAAATCTTCCACTTTGGAAGGTTCAGCAGATCCAACATTAATACCATGTCATGAAGACAATGCTTCAAATCATGTAGCGTGTTCTTTCATTAGGCCATAAACTCTAACACTGAGGCATTTACAATCAGTGAGGGGAAGCATCTGAATTTAGGATCAGAAAAAAAAAAAAAAAACATTCCAAAAGGTATTCTTCTGCCACTGTCAGAATACAGAAGTTTTCTCATTTTTAGACTAACCTTCTCACTAGCAAAAGATAAATGTTTCTCATTTCTTACCATCTCTCTGTTGATCTTACTCTAAGACCCTTTATAACAGGGAGGAAATAGAGAAAAATTTTTTTCAGAAGAAAAATTATTGCATAACAAAAAGAAAGATATACACATGCACAAAAACGGTAAACCTAAAGGCTATTTTTTTTTGTAATACATTTTTTATCTCCTTATATTGGGAAGTGGGTAAACTACAAACCCACAAGAGGAACAATAAAAGCAATATATTTGAAATATTTTTAAGGTTTTATAAAATCTCCACCTCCAAAGGATTTGAAATAATTTTAGCAAAATTTTATGCTTTACTCAAATTGCAAAAATCCCAATTAACATGTTACATAAAAGCTAAATCTTGGAAGAGACCTGTAAGTATGAGGGGGTATTTTATCAGACTAATTTGTAAATAAAGGCAGAATTTGAAAAAAAAAAAAATCTTAATCTAAGGGTTTGGTCAAGTTGATGGGCTAAGTACAATCAGGGTTTTCCTCCTTGACTTTCTTGACCTCCATGACCGCATTAAAATTACAACCAAATTATAAAACAAACACATATGTCTGAGGATATAAAGAAAAAGCTACAATGAGACCGGTAGGAGGGACGGAGCAGGCTGTTACCACAACCATGAATAGCCGTTGAGCACCAAGAGGGAGAGCATGGCTGCAGAGGCCCCCAACAAAGGAACAAGGGGCCCTAGCCCCACACAGGGGCTCCTCAGCCCAGGGTTCCAATCCCAGGAAGAGGAGTTCCCACAAAACCTGAATGTAAAAATCAGTGGTCATTCTGGAAATCTGAGTAAAACAGAAGAAACCTGAAAACTCGAATATCCACCTTAAAGAGCCCGCACACAGACTTGCTTGCTCACAGACACTCACTCTGTGCTCTAGGGGATGGTCAGCAGCTCAGGAGGCACAAGAGACATATAGGGAGGGACCGAGTTGTGTGGTGCCAGAGCAAGGACTGGAGGGACAGACACCATTGTTCCTTTGTCAGATCCCCCTCCTGAGCCACCTACAAGTGGGCGCCATCTTGCATGTATTGAACTGTCTCCCTGCACAGCCAATTCTGAAACTTCATTGGCCCAGTGAGATCAACCCGCTCCAGCCCCGTGTCTATCTAGGGCCCCACCCCACCCAACCGACAAATTTCCCAAGGCAGGCCCATTGCCCAATAGCCAGCCCCACCCTGCAGCGTCCCTCAGCTGCACACTCATGGGTAGGCAGCAGCCGATAGCTCATGTGACTCACAGGTAGCCTGCACATTACAGGGGAGACTTTTAGTGATGGGCCACTGGTGCCAGCCCGAACTGCAGTGTCTTGGGTAGATCACTAGGGTCTGCAGACCTGAGGCAGATGGTGGCTGGCCTCGCTGTGAACTGTGACTTTCACGGGAGCCTGTGGGCTCAGCACTGGCAGCAATCTGCATTGGCCTGATAAAATTGGCTTGCTGCACTCCATATTTCCCTGAGACCCTGCACCATCCAACCAATAAGTTGCCCATAGTGGGCCTGCTGCCAGACAGCCTGCCCCACCCTATGTTTTCCTTGGGCCATGATTTTACAGCAAACAGCCTTCAGCTCGTGTGGCCCATACATCCTAGGGGAGACTTTTGGTGGCAGGCCACAGCCACACCTAAAGCTACAGTATTTCATGAACAGATCTCAGGTGCCCGTGGGCCTGAGTTGGGCAGCAGCTGACCTTGCTGCACTCTGAGACTGTTACAGAATGCCACAGATTTAGCGTGAGAACAAAACCCGATTCTGCATTGGCTGGGTGAAATCTGCTAACTTTACCCTGATGACTCCATGTGTCCCCACCCCACTCAACTCCTGTATCATCCAAAGGCTCTTTCAACTACGAAGACTTATGGGCACCTGACAGAAAACCTCAGGCCTTGAAGTGCATTGGTCCTTTTGCTCAGCCACCATAGGCCCAGTGCAGTGGGTAATGGACCTCGGCTCACAGCATGGTCTTCCACTTGCCTCCACTCGCTGATTACTTTGTAGCTCCAACCAGGTAGCCCCAAACAATCAAAGGCAGGGGCTGACCTTGACCTACATGGAAGCACCTTCCAAGGGGCCCTCAAACCAACATACCCAGAGGCTGGCATCAGACCACAGCAGAGTACTATCTGATTTGCTCCGTAAGCGGCACACCCAAAGAGTATTCTCAACAGATATACAAGCCTACTGGGGTGAATCCCACTCTATGGGATGAGCTCCCACACAGCAACTCATACCCCATGGGCAAGGCCAATCCCCACAGCCAGTCAGCCCGAGATTTAGTCCCACCCACTGACTTGCTAACAGCAAGGATTAGCTACAATAAAAGAACATACACAACCCACACAAGGAACATGCCCAGAGCCCCCAGCACAGGAGACTGTGCCACGGGGCCACATAGGACACCTACTACAGAAGGCCATCTGGCCAAGGCTGGGAGATGTAACAATCTTCCTAATACATAGAAATGAATGCAGAGGCAACTAAAATGAGAAAACAAAGAAACATGCCGCAAATAAAATAATAGGAAAAAACTAAACAAAATAGAGGCAAGCAACCTACCAGAGGCAAAGTTGAAAACACTGGTTATAAGGATGCTCAATGAACTTAGGGGGAGAATAGATGATCTCAGTGACGACTTCAACAGAGAGATACTAAGTATTAAAAAAGGACACAGAAATCGTAAAAAAGAACCAGTCAGAAATGAAGAACGCGATAACTGAAATGAAGAATACACTAGAAGGAATCAACAGTAGATTAGATGAACTGGATGATCGAATCAGTGAGTTGGAAGACAAGGTAGCAGATAATAACCAATCAGAACAGAAAAAAGAAAAAAGAAATGTAAAAATGAGAAAAATTTAAGAGACCTCTGAAACATCAAACATACCAATGCCTGCATCATAGGGGTACCAAAAGGAGAAGGGAGAGCAAGGGATTAAAGATCTATTTGAAAAAATAATAACAGAAAACTTCCTTGACCTGGTGAAGGATATAGACATACGAGTCCAGGAAGAGCAAAGAGTCCCAAACAACAGGAATCGAAACAGATCCACACCAAGACACATTCTCATTAAAATGTCAAAGGTTAAAGACAAAGAAAGAATCAAAATCTGCAAGAAAAAAGGTAACTAGTTACTTACAAGGGTACTCCCATAAGAATGTCAGCTAATTTTTCCACAGAAACTTTGCAGGCCAGAAGGCATTAGCAAGAAATATTTAAAGTGATGAAAAACAAGAACCCACAACCAAGACTATCCAGAAAGGCTATCAAGTAAAACTAAAGGTAAGAAAAAGAGCTTCCCAGATAGGAAAAAGTTAAAGGAATTCATCACCAACAAACCAGAATTATAAGAAATATTAAGGGGACTGCTGTAAAAAGAAGAAAGAGGTAAAAAAAAAATTAATATGAATAATAAATTGGCAGTAACTGTGTCCCTAGCAATAATTGCTTTAGATATAAATGGATTAAATGAGCCAATAAAAGACATAAGGTAGCTGAATGGATAAGAAAACAAGACCCACACATATTAGTATCTAAAAGAGGTCCACTCCAGATCAAATGACACATGCAGACTGAAAGTAAAAAGATGGAAAAAGATATTTCATGAAAATGAAAATGAAAAAAAGCTGGAGCAGCAATACTTATACTAGACAAAATAGACTTTAAAACAGAGGCAATAGTAAGAAACAAAGAAGGGTGTTATATAATGATAAAAAAAATGAATACAGAGGACAGAACCCTAGTAACCATATTCATACCCAACATAGGAGCACCTTTATATATAAAACAATTTTTGACTGACATAAAGGGAGAGATTGACAGTAATATACTCATAGTAGAAGACTTTAATACCCTATTGGCATCAGTGGACAGATCTTCCAGACAGAAAATCAATAAAAAAACAACAGCCTTAAATGACACACTAGACCAGATGGATATAATTAATATTTTCAGAGCGTTTCACTCCTAAACAGCAGAATATACATTCTTCTCAAGCACACATGGAACATTTTCCAGGATAGACCATACATTAGGCCACAAAATGAGTCCCAATAAATTTAAGAAAATTGAAATCATATCAAGTATCTTCTCCACCAACAATGGTATGAAACTAGAAATCAACTACAAGAAAAAAACCTGAGAAACACACAAACACATGGAGACTAAATAACATGTTACGAAACAATGACTGAGTTAACAATGAGATCAAAAAAGAAGTCAAAAGATACCTAGAGACAAATAAAAATGAAAACACAACAACTCAAAATTTGTGGAACACAGCAAAAGCTGTCCTAAGAGAGAAATTCCCAGCAATACAGGCCTACCTCAAGAAACAAGAAAAAGCTCAAATAAACAATCTAAACCTACACTTTAAAAAAGTGTAGAAAAGTGTAGAAAAAGTGTTCTTTTTCTACACTAGATAAAGAATAGCAAACAAAACCCAGAGTGAGTAGAAGGAAGGAAACAATAAAGATCAGAGTGGAAATATATGAAATAGAGTCTAGAAAAACAATACAAAAGATCAATGAAACCAAGAGCTTGTTCTTTGAAAGAATAAACAAAATTAATAAAACTTTAACCAGACTCATCAAGAAAAAAAGAGAGAAGACCCAAATAAATAAAATCAGAAATGAGAGAAGTGACTACAGACTCCACAGAAATACAGTGGATTATAAGTAAATACTATGAGCAATTATATGCCAACAAATTGGACAATCTGGAAAAAAATAGATTCACTCCTAGAAACATACAATCTCCTAAAATTGAGTCAAGAAGAAACAGAAAATCTGAATCGACTGATTACCACCAACAAAATCGAATCGGTAATCAAAAAACTTCTAAAAAACAAAAGTCCTGGATTGGATGGCTTCATAAGTGCATTTTACCAAACATTCAAAGAAGAATTAACACCTATTATTCTCAAACTATTCCAAAAAATTCAAGAGGAATGAAGGCCATCATTATTTTGATTTCAAAACCAAAGACAGTACAAAAAAAGAAAACTATAGGCCAATATCCTTGATGACCATTGACGCCAAAATTCTCAACAAAATATTAGCAATCCAAATTCAGCAATACATTGAAAACATCCTACACCACAATCAAGTTGGAGTTATTCCTAGGATGCAAGGTTAGTTTAATATCTGCAAATAAATATTTGTGATACACCACATTAACAAATTAAAAGATAAAAATCATATGATCATATCAATAGATACAGAATAAGCAGGTGACAAAATCCAGCATCCATTTATGATAAAAACTCTCAGCAAAGTGGGAATAGAGAGAACATACCTCAACATAATAAAGGCCATATATGACAAATCCACAGCTAACATACTCAATGGGGAAAGGCTAAAAGTGTTTCCCTTACGATCAGAAACAAGACAAGGACGCTCACTTTCACCACTTCTATTCGACATAGTATTTGAAGTCCTAGCTACAGCAATCAGGGAAGAAGGAAAACTCAAAGTCATCCAAATTGAAAAGGAAGAAGTAAAACTGTCATTTTTTGCAGGTGACATGATATTATGTATAGAGAACCCTAATATTTCCATCAAGAAACTGTTAGAACTAATAAATGAATTCAGTAAAGTAGCAGGATACGAAATTAATATTCAAAAGTCAGTTGAATTTTTAAACACTAATGATGAACTATCAGAAAGAGAAATTAAGAAGACAATCTCATTTACAATTGCATCAAAAACAATAAAATACCTAGGAATCAAATCAAGCAAGGAGGTAAAAGACCTGTTCTCGGAAAATTATAAGTCATTGAAAAGTGAAACTGAAGAAGATACAAGTAAATGGAAGCATGGGTAGGAAGAATCAATATTGTTAAAATGGCCATACTACCCAAAGCAATCTATAGATTCAATGCAATACCTATCAAAATACTAATGGCTTTTTTCACAAACAAGAACAAACAATCCAAAACTTTATAAAGAACCATAAAAGACCCCAAATAGCCACAGCAAACTTGAGAAAGAACAAAGTTGGAGGTATCACACTACCTGATATCAAACTATCCTACAAGGCTATAGTAATCAAAACAGCATCGTACTGGCATAAAAACAGACACATAGATCAATAGATCA
>NW_011888980.1:1263013-1288035 GCF_000151845.1 Pteropus vampyrus | reverse complement strand
AAAAAAAAAACATTAATTCATAAAGATCCATGTACCTCTATGTTCATGGCAGCGCTATGCACAATAACCAAGACATGGAAGCAACCTAAGTGCCCATCAATAGACGATTGGATAAAGAAAAGGTGGTACATATATACAATGGAATATTATACCTTTTTGCAACAACATAGATGGACCTAGAGGGTATTATGCTGAGTGAAATAAGTCAGACAGAAAAAAGATAAATACCATATGATTTTACTTTATGCAAAATCTAAGGGACAAAAGAAACTAACAAACTAAACAAAAACAGACTCACAGATACAGAGAACAAACTGGTGATTGCCAGAGGGGAGCGGGGTTGGAGGGCTGGGTGAAAAAGGTGAAGGGATGAAGAAGTACATATTAGTAGATACGAAACAGTCACGAGGACATAGAGGACAGCATAAGGAATATAGTAAATAGTATTGTAATGGCTGTGTGTAGTGCCAGATGAGTGCTAGAGTGACAGGGAGAATCTCCTCATAAATTATACAAATGTCTAACCATTATACTGTATACCTGAAACTAACACAAAATAATTTTTTAAAATGAAAAAAAATTTTTTAAATCTTTGTCTAAAAAAAAACTAAATCTATACTTGAAGTGTCTATGTAGTCAGATATGTAATAATATGCATCGATATCTTCTCGATCGTTTCTTAATAAGTTTATTATAATTTTATTTGAATAGCTAAGGTGTTATGGTTAAGAGAGAAAGAAAAAAACTAGTTTTTTTTTAATCTAGAAAACATATACTTTGTTTTAACACTGCCTACTCACTTAAATGACTCAAAATATTTACATGCCATTTTCTTATCCACATAATAATCTGGGATATATTTAAGAAACAAAGCTTCCCCCTTTAAGCCATTCTCTGCATATTTAACAGTATCCTAACCTCAAAATGACTGGACATTTCTACTCTTGAAGCTGATGTGGTATGGGAAGAGATTCATAAGTCTGCCAAGAGGACTAAAAGAGAAAGAGCAAAAATTTCAAATATGATGTCTAAATATTAGAGATCAAACACATATGAATGGAGCAAATCATGTGTACCAACATCTGCATGTGAGTGCAGAAATGAAAATGTATGCATATGCACACGTTTCACCAATTATCTCAAACTGTAAGGTGAGATTGTATTCCAGAGTAGCATCTTGCTAACTTGAAAAAAAAATGAATGAACATTCAATAGCAAGGAATCATATATGACCCTCTTACCATACCTTCCACATGTCTGCAATTTCTTAAACTATTTCATAAACAGTTCTCCAAAATCTTCTATTTGTTCTCATATAAGCCAGCAGTCACTAGGTCTAGCTATATATATAGTTCCAAAGGTAAAAGGCTGATAAACTGATTCTTACCAGAGAAAGGAAATAATATTTATTGTCCAGCTTGAATTTCCTCCTCTTTTTCCTGCAAATTGAAATTCTTGCCCTAATCAAGCTGTTTCCAAACACATATGAACTGGACAAAAAGGAAGAGGAAATTAAATATCACAGGATCTGCTTTAGGCACGTAATGAGACCCACAAAGGTTTCTAGGAGCTAGACAGTGATCACCTTGCTATATGTTTGCTCTTATTGAAACACATTCTCTCCTAATTGTGATAAAATTAATAGAGCTAAAATGTTTATCTTTCCTTCTCTCTCTCTCTCTCTCTCTCTCTCTCTCTCTCTCTCTCATAGAGAGTTATGGAAAACAGGGTTGCTTTGGTTACCATTGAATCAATCTCACCGCATGTCCTTTCACAAGAATAAAATTAATTCTGAGTGATTCTGATTATAGCTACTGTACCCTATCCCTGATAAAGCCTAATTACAACTTGATGCAGGGGCCCTGCCATTGTTGTGTCTAGGTAATGGAGCCTGAATTTCAGCCAGCAGTGCCTTATTAATGAATAGGAGCAATGAGAGGACTGCACATTGTCTCCAGTGACCTCTTGGGCATTGTAGAGAGTGAACTGCATTGACAAACACACTAAGACGATTATTATCCATTATTTATTTTTACAATCAGCCAACACCTGGCATAGTGGCAGCCAGTCTCTCTTCACTCCCCATTTGTACCTATGTGGGCTCCAAACTCTGACATAATATCGCATGCTAATTTCCCTTTATAGAAGGAAAGAAGTTATAAAGAAAGGGCTGGGGGATCTTAAGCGAGGTGCTATTGCTGTTTTTAAGTCTCCTTGCTCTTTGCAAGGAACAGATGTTGGCAGCAATCCTGCAAATGTTAGAGACAGCGTTGAGAGAGGTGGTCTTTTAAATACTGTCCTTCTGTGTTAAGGACTTACAGACCCAGGGGCTCCCCACCTGCTCCTGAAGCCTGGTGTGCTTCCAGATTAACAAAACAATGAGGAGTTCAAAGAACAAAGAAATGCAGCATTGCCACCTTTGAACCTATAGAAAAAAAAAATCTATCACATTTTGCTTAGTCCTGGCTAAGGATCTTCAGTTAATCTAGTTCTCTTCTGACTTTACAGATCTTTGTTTTCACCATTTGACTCACTTTAAGAAAGAGGGCTGTCTTTGGTGGCAAATATGTTTCAGATTTCCTTTATCTTTGCATGGTCATAGTTAATTTATGACCATTCTATTATATGAAAAAATTTCAGTAAAGATTTTTTTACCAGCAAAAGTTAATAATCAAGTTTTGAGTCTACAGGACAGAGATCCCTTATTTTCTAGACAACACTAGGTACATTTTCTACACCCTAACGACTTCACAGGTTGGAGAGAAGAAAGGGGAATGAGAGAGAGAGGGATTGCAGGGTAGTGGGGTATGTGGTCTCAGAGCCTTAATGCAGTTTCGTCAGTTTGAAGCCTCTAATGTCAGCTTAAACTTGGGTTGTCAGCAGCTCTGGAAAAACTGGTTTCTGTCACCCAAACTCACCAAAGGACAAATTGGAATCAGAAAGGCAATTTAGATTAACCTCTGAAGACAATATGTTGAGTCCATAGATTCTCAACTACAAACACGCCCACAGGCTTGAAGACAATAATGACCCAGCTTTGAGCTCAGTGGCTGGTTTGAAAATGGCAGCATAGCCTGTTCAGAGTTCACTCTCCAGCAAGCACTCTGACCTTGCTCCCATTTTTCCCTACATTTCTTTCCAGCACCTAAAAAAAAAAAAAAAAGATGAAACAACACAAAACAAAAACAGATAGTTTCTCTTCCAAGAAGTGGTCAAGGTACTTCAGTTTTACAGTAAAAGAAGACACCTTTTCACCAAAGCTTAAGTGTGCACCTGGAGATTTCCTCAAGTTTATACAAATGTGAATAACTTAGGCAAGGTCAAAGATTAAAGATGCCACACCATTATTTGTGATTCTGTTATTATTTTTCAAAGTCCCGGAAGATAAGGGGAAGTGTATAATGGCAATGTACAGGGTGTATCTCCAAAGGCCTAGTCATGCTGACACCATGGAACTAAGCTTTCTCAAAACCATCCTTTTGTCACACCATCAGAAATGGATCCGTGAGAAGCATGAAAATATGAGTCAGGAAGAATGTAACCTTCCTCAGGTAAAAATGACTACATTTTGCTCAGGCAAATAATAATATGTCTTATTCAAATATACTTTGTTAACATCACAGAGGTTGGTTTTGTTTTGTCTTTTGGCTTGCAATCCTATCATAGTTCTCACAGAAATGCTTAGCCAAAAAAGATGTCTTATAAACTGAAATCAGATGGACCAAAATCAAAGCAGTAAGAATTAAATCTCACACTTCTTTATTCTCAAGGTGAACTCAGGCCAGGCCCCTTCAGGAACAGGCCTTCTGTAGCAGAGGAGAAAGTGATGCTGGTCATCAGACTTACACATTTAGTTTTCATCCACTGACCAAAGACCTCCTGCATTCTATTGCATGGCTGCTGATATCTCTTGAGACAGAGTCACCAATAAGAAAGAAGCAAGTCATGGAACCTCAGGTCAGAAAAGGACTTGAAGAAATCATGAAGCAAGATTATTGAGCAGACCTGGCCTTGCTGTTGCTACACATGTGTGCATGTGTGGGTGGATGTGCGGGTGGATATGTGTGTGTTCATGGTAAAAGGGAAATACGTATATGGATTTCACCCATTTATTCACTTGAAACATATTTAGTGAGAGCCCGTTGTGTCTTTGGCATTATTATAGGTGCTAGAGATACAGCCATGAACAAATCAGACCCCCAAAAATCCTTGCACTCAAAGAGCTTACATTTGTATGAAAATGTGAGAGATGTAAGTAAAATATGAGGAATACAAATACACCGATGCATTAAAAAAAATCATCAAATATTTTCATAGAAGTAGCTCTAAAATTAAAAGAATACATAAGTGTAGAAAATCTGAAATTAACTCAACAAAAATAAGCAAATATTACATCCATAAAAACTTTCATGAGGCCACCATTTTTCACCTATCAAATTAACAAAGCTGTTTTTCAAGAGTTTGATGAGTTGAGCACCCTCCTATGCTGCTGATGGGAGTGTAAAGTGTACAAGGCTTTAGATACCATGTGTCAACAACCTGAAATTTAAATATGTATAGCCTTCTCCCCAGCCCTCTTCCTCTTAGAGCTACTTAACCTTTATTGCAAGTAAAACTCTCAGGAAATTTCTTTTAAAAGTCAGATTCCTAGGCCCTGATCTCAAAGATTCAGGTCCATGGGACCCCTGATCTGTATATCTGATTCTGATGGAGGCAGTTAGGGTCGCACTTCCAAGAAAGCAATAAGAAATGTAGAGAAAGATTTATATGTAAAGGTTTTGATATCAGCTCTTATTTATAATGCTGAAAATTGTAATCAACCTAAATTGACATAAATAAGGAAATATAATAGTAATTATGATATATTCTTATAAGAGATTATTATACAGCCATTGAAAATGGGCTTTGGGAAAATATTTAATAATGTGGGAAGATATTAAATGAGAGAACTCAAGATACAAAATTATATATGTATATTACATATAATTTTGCAAGGAAATACATAAAACTGTTAATAGTGGCTCTGACTGGGTAGTAGAATTTTTTAGAAAGAAATATTTAGTAGAGAAATATTTATCTTCTGTGTGCTGCTCTATATTTTTCTGAATTTGAAACAATGAGCAAGTATTATTTTCATAATCAAACTTTAAAAAAATTAAAAGTCATAAATCTCTTCTCTGCTTCTAGGCAGAAATATACTCAAATCATTCCACACATAGCTGCTTACTCTACTGCTCTTCTTAGGCCCAATTAAGGAAATCTTCCAGAATTAGACAGTTGTCATTTATGTCAAGCCTTGTTGTCCCTGTGAAATTTAATTCTGCTTCCTCTTATTCTTCCTTCATGGATTCAGAGACCAGCTGTTTGCTTACTTCCTGAAAAGGTTGCTCATGATGCTGCCCAAGCTGGTTTGTGTCTATTTATGTCCCGAAGGTCACCAGAGAAGGAAATGTGTGAACTACCATTGATCAGGAAGTGCTTAGGGAGCAGGCTAGTGACTGAGATTAACTGGAAGGTACGAGTCCTGGTTTCTGGGAGACGGTGGCTACGGGGGCTGAAAAAGTTGTTTCTCAGATAAAGTTCCATTCAATAGACTCTTTTAAAAGCAATTAATCAATCAATGAGTAGTACCATTTGAAAACATTTGCCTAAAAGTCTTCCACAAGCACAAATTGAATGGCATTCCTATAAGTCTTACGTTTTTAAAGGTAAATAAAATTTAATGGCCAAGGCCTGACTTTCCATGTAAGGAATATACAATAAAAGCTATTATTGTGAGTGAAATATCTCTTTCATCTGTTAAACAAAAACTTTCATAGCCTAGCCAAAAGCTTTTCTGAAAAGAAGAGTTTATTGAGCCAAACACTAGCCAGAAAAGGACCAGGTCTTGGGTCATATAGTGTGAACCAGCAGCAGAACAAGATGGAAAAGACAAACATGTCTGCTGACCTGGAGTTAACGGGTTCATCTATGGAAACAGTTTGGGAAAGAAAGATGTTAGCTGTTTTGAAAGAATTTACATTGACTATAGATAAGAGGATGGGAGAAGGTAAAGCGAGGCTAGTTCTGGGATAGGTGCATAATCCTTAAGGAAGAAGTGTCTGCTCTTTTGGATTGGTTGTGGTTAACAATCTGGAAATTCATGCATAAGAAGCAGAGGCACCTGGTGGTCTGCAGCACCTGGTTATTGTCTTTAGCTAATCATGGAAATAGCCACCTGGAAGTTAATTCAAAGTTTCAACATATATTCAGGAATACAAGCAGTCTCGTTGGTTTTGCCCTATAGTTAGTTAACTGATCAACCTCTCTTGTCTCTTCCTTCCACCCTCCGACCTGCTGTAATTTAATTTAAGGGCTCTTAGCGGGTGGCTCTATAGTGTAGTGGTTAGCACATCTGCTTTACACACAGAAGGTCTATGGGTTCGCACCCCAGGTGGAGCCATGAATCACACCCCAGGTGCTCCAGGCCCCCAAAGTGCGCCAGGGATGCCAGCCCCTGGGGGTGCCTGGCTCCGGATGCACCCCACAAGCGTGTGAGAGTAGACACCCCGCCTTCAGAGATCTAGTTCTTAAGGGGAAACAGCAACACCCATAGGTCAGGGGTAGAAGTGGCAGGGAGAGAACTAAAAAGAGGGGAAAAAAATAATTTAAGACATTTCAGAACCTTTTTTCTTGTCATATCCATCATTTCTTTCTTCCTTCTCATTGCTCAGGCCCCATAACCCTATGATGAGTATCCTAACTCCTAACTCCTTGTTGCAAGTCCTGCAGCTCTGATTTTGGTCATATATTTTTTTTTTTGCTCTGAAGCTTTAACAGGAAGTTACTACCCTTGAAACAAACACCTCTCTCAATCCCACAATTAATCCGATTGTATTTATCTTGGTATGCAAGGCTTCATTCAGTCCAGTACTCAGCACACGACACACCCAGCAAATGTTTATCAAAGGAATGGAAAAACTGGATGCTTGGTAACTTAACGATAGTAAGCCTCCTTGTAGGCGACCCATCCCAAGTTCTACAAATAAAAGGAACTTGGTCTATATTAGTTCAGTTTTTCTGCCCTTGTACCCATTATTCATTCAAAAATGACAAATATTTGTTAGGTAAATCCAATGTGCTAGGCACTAGGGATAAAGCAATGAACAAAATAGACATAGTCTCTATTTTCATAGAGTTTGCACTGCAGCGGAAGATGATGGAGCGACTAATTGATTAATTGATTAATTAGTTTTTCTAATGTGCTTTTGGATACAGATAAGCCCTATGAAGAAAATAAGTGGGTTACATGATATTGTCTGAGCAGCAAGGGTAACCATAGCTGGTCAGGGCAGGTCTCTTTGAGGAGGTGACATTTGAACCAAGACCTAAATGATGAAGCCTAGGAAACACTAAGCCATATATCTTTTCTACATTTACAATTTTTTAGTTGAGGCAAAATGTATATAGAGTAAAATGCACATACCTTAAGTTTCTAATTTAATGAGTTTTGCTAAACATATATACCTATGGAATCATCACCATTAAGATACAGAACATCTCCATTACCCCAAAAAGTTCTTGTCCACACTTCCCAGTCATTTCTCACCCATTCTCTATTCTGATTTCTATTATATTAGATTAGTTTTACCAGCTCTTCAACTTCATACTATAAATGGAATCACATATTATGTATTCTTTGTGTCTAGCTTCTTTCATCAGTACAATATCTTTGAGATCTATCTGTGCTATCGTATGTATCCGTTTCATCTTTTTTTATTGCTAAGCAGTATCCCATTGTATAACTACATTTCAATTTGTTAACCCATTTTCCTATTGACAGACATTTAGGTTGCTTTCCGGTTTGGAATATTATGAAAAAAACTGCTATAAATATTCTTGTATAAATATTTCTATGTAGTCTTTTTATAGACATATGACTTTATTTCTCTTGGGTATATACCTAAGAGTGGAATTGCTGGATCATACGGTAGGTACATGTTTAACTTTCTAAGAAAAAAAATTATGAGAATTCATAGTTTTGTTAATTTATTTATTTAAATTCATTTTTTTTAATTCATAATTCATCTGCAAATTAAAAGAATTCCAATTGCTCTACATACTTTGCCAACATTTGTGTTGTCAGACTTTAATTTTAGTCCTTGTAATGATTATCTGGTATCTCACTGTGATTTTAATTTGCATTTCCTGGTGACTGGTGACATTGAACACTTTTTCATGTGCTTAGTGGCCATTCTTATAAATTCTTTCATGAAGTATCTGTTCAAGTCTTTCACCCATTTTTATTGCATAGTTTTTATGCAATTTTATGCAGTTTTATGCAGTTTTGTTACGGATTTGTACAAATTTTTTATATATCTGGATACAAGTCCTTACTCAAATACATTTGTACCCCCACTCCCACCATCTGTGGCTTGCCTTTCATCTTCTTGATAGTACTTTCAATAAGCAAAATTTTTAAATTTTGATGATGTCCAATATATCTGTTTTTTCATTTATGTTTAGTGTTTTTTATGTCTTCTCTAAGAAATGTTTACCTACCTAAGTTTGAGAAGATTTAGTCGTATGTTTTCTTATAAAAAATTTACAGGTGTAGCTTTTACATTTGGTCTATTGTCCATATTTAGTTAATTTTTGTCTGTGGCATGAAATAGGAATTGAAATTCCTTTTTTTCACACATTAATCCAGTTGTTCCAACATAATTTGTTGAGATTATTCTTTCTTCACTGAATTACTTTGGTACCTTAATAAAAATCAATTAGCCACATATGCATGGGTCTATTTCTGAACTCTTTATTGTCCCATTGATCCATATGTCTCTTCTTATACTAATACCACACTTAATTACAGAGTTAGAGTACACTTTGAAATTAAGTGGTATGAATCCTCCAACTTTTATTATTCAAGATTATTTTGGGTATTTTAGGTGTTTCAGTTTCCACATAAACTTTAAACATCACTTTCACTGTCTTCTATTGGCCAACACAATCATAGAGCCATCCCAGATTCAAGGGGAGAGAAACAAATCCACCTCCTAATGGAGGAGTGGCATGAGCACACAGGGAAAGAAAGAATTTACAGTAACTATTTTTGAGATGTTCTGTCATCTAAACATAATAATTTGCAACCTTGACAAATGCAAAATACACTCACTCCCTTCCAGAAACTCCAGAATCTCATCTCATTGTAGCATCAACTCAAAAAGTCCATAACCTCATCACCTGAACCCAAATGAAGATGGGCTTTCTCAGGTGCAGCTCCTTAGAAATGACTCCTCTTGTTCAGAAGACCTGTGATCTTATATGACAAGTTATCTGTCTCCCAAATGCCCCATATACAATGTCAATGCAAGGATAAGGTAACCACAATAGACACTAATGTTTAAGAATAAAAGGGAAATGAGAGGCCTGTAGCAGTCACTGGTGCATAGAAATTCACCCAAACTGCCAAACCAGGGGGGACTATATCTGCCCTCCTGCCATTTCCCACCCCATTCTGGACCCAAATGTTCATGCCTAACTAGAGCAGAGCTTTACAATAAGTGTGACAAAATGTGAACCATGAATGGGTCACAGTGTGTTACTGGACACCTTTGACTCAGAACAATCTGGTGTAGTGCTTCTCAAAGGGCAGCCCCAAGTAAGAATGAAGAGAGACACAAGAGACACCGACTCCTTGTTCTGCTATGATAGGATAAGAGACACCAAGGAGCTGTCCAAAAACCAGGCTGCCTACTTTAGCGGCCCACTGCAGCGCAACCTCTGCCATGATCAAGGGATGTTGCAGCTGGGAAGGAGTGGGGCACACATGCAGCCAGCCTGGGAAGGCTGAGCTGAGGCTACTGGCACACTAGCTTCAGGTATAGCCCCAATCTTTGTCTTCATATTTATTCTGTACTTCTGCCCATTTGTGGCTACTGTGCCCTCTCAGTGGTATCCACACACCAAGAGAGTGTTATTATCTTGAAACACTTGCTATGAAAATTTCCATTGGACTTGAAATCCAGTCACATTATTACAAGAAATTCCATTATATTTGTCAATGAGAGCAAAGATTGAGCTGTTAGATTCTTTAAACAGAATTTCAACCATTGTAAATTTTAGTATATGTGCTGCTGAAGCAAGCACATCAACCACTGTAAATTTTGGAATGGCTGTAAAAATAGATTAATCATTTTTAATCGCTGACTTATACAAAGTTTCGATGGTGACTACAAATATTTTGAAAATATTGTCAATTAAAAGAAGTCTTGATCAGGATTTTCTCACAGACATTTTAAGCTTATAAATTGACATTACAAAGTTATGTTCTTATTCAGCAATAAAAAGGTACTAACAGATGGCTACGATGTGGATGAACATTGGAAATACTAAGCTAAGTGAAAGAAGCCAGACACAGAAGACTATATATTATATGATTCCATTTATATGAAATGTCCAGAATAGGCAAATCTATAGAGACGAAAGGTAGATTAGTAGTTGCCTAGGGCTGGGAGGCAAATGGAATGGGGGCGACTGTTAATGGGTACAAGTTTTCTTTGTGGGGTGATGATAATCTAGAATTGATTATGATGATGGGTGCACAACTCTGCAAATAAACTAAAAACTATTAAATCATACACATTAAATGGGTGAGTTGTATGGTAAGTGTATTGGTTTCCTTTGGCTGTTGAAACAAATTACCACAAACTTGAAGGCTTAAAACAACAAAAATATATTTTCTTACAGTTCTGGAGGCCAGAAATCCAAAGTCAGTATCACTAGGTTGAAATCAAGGTGTTGGCTGGGCTATGCTCCTGCTAGAGGATCTGGGAAAAATCCTTTTCTTGCCTCTTCTAGCCCCTGGTGGCTGCTGGAATTCCTTGGCATGTGTCTGCCAAGGAATCACTCCAATCGGCCAATATCTTCAGATCTTTGATTCATTTTCGCATAGCCTTTGGTGTGTGCCAAATCTCCCTCTTCCTCCCTCTTACAAGGATACATGTAACTGCATTTAAATAAATCCAGGATAATCTCTCCATCTCAAGATCTTTAACTGTTGTATCTGTAAAAACCCTATTTCTATATAAGGTAACATTTATAGGTTCCAAGGATTAGGACCAGATATCTTGGTGGGATTATGAGGGGTCATTTTTCAGTCTACCACAGTGTGTGAATTATATCTCAATAAAGCTATTTTTAAAAATAGAGAGGGGGTACGATGGGTGAAAAAGGTGAAGGGATTAGGAAGTACAAATTGGGAGTTGTAAAAATAGTCATAGCATAGTCAAGTACAGCATAGGAAATATGGTCAACAATATTGTAATAAATATGCATGGTGTCAGATTGGTACTAGACATCTCAGGGAGATCACTTCGTAAATTATATAAATGTCTAAGCACTATAATGTACACCTGAAACTAGTATTATATTGTATGTTGACTGTAATGTTTTTAATTTAAAAAATAAACAAATTATAGTGTGTAATTTATGAATACATGAAATTTAGAATACACAAAAACGTTATGTCCATGGTATAGGTACAAGAAGGCATAAAAATATTTTAACCAATTGCAAACTTTGTTTTGATCTTGACTAAAACAGATCAACAGTAAAAAGATATTTTTGAGACAAATGAAGAAAACTGAACATGAACTGGGTATTAGATAATTCTGGGAAATTATTGTTAACTTACTAGAAGTGATAATGGTATCATGGTTATTCTTTTATGTCCTGTTAGAAATTTATACTGAAGCGTTTTCAGATAAACTAAAGTGATGCCTGGGATGTGCTTTTAAATATTCTAGCAAAAAAGAGAGAATAGAGTAGATGAAATATGAAAGGCAAAATGTTGATAACTGTTTGATCTAGGACCTGAATATATGATGGGAGTTGGTAACTACACTATTCTCTTTATTCATATATGTTTGAGATTTTTCCATAATAAAAGAAAAAGTCATATTCATGTAAACAAGCTCAGTTTCCTCATTTAAAATGTTGGACAGATTTTATTTGGAAGTTTTAAACAAATACAGTGTTTTCTCTAATACTTTATACATATTTTCTTATAATTCTATAACATTAAAAAAAACTAATTATTTAATAAGGCTCATAGAGACACTCTCAAATTCTCTTCAGGTTTATCAAATACTCTTCAAATAATGTCATTTTCTGAGTGCCGTGATGTAAGAAGCCCGGGAAGCCCTACCCCAGAGGAACTGATTTTCTGCAAAGGGCCAATAAACACAGGCTTTCAAAGTCCTCCATTCCCAAAAGTGCCCAGGGCTCTCTCTTCAGCATCTTTTTAAAGCAATTTCAGAAAAGGAAATGCTGGAGGTTGAAACAGGCCCTGCAGCTGCAGCATGAGTTTCAAACGCCCCACTATTTTCAAAGAAGATCTGCACACATGCTCTTTGTGTTGTTTTTTGTTTCCCAAAGGAAAAGCTAAATCTACCCCAGTGTTTTCATAAACTGAAAATGAATGGCTTTAGGGCCGCCATCGATCGGGGAACGGAAGAAGACATTTGGCATAGCAGGCCTCTGCGGGACTTTTGTCCCCCCAAACCCTAGTCAATTAGCAACCTGCCGTAACACGTCCATCAGAGAGAACCTAAGCTCTTAGTCTTTGTCAGGCGGCCGCCCAGCCTGGTGAACGAGGTGCACAGTGTTGGTGGGCCTGAGCACGTGTCTGCAGCTCCTTTGCGACTATAAAGCCAGCTGGAGCTACAGCCAAGCCAGCTGGGGCACACCTCCTCTTGGAAGCCCCCGGTTCATTTTGCAGCTATGCTGCACAGTGGCTGAGTATTTGCTAATCTCTAAATTTGGTTATTTAAATCGGCAATACATAAAAAAAAAAAAAAAAAAAATTTCAAAAAGAACGAAAAAAGATATCCTGTGGAAATAGCCTCTCTCCCAAGTTTATCTCTCCCTTAGAGGTAACTAGTGCCACCTGTTTCTTTTGCATCCTTCGAGAGATTTTATGCCTACATACCTATATATACACATATAATCAAGTACTCTATACACTTTCTTCTTATCATCTCATGGCTCTTACGTTTTTACCCTTAACTTTGTATTATGGAGATTATATCATATCAATACATAGAGATATGCCTTGCATTGTCTTTTGTTTATTCACTATTTTTTTAAGTCTGTATATTTTATGGATTAGATATATCATAATTTATCTAAGCAATTCCATATTGGTGTGTACTTGGGTTGTTTCCAGGGTTCTTTTATTCTAAACAAAGCTGCAATAAATTTTGCATATTCTCCAAGTTTTTATGTAAGACTATCCGAGTTTCCTTTAAAAGAAACACATATACACAATGTTGACATAAAAAAAAGAGAAGGCAACAGCAAAAATCTCCCTTCCAAAACACAAGCTCACTGTTAGAATCTGACATTGTTTTAACAGAAGTAGCTGCTTCCCTGATAGAATCAAAATAATACGGTAACTAGTGAGTCTGGCTGCAGAGCTGTCTCCCTTCTCATAATCCCTACTCCCGTTCCAACAGATGGCTTTGTAGACAAACCAGAGAGGCTCCAGGGTGTCAGGATTTCTCCCAAGGATGTTTTCCCTTCATCTGACCTGAGCCAGTTCATAGAAAACCCAACTCCAATGTTTTTGCAGCATTTCCTCCCTCAACAAACCGCAGGGCTCTGCCTCCATTTGAGGCCAGCATTTCTCCCAGCAAACTGCTCCCACATACTTCATACCTGCCTGGCAAAGGATGCAAATTGAGAACTGCAAAGATCTTTTTACTGTAGAAACCAAGCTGGCAGAGGATAAAAGAACATTAAAGAGCCTGCTACAGAGGAAAGTAAGAGCTTTGGGCCGTCCATGGTGGTCTTCCACCAATATAAGTCAAAAGAGGGACCAAAAGTCAACAGCAACGAAAAGAAGCCTCATCTAACAATCTGCTCCAATAGCAAGGAACATTTCATGGCCAAAAAAAAAAAATTTAATTCATTGGGTAGATTGGAGAGAAAGTGGGCTTAAATTAATAAAAAGTCAGGATGATGGACTACTTAAGGAATACAAAATGCAATCCTTGTGAACACTGAACATCACAGATCTGGCCTTAAGAAAATATGCTTTATATGAAATCTGGCATGTCTGAAGTCTTTAAAAACAGTTTATCCTATCAAGCAGATTAAACATTCCCACATGAAATCTTGTTTATTAATTTGGGCCACCAGATACTTTTCCTGTTCATTTTACATTAATTAACTCCTCTTTCAAATTTAAAAATGTGTGTGATTTTATTTTAATGCTTTGATATGACAGAAACCTTCAAATTCCCTAAAAACAGAGTTTTGCTAGTTTTGGGTATGTTTTCTATGTGGAAGTTATTTCAATCACGTGACTTACCATGAGTCAAGGCACAGAGGCTGACCCAACTGTTTTTCTAAAGGCCGTTCAGGACAAGGTCTTTCTTATTAGTGCTATCAGACAGGATGCACTTTCCCCAGACTGCTTGCAGTTTAATTCATAAGAGATTATACACTGCGCTTCCAGGAGTTCAGGTACACGGAATGAGGTCATGTCCTCAGCTCATGGCAGCACTGTCCTCCCACAGGGTTCACACCAGCTCACAGGGTGGGGACGGAAGGGGTTGAGCGGGAGGGCAGGGGAGGCAGCAGAGGGAAGGAGCATCAGGACCTCAGAGGCCCTGAGACCTACACTTCTCACAAGACTCCTGAAATGGCAGAGCAAGTCTGGACCTACCAGGCTCTGACTCACAATTATAGTACCCCAAAGCTGGCAGGAAACTTGTAGGTCCCTGTCAGAGCCGAGCTGAAGGAGAAGGGAAGGTTTCGATGGTGAGACGCCCAGTTGGAAGAATGCACAAGGGACCAACATGAGAATGAAACGGCAGACACCAACTTTATTGTGCGGAGTGCAGTTCTACTGCAGGGAGTGCGCTTCTGCTCCTGCTCGTCTTCTGATCCTCTTCTTGTGCTCTCCTTCTGCTCCCCAGGGGAACGCATGACTCCACATATATCAGAGTACAACAGTGGCTCTCAGACACACATGCGTGATAAAATAAGCTGAATTATGTTTACATATTTTAGGCGCAGGCGCCCTACTACACTAAAGTAACATTCTAAATCCGGGGTCCTATTCCTACCCGCAAGTCTGGATCACAGCTAGACCTGGGACCAGCCGGGCCTGGGAGCCATAGTCACTAACCCACACCCAGCCCACCCCCTGAAGCCCAGTAAGGGCTGTAGAGCTGGACAGAGGTAGAACTTGGGCTAAAATTCAGGCATCTTGCCTGCCAAGTTGGCAGTTTGTCTCTTACACCAGAGTTTCTCAGACTTTAATGTGCTGTCGACATGAGTGTCCAAACCTGTAGAAAACATTTTTTAAGAATTTATTTGATTTATTTGAGACAAAACTGATGACAATCGCCAAGACGCAATATCTCATATGCTCCAGAGAATGACAGTTTTGCAGCTTCTTTTATGCATTTAGAATTAAGGAGGGAAAGTAAGAAAGATTTCATGAAGGTGGAAGCAAGCAAGATGGGGATTGAATTACAGGATAGTTAAGATTATGTGCTCTCTTGAGGGTGGTTATACCTCCGAGGGATCTGAAAAAGAAGATTACTCTGGCTTTTCAAAGGTGTGATAACCTAGATGCACAAAAACAATGAACCGAGTTGCTTAAGGCAGAGATAAACTTTTTACTAAAGAGGTTATAAGCCTGGGGTGTGACTGACTACCCACCATGACCTGCCCATTTAGGAATTTGTGATCAGATCACCCTGTGAGGTTACTTTCCCACAGAACCCCTATTTTTTTGTCCACAGTACATACGGATCACCTGAGGAGCCTGTTAAATGCTAATTCTGATTCAGCAGGTCTGGAGTAGCATCTAAGAGTTTGCATTTCTAATAGATACATAGGCATACCTGTGATGCCAACATATTCTCTGGATAGCACATTCTCTCGTCTCTGTTCTCAGCATTCCTTAGTTACAGAAAAATCCAGAAAATAGTCTCTCCTACACTGCCTAGGAACTGATCAAAGAGAGTCTTTTTCTTAACCTATGCATCAAATATACCTCAAACAATGAAGTGCCAGCTTCAGCCCTCTTCTCCACTGGAGAAGTCCCTGAATTGCTGCTGCCCAGTCACTTAATGGGAAGAGAGAAGTAAACCACAAGACCAACAACCCTGTACTCTCTATTACGTGAATTTTGGGTAAAGTGATAGTTCACACAGTGTGTTCCCCACAACAACAGTGTCAGCATCACTTGAGATCTTGTTAGAAATGCAAATTCAAAAGTTCTAGGAGTGGGGTTCACAATGTGTGTTTTAACAAGACCTTCAGGCGATTCTGATGTAGGCTTAAGCTTGAGAATCACTGAGATAAGACTCACAGCCAAGAACAGCCTATCAGTACTCCCAGCATTGTATCAAAGAAAGATATTTGATAAAGAAAATGCCCACAACACTATCATTCCCCAGCCCTAGGACATGGTGTACTGGAAGCAAGGGATAACGTATAATCCATAACCTAAATCGATGAATCGATTAATACATGGTTATGGGGCCCGCACATGGCATCTCTCTTCATGGACCTCAAAGAGAAGGTATCTAAAGAATCACAGAAACACCTAAATTTGCTCCCTCAAGCAGGATACCCTCAGGCATTCTTCACCTTCAGGAAGGATCATTATAAGTACCCTTGGAACCACTTATATAATCAGTTCTCTCTGCCTCACACCCTGAAGGGGATGATTAATTTACCTGGCTTTTACAACGTAATAAGAAGATAGCTTCTTGTCATATTCTTGTCATATTCCTCTCATGTGTGAACTCCTTGACTGCACGTTCTGAAAGAGACCATCTCAACCCCACCAACACTGAAAGAGACCATCTCAACCCCGCCACCACCACCACTACCACTGCTACTACCACCCTGTCCCCACCCTGCCAAAAGGGCTAGGATGCCAGCAGGTTAGTCTGAGGCAACAGATCTGTGCCCAATGCAATATTATTACTGAAATAAATGTAATTCACAGCTTCTACTGCATTGTGCACTTCCCTCTTTTTTTTTATGAGAAACAATAAGAAAGTCTTATTAAAATGTTTGCTGTAATTTTTAAGCTTTATAAAGCCAGCCCTAATAAGAGAACATTTGCTTCTTTGTCTTGCATTTGAAGTCGTGATTCATGTGTATGCAATTCTGCCTTGTTTATAACAATGTTGCCATGGCAACATTTTTCCTTTCAAGTACCAAGTAAATTGTGGAAGAGCACAAACAGCATGTGCCTATAGGTAAATACTTCATTACCATCTACAAAAATATTTCATTCATTGTACCCACTCTCTCCTCCCTCCATACACCCATCTCCATTAAGATCTAATTTTTGAATTCTTTCTTCCCAAGGACATGTGAAAGCCTTGTTCCATCAGAATGTTGTAGCCGCCAGCCCCCGAAAGACACACGGACCACCAGAAATCAATGAGTTATAGGAAACATGCTCTTTATTCAGCCAGCTGGGTCTGCCAGGGGTACGCAGACCCCAAATTAAGCAGCCCCGAAATGTAGAGGTTCAGGGTTTTGAAGCCCTAAATCCCATTCCTCATTCTGTCTTAAACGCAAAGGTCTATTTTTCTCCTATTCACTACCTGTCAACCCACAGGTCAGGTGTGCAAGCGGGGGTACAGAAGCAGAAAGCTTATTGTTAGAATGTTATGTTCCCATGGGTGATAGCCTATGTTCCCATGGGTGATAGCCTATGTTCCCATGGGTGATAGCCAAGCAGTAGTTTTCCAGCCAGCACAAGAAGAGGTCCAAACCAAAGCAGATTTGGGTTAGAATATTTTTAAATATTTTCCATTTTCCACAATTCTTTTGTAGACTTATGATGTAGTAGTAGTAGCCGTTTTAAAAATCAAACCAAGAAGTTAATAATGAAAATCTTCTCCACCCCAAATAGCAGAAATTCCTGCCTTCCATCTCCACGCAAAAAGCACAACTCTCAGACATCACAGCTGTACTTTGAGTCGAGTTCATAACAGTTTATTCCTGATAAAGTTAATTCTTATATCTGGGCCCACAAAATGGAGGCTACCCCAGTGGCCCCATCCATGTCCCAAATGTAAACCTAAGTCAGCCCTGCACTTATAGGAAATGCCTGTTAAGGAAACCTACCATATACCAATCACAATCCTCCGACTCAGTTTTACTTAGCTTATTTTACCCTAGAATAGGACCAGTTAGCCTCTAGGGCAGAAATCCTCATCCTCCTATCCCATCATGCCCTGTGCGTTGCCTCTTCTAACACTCTATAAAACTTGCTCTTGCCCAAAATCCCTCAAAAAGAGTGTTCCAATGCTTGTGAGGCATTGTTCCCTCCCAATCCAGGGACTGTTTTCCCTTGAATAAAGAACATAAACTCATTAATAAAATGTTTTAGTTTTGTCATTCAGCATACCTTTACCAACTATTTATGTACTTGTCTGGTAACCTCACTAGCTCTAAGCCTCTAGTGGACAAGATGTCTGTGTCACTCATCATCACCTCTCCTGTATCAATAGGCACAATGAAGTAATCCTGGGTAACTTCTATTTGATTGTTATACATTATTTTTTTAGGCCTATGGATTCAGTTTAGTATTGTACTCAGGTTTTTTGCATCTGTAAGTGAAATTTGTTTTTATTTCCTTTTCTGAGTGTTTTGTTGATTGGTTTCGGTATTGGAATTCTGGTAGTTTAGTAAAACAAATTAAACAGTTTTCTATCAGTCTTTGCTATGGAATAGTTTAAACTGTATAAAAATTATCTGTTTGTTGACAGTTTGAAATCACTTGCCCCTAAAACCTTTATATTCCCATGCCTTTTTTAAAGTAAGTATTTGACAAGTTTTTTCAATTTTATTATATAAAATTTTTCCTAAGAAACTGTTCATTCAAATTTTCAGATAAATCTCAAAAACACATTATATGATTCCAGTTATATGAAGCCCTAGGACAGAATAAACAAATATATAAAAGAAAATAGGATAATGGTTTCCTCTGAGGGGTCAGATGAGAACAGAAAATGATTGGAAAGGTACATGAGGGAGCTTCATTGGGTAGTGGAAATGTACAATAATTATTGTGATAGGGCTTTGGGTTGTACAGGTATATGCATTTGTCAAAATTCAGTCAATGTACAACTTATATACAAGATTTATATACGTAAATGTATCAAAAGAAAAACTATTACAAAATATTGAACTCTAGTTAATGATATGTATGCTGAAATGTCTTGTCTCTTTAATTTTGGTAGCAAGAAAGAAAGAAAGAGTCCAAGAATAATTCCTAACTAGAGTTTTAAAAGAATATAAAGGTCTCTTCCCAATGGAAAGGAGTTCTCATTAGATGCCAAGAGAACCCTACGAGAAACTTCTGGCTATTTTGTGTGCGTGCATGTGTGTGTGTGTGTGTGTGTGTGTGTGTGCGCGCGCACGCGCGCGCGCGCACGCGCAAGTAAATTAAAAGTAGCTCAGCAGCTGCCTGATAAATACAAGTGACAAAGGTGATGAATCATGTCATATGTCCAAGCCACAACTAATTTTCTG
The DNA here is from genome assembly GCF_000151845.1 of Pteropus vampyrus. Lineage (NCBI taxonomy): Eukaryota > Metazoa > Chordata > Mammalia > Chiroptera > Pteropodidae > Pteropus > Pteropus vampyrus. The sequence continues at coordinate 1,268,475 of NW_011888980.1, read as the reverse complement.
GACTGTGTGTCCATCTGTGCCTGAATGCAAAATCTTCCTGGCTCACTTCTTCCCTGTCAGCACAACCACTCATCTGAAAAACCTCACCCTGGAACAGGACTCTTTCTGGAAACTGAAAATAGCCATTCGATACTGGTTTTATAGAAAGGTTATAAATAAACTCAGCATATGGTATTATGAACTTAATAAACTTGATGTAGCTAAGAATTAATTTGGGTTAATTTCTAGACCAGTGCTGTCCAATAGAAATATCATGTAAGCCATATTTGCAATTTTAAATTTTCTAGTAACCATATTTTAAAAAAAAAAGAAAAAGGCAAAATTAACAATATATTTTATTTAATCCAGTAACTCAAAAATGTTATCATTTAAAAAGTATTAGCATAAAAAGGCATTTACTTAAAAAAGATATTGAGATATTATCTTACATTATTTTTTGTACTGAATGTTTGAAACCCAGTGTGTATTTTTTCATTCACAGCACATCTCAATTCAGACTGGTCACATTTCAAGCGCCCAATACCCACATGTGGCTAGCATCTACCATATTGCATCGCTCAAGTCTAGCCTCCAAAAACTCATATGTGAAGTATAATACTACAACTCTCTTCTCAGATTTTGGAATAAACTAAGGAGTTGAAAGTCCATGTCCTGCTGACTACAGTAAAATTCACATTGGTGGCAGTGTTCCAAATCCCTCAGATATCTAGAATGCATTAAATGCTGCTGAAAGTATTCTCTGACCCATGTGTAATAGACAATAAAAAGCTTTTTAAAAATCATGTTTCTGCATTGAGGCAAAATCTCTGACTGCGGCCAGGGAACAATTTAACAGGGGCTGTAAGCTAAATGCATTTAGGAGCCTGGCGATTCACATAAATGAGTGGGAACCAGCGTGCTGTATGTCAGACAACAGGGAGTGGGGGCAATTGTGCCAAATTGGAAAGTGCACACTCTGTCTAAACATGCTCAGATTGAAAACCTGCGTAAATACCATATGTGTCAAACAAAACCCATCTGTTAACCAAATTTGGCTACCATTTTGCAACACTTAATTCAATGGGACCAAAAAAAGAGCATCATAAAGGAAAGGCTTATTTTATTCCCAGAGTGGAGGAGCCTGTCTCCCTGGTTACACTGCCAAAGACAATATTTTCTCCTCACAACGATAGAGGTTTCTATGATGTAAACATGCCTCTACCTTAGAGTTTTCTGTTAGAAGTTCAGTCTTTGGGATCTTCAAGAAACAGGAAAACTATTAGACATAAATTCTCCACAAGTAAGATTCATTAGCATGGAATGACACAACATATATACTCATATTCTTACTCGCATTATAGATAGTGTCACAAGGCCACTTTAAGTACATGAGCCTAAGTTGGTCGTTGCTATGAAGTCAAGAGCAGCTTGAGCACTGAAGGCCTGGTTACTGTTATTTTGTTCCTGCTGACCAGCCAGGCAGCGCTAACTGCATAGCTGTGCTATTCAAGACAATGTTTCTTTTGCCTACCCTCAGTCTTTCTCCAACTAGAAGCCCTCTTCTAAAGGTAAGGAATGTTTAACAAAAAAGATTTTTAAGTCAACTGTCTTCAAACAAACAAAAAAGTCTTGAGAATATGTGATAAGTATGCATTAAAACAGTTATATTTGCATCTTAAAAGGATTACCAAGCTGGCAACCAAACACACTTCTCCTAAGAGCACAATATATGACAGAAGTATCCTCAATAAGAAAAAGTGATTCCTTTTTTAAAATACATAGTACCATTCTCTCACTGTTCATGAGATCTCTTTTTCGAGTGAGTGACTCTAATTTAATGTGTCATCATAGCAAAAAGAGCACTCACCTAATTCTCTTAAATAGTTTGAGAGAAATAGTTTGGACATCATTAGGCTTACTCTTTTTAGAGAGTGTATTAGTCTGCTCAGGCTGCCATAACAAAATCCCACAGGCTGGGTGGCTTAATCAACTGAAATTTATTTTCTCACAATTCTGGAGACTAGAAGTACAAGAGCAAGTGCTGACAGCATTTGGTTATTGTGAGGCCTGCAGACAGCTGCCTTCTTGCTGCCTCTTCCTATGATTGTTCCCCTGTGCATGTGCACCCCTGGTGTCTCTTCTTATAAGGACAGCAATCACACTTGATTAGGGCACACCCTTATGGTCTCATTTTAACTTAGTCATCTCTTTAAAGGCCCTATCTTCCAATACTTCCAATACTTTCTGTGGTACTGAGGGTTAGGGCTTCAATGTGGGAATTTTGGAGGGACACAATTCAGTTTATAACAGGAAGTAACATTTCTTGATAACAAAAATTGCTAACATTCATTGAGCAATTCTTGTTATCAACCATAGCATTTTATATGTTTTAACTCATTTCATCCTCATCACAACCCCATGAGTTAGATGCTTTTATAGTCCTCATTTTGCTAATGCAAAGATGGGGCAGAGAGAACATAAGTAACTTGCCAAAGTCTCACAGCTGGTAAGTGGCAGAGCAAGGATATGAATACAAATGACTTGGCTACAAAGCCCAAGCACTTAGCCATTTTATAATAGAAATGTTTTTTTTTTTCAGTGGAGAATCTGCTACTCTGAGTTGGTTAACAATCAATATTCTGTCTGTTATGGACTGAATTCTGTGTTCCAAAATTCATATGTTGGAGGCCTATCCCCAATGTGACTATATTTAGAGAAAGGGCCTTTAAAGAGGTAATTAAGGTTAAACGAAGTCATAAGAATGGGGCCCTAATCCAGTAGGACTGGTCCTTTCAAGAAAAAGAAGAGACACCAGGGATGTGTGTACAGAGAGGAAAGGCCATATCAGGACACAGGAGAAGGTAGACATTTGTGAGCCAAGGAGAAGGAGAGGTCCTATGGGAAACCAAACCTTCTGATACCTTGATCTTGGACTTCCAGCCTCCAGAACTGTGAAAAAATACACTTGTGTTTGTTTGAGCCACACAATCTGCAGTATTTTGTTATGGCGGCCTTAAGTGACTAATACACTAACCATTTGTCAGGAGCTTGTGTGGAGAGAATCTGTGATTGTCACGGATAATCTATAAGATTTTGATCATAAGATATTGTCAAGTCAGTAAAAAGTCTCAGGGAAGTGGGCTTCTCAGGACGCTGGATCTTGGAGGTTGAAATATTTTTAAAAACCTCCCGGGCTCTACTTTTCATCCTCAGGTGAGGATGTGGGCTTCTAGATTCTGCATCCGGATTAAGAACTCAGAGAACTTGATGTTTGTAAATGTAATGAAAATAGAAGTGCATAGATTGGGAGTGTGGGATAAAAGGAAGGTAAGAAATAAAAGATTAGGAGTGAGGATAGGAGGGCAGAGGCAAAGCAAGGATCAAGCTTTTCAGGCTTGGTAAGACTCCCTTAACAGAAACCCAGTATCTGACCTCCAGGTGCTTCCCTCAACCACCCCAAACTAATGGGAATTCTGGAGAACAAGGGAAGCCATGCCGAGGTCAGCTGCATCTGATCTCACCAATGTGATGACCTTGATCCTAATGAGATCTATAATCCCTTGCCGACTGGCATTTACTCTAAATCTTCCAAGGCTTGTGGGTGTTCACATCTGTGGAAATGAATTGTGTGTGTTTTAAACAGTCCTCACGATTGTCAGAAAGCATAGGCGAACATTTGAAAAACAAAACAAAATAAAAAATTGCATAACCTGCTGTAATATATAAAAAAGTGATAAACATTGTCATGTATAAACTTATAAGATCTCGGCTTTAGGGAACAGTTTTTATCAAGAGGATATGGCATATTTGTTTAAACAGTCTAGTAACCTGACTCCTAGTGGAAGAATAAATAAACCAGAGAAAGACTCAGTATAGACTGAACAGAAACATGTAAGAGAGCATTCATTCAATTTTGTGCCTATTTTGTGCCTCTGTGCAGGTACTGGCCAGCCTGAGTTGCGTAAGCCATAGGAAATTGTGTGTGGCGGGGGAGCGGGGGGAGACAGAAAAAGAAAGAAAGTGAGCTCTTAAAATATGGGAGCAAGGGCAGCAAGTCCTGGGAGTAATAGAAGTAGCTTGACATTGAGGTACTTGGAAAGAAAGTCCTTGCAAACTGTTTAACAGAATAAATTAACAAAGAGAGTAGACAGCTGGGCTTGCAGAACACAGAGGACAATGTGAAATATTTAGGAAGAAAATCAATCCAGACAAAAATGGAAAAATGGGCTGGGACACATCTAACTCTCCAGGCTTGAAAACTTTATGACTTCATTGGCAAAAAAGGATTGGCATGCCTACTTTGTTGTTCACACTTAAGTTAGCTACCTACAGATCTCTGTAGTAAGTTCTATAGGTTTCTTTCAGTTGCTTTGTAAATCTCTATTGTGTTTTGAACAAAGCAATAAATTGCTTTCATTTAAGATCTTCTCATGACCCCAAAGAACACTGTATTGCTGATCATGCAAAAACATAAATCCAGGTGGGTCTTACCAGCTTGCACACCCTCAGTCTGAGTATGCAGGTAGAGGGTAGCAATCGACTGGGTGGTATTAGGTGTACATGCAATGAAAGCATGAACTATAAGTGGGAGCACATGCGTTGTGTCATGTGGACAGAGATAATAATGTTTTGAATGGTGCTGACAAGTCATGAGATGGATGGAAGATAATAACTTTCTGGAGGCAAGAAATCACTTAGGGGAAAAAACTGCTTCTGCCTTAGCCTTGCTAATTAGTTTGCTAGAAAGATAGGCACATTATCCAGCCCAGAGAGGCAGCTGTGCGTGCCTCACTCTACCTTCTGAGGAGGCAGCAAATGGCCACCAGGCTGGTTGACATCAGGAACTGGTCAAGAAAACAAGCTCCGGGGCCTCTGGGACCAGCACTCCATTGGCTTCAATCCCCTTAGCTCATGTCTGGCATGCACAGCTCAGGTCTGAACTAAGTTATATCTCTGGAGGAGACCCCAAAGTCAAAATAGTGGGGGAAAACTGACCTGCAGAAAACCTGAGACAAAGCAGAGGAATATTTGCCCAAACCTATAGAATGTACAACACAGAGTAAATCCTAATATAAACTGTGGACTGTGGGAGATTATGATATGTCACCGTAGGTTCATCAGTTGTAATAAATGTACCCTCTGGTGATGGATTCTGATAATGGGGGAGGCTATGCATGCGTGGGGGCAGGGGCATATGGGAAGTCTCTGTACCTTCATCTTAATTTTGCTTTGAACCAAAAAGTGCTTTTAAAAAAATAGGCTTAAAAAAAAAATAAGTAGTAGTTGTCCAAATGAAATGTGACTTTCTAGAATGTATTTTGGAACAGAAAAAGAACATTTAAAGAAAAATTGGTGAAATTCAAATAAAGTCTGGAGTTTAGTTAATGGTAATGAACCGATGTTGGTTTCCTGGTTTGGACATATATACCATGGTAATGTGAGATGTGAACATTAGAGGAGGTAAAAGATATTTAGGAACTCTC
>NW_011888980.1:1244584-1262963 GCF_000151845.1 Pteropus vampyrus | reverse complement strand
GGGGGAGCGGGGGGAGACAGAAAAAGAAAGAAAGTGAGCTCTTAAAATATGGGAGCAAGGGCAGCAAGTCCTGGGAGTAATAGAAGTAGCTTGACATTGAGGTACTTGGAAAGAAAGTCCTTGCAAACTGTTTAACAGAATAAATTAACAAAGAGAGTAGACAGCTGGGCTTGCAGAACACAGAGGACAATGTGAAATATTTAGGAAGAAAATCAATCCAGACAAAAATGGAAAAATGGGCTGGGACACATCTAACTCTCCAGGCTTGAAAACTTTATGACTTCATTGGCAAAAAAGGATTGGCATGCCTACTTTGTTGTTCGCACTTAAGTTAGCTACCTACAGATCTCTGTAGTAAGTTCTATAGGTTTCTTTCAGTTGCTTTGTAAATCTCTATTGTGTTTTGAACAAAGCAATAAATTGCTTTCATTTAAGATCTTCTCATGACCCCAAAGAACACTGTATTGCTGATCATGCAAAAACATAAATCCAGGTGGGTCTTACCAGCTTGCACACCCTCAGTCTGAGTATGCAGGTAGAGGGTAGCAATCGACTGGGTGGTATTAGGTGTACATGCAATGAAAGCATGAACTATAAGTGGGAGCACATGCGTTGTGTCATGTGGACAGAGATAATAATGTTTTGAATGGTGCTGACAAGTCATGAGATGGATGGAAGATAATAACTTTCTGGAGGCAAGAAATCACTTAGGGGAAAAAACTGCTTCTGCCTTAGCCTTGCTAATTAGTTTGCTAGAAAGATAGGCACATTATCCAGCCCAGAGAGGCAGCTGTGCGTGCCTCACTCTACCTTCTGAGGAGGCAGCAAATGGCCACCAGGCTGGTTGACATCAGGAACTGGTCAAGAAAACAAGCTCCGGGGCCTCTGGGACCAGCACTCCATTGGCTTCAATCCCCTTAGCTCATGTCTGGCATGCACAGCTCAGGTCTGAACTAAGTTATATCTCTGGAGGAGACCCCAAAGTCAAAATAGTGGGGGAAAACTGACCTGCAGAAAACCTGAGACAAAGCAGAGGAATATTTGCCCAAACCTATAGAATGTACAACACAGAGTAAATCCTAATATAAACTGTGGACTGTGGGAGATTATGATATGTCACCGTAGGTTCATCAGTTGTAATAAATGTACCCTCTGGTGATGGATTCTGATAATGGGGGAGGCTATGCATGCGTGGGGGCAGGGGCATATGGGAAGTCTCTGTACCTTCATCTTAATTTTGCTTTGAACCAAAAAGTGCTTTTAAAAAAATAGGCTTAAAAAAAAAATAAGTAGTAGTTGTCCAAATGAAATGTGACTTTCTAGAATGTATTTTGGAACAGAAAAAGAACATTTAAAGAAAAATTGGTGAAATTCAAATAAAGTCTGGAGTTTAGTTAATGGTAATGAACCGATGTTGGTTTCCTGGTTTGGACATATATACCATGGTAATGTGAGATGTGAACATTAGAGGAGGTAAAAGATATTTAGGAACTCTCTGTACTATCTTTGCAACTTTACTGTAAATCTAAAATTATTCCAAAATTAAAAGCTTATTTTAAAAAATAATGTTTGGCACTTTTGATGGTTAAATCTCAACATTACCTGAAAAACGTTCCAAGGAAAATTCATTTATAGCTTCCCAATTCTTACTTTCAATATTTTAAAGGGTTCTGGAATATTTGTACTAGACACACAAAACCAACCATCTTATTATAAGAACTCAAATAATCTGGTAAATTTCTCACCTCTACTACTCCCATCAAAATTCTAGAATCCTGTGGTAGACTACAAAATGGCCACAATTCTTCACTCTTGCCTGTATCCACACCCCTTTGCAAGGTAAGGTAGTGGATCCTACCATCAAGAATCTCTCTCCACCCTGTGAATCTGGGCTGGGATCTTATCACTCCCAATGACTGTGATGTTACTGATGTGCAATTTCTGAGCCCAGGCCTCAAAAAGACTTGATATTTTAACTTTCATTTTGTGAAGTGTACTACCACCATGTGAACAAGCCCAAGCTTGCCTACTGGAAAATTGGAGACGACATGGAACAGAGATGAGCCACCCATCTGGGACCCTCTCTCAAGCGGCCAGGACCCAGCCAATCCAGCTGTTGACCACAGATGTGTGAGTGAGCTCAGCCAAGACCAGAGACCCACCCAGCTGATCTTAATCCAAGCTACCACCCTGCATATCCATGAGCAATAATAAACAATTATTGTTTTAAGTCATTTTTATTTTGCATTTTTGCATATTTTGCATATTTTTATTTATTAAGCTATAGCTTCATAATATAATCTCACACACGTTAGGATAGTTACTATTTAAAAAATAAAATAAAATTACAAGGGTTGGCAAAGATGCAGTGAAAGTGGAACACTTGTGCACTATTGGTGGGAATGTAAAATGGTACAGCCACTGTGGAAACAGTACGGCAGTTCCTCAAAATATTAAAAATAGAATTACCATATGTATAGCAATTCCACTTCTGAATTTATACCCAAAAATATTGAAAGTAGGGTTTAGAACAGATATTTGTACACTCATGTTCACGGCAGCATTATTCACAATAACCAAAAAGTGGAAGCAACTCAAGTGCCCATCAACAGATTAATGCATAAACAAAATTTGGTATGTCTATTCAATGCGATATTATTCACGCTTAAAAAGGAAGGAAATTTTGATACATGAATAGAACTTGAGGACATTATATTAAATGAAATAAGCCAATCACAAAAAGATAAATGCTATATGAAGTACCTAAAGGAGTCAAATTCATTAGGACAGTAGAATAGTCGTTGCCAAGAGCTGGAGGGAGAAAGCAATGGAAAATTGTTTAATGTGTATAGAATTTCAGTTTTGCAAGATGACAGGAGTTATGGAGGTAGTTGTTCAACAATGCGAATGTACTTAACACTAACTAAACTGTACACTTAAATGGTTAAAATGATTTTATATTATATATATTTTACCATAATTTTTTAAGAAGCCTATGATATGAATCTCATACTCTCCATTCAGTCTTCTCACCTCTTCTCACCCAAACTTGACTTCACAACATGAAGATTTTGTCCTAATTTCTTAGAAGAAATCTTAAGTCTCTTGGTATCTGTCATACCAACATTTAGTTTAAAATAGGAAAAAAAAAAAATAGAACACATAAAATCATCCTTTACCATTTTATAGACTAAATGGCAAAAAACTAGAGTTATTCTAGAAGCTTAAACCCTTATTTATTTCACCACTATCAGGAAACTATGCCCCCATAGAACCTTCTTTACTACAAACTCCTGGATTACGCTTTTCCCCACCTTCTCTTTAGCCCGACTATCACTTTTAAAACTCACCGGTGACCCTATGGTGAAAAGCCAAAGGACAAATTGAATTTTAAAAGACCAATAAATGCAGCCTTTTCTGAAGCTCAAGTAAAATTATGCTTGTACAACCCAAGGACACTCCAGCTCCCTGTAGTTCATCACTTCATAGAGATACATTCTCAGAAACACAGTCCACAAAAAATAAGCAATTAAAGCCTTCATGAGGTTGTTACTTCAAAAACTAAAGGCCCCAGGAATGGAAGAGAGCAAATTCTTATGCATAATAAAACATCTTTAAAATCTGTTCTCCCTATTTCTGTCATGTCCTCCCCATCAATGTCGGTCTCAACTTCCAAACAAAAACTTCTTTCTTTTAAGCTTTTCTAATATAAATCTTACAGCCTCTCCTACTACTTCTGCTCTTTCTGCTTAGATTTATAAAATAAGCCCCAGAGGGGAAGGGAGGCAGAAGAAATTGTCCAGTGGCCAAGGCCTTGGTTTTCTTTTTTGGGCAGATGGAATGTCCCTAAATAACCTGGAAGGTCTGATTCTAAGAAAAGAGACACATGTAAGGAATGAATAGAAATACTTAAGATCCACTGGTCTTGTGAAATAATTTTTAGATGAGATTTATATTTAAACTGTACCAATTCTACTTGCCAGAAAATGCGGCTCTTAAAGTTAAAGCCCAAATGAGTTTGAGCAAAGGTGTTTTCAATAGAGCCAGGTCTAACATTTCTCATCCTGCACAGAGGAAAATGAATAGTGGAACCATCTTCATTCATGGAAGCAATGATTTCCAGACCTCTCTCCATTGGATTCTGACCTTGTGATTGCAACAATGTACAGCCTCCCCTCTGGGCCCAAGAAGAGGGGGAAACCGTATTCCCTGACACACCCAAAGGAGCAAGAGTAAAGTTCTTCTAGCACCTTACCTCTTAGAGGAGAGGCCAGCTGTCTCCTAATGCTTGGTAAGAAATATTGGCAAAAAATAATAATTTCATTTCCTGTGAAGTGGAGGTTGATCTCATGTTATATATTAAAATACTTCCTAGAAGGCGACATCTGCCATCTCTCCCACTCCCAGCTCTCCAAACCTCCCTCTCACACTTCCTATACACTCTCATTATCGTGAATGGCTTATGCTCCCTAAACCAAAGAACATCAAATTGTATGACAACAATGTATTGAATTACCCCAGGATGCCTTACAAATGTTACCTTTTCCTCAAGGCAACACCTGCTAAAAGTTGGGAAGCACTGCTCTTTAAGTAGTGTTTCTGGACTCAGCTGTCTTTTCTATCTGGAAAACCTTTTATGTGTGTTACTTATACCCATCTTTTCAGGTTCAGCTCTGGGTATCTGATTTCCTCCTCCAGGAAGTCTTCCCTGATCTGACCTAACCCACCATGTGGTATAGGTTGGGTACTGCTCCTTTATGCTCTGAAAAACCCCCTGCTCCTAGATTCTGTGTATACTATCTAGTGTTATATGTAGCCACTACTAAGGAGTTCCCCGAACAAATCTTATTTTGAGGGCAAAGTCCTCATAACTGCTGTTATTCTACTCTTAAAAGAACTCAGTCTGAATTTTTCACTAAGCTTCAGATAACCATCTCATCTCTGTCTCGGGCAAGTCTCTTTATCCTTCAAATCCCCACTCAGATTTCACCTTGGTCACAACCTCCCCCGCTCAACCTCAGCTTTTGTGAGAGTGCTTTGTGCATGCTCCATCATAGCTCTGCCTGCACCATGTTCTAGTCTAATGTACCCATTTTCTCTCCTCACTAGACTGCAAACCCATTGGCACCAGAACTATGTCTGATTTCTATTTGTATGTCCAACACTAGCAGTGCCTGGAACAGAGGCACTCTCTGTTTCCCCAGTAAATGCTCTGTCTCCTGAGATCAACCGCAATTCTAGCTAAATCACCAGAGAGTAAAAACATGTCAACATTTTTTACTGCTTTTACAAATCCTAAAAGTTTTTTTTTTTTTCTCTCTGTGCTCTAAACAAGTAGTTCTCAACTTTAGGATACATCAGTGTCACCTGCAGAGCTTGTCAAAACAAATTTCTGGGCCCTTGCCCAGAGATTCTGGTACATTGGTTTAGGGTGGGGCCCAAAACTTTGCCTAACAAGCTTCCAGGTGATACTAATTCTCCAAGTCCACAAGTCAGATTTCAAGTAGCCATGTGCAAAGCAAGCCATCAGATAACCCAGATTTCTGCCAAGTCTTATTGAACACACACACCTGATCCCGTACTGAATGAATAATTTTAAAGAGAAATATCTCATACAGTTCTTATATGTTCTGGGTCAAAAGGAAAAAACTCTAACTGTTTTACACCTAGCATTTTTATCAGTTTTTGTTGCTGTTGTTTTTATAAGATGATCCAAAGGGAAGTAACAGTAAAAACCTACATTGAGAGACAGCCAGGTAGGGAGCTGAAGAGCACAGCCCTGGAGCCAAACTCCCTGATACCAAATCCTGGCTCAATGTGACCTCTGTGCTTCGGCCTCTTCTTCTGTAAACTAGGAAAAATGATAGCCCTCCCTTATGTGGTTGCTGGAAAGCTTCAATGAGTTATATGTACAAAGTGCTTAGCCCAGTGTCTGGCTAAGTTCGTACTTAAAAAGCATTCGCTTTCATCACTATTAGTACTCTTAAACATTACTGTGTGAATTACTATTTTCACACATAGCCTATTTAACTTAATCTTCACTACAGCTCTATAAACAGCTTGCCTAAGTTCATACAATTAGAAAGAGCTAAAACTGGGATAGAACTCAATGCTTGATTCTAAAATTCATATTTCTCTTTCTAGTCATTCGTATATTTGATAGCTTATTAAAAGGCAATTTCCCCAGTCCCATCTGATGGCCAGATTCTTATCTAAGTCCACAGAGGATCCAGAAATCTGTCCTTTTAACCAGCTTCTCAGGGAATTCCAAATTTGACACTGGTAGTGTAGGGATCATCTTTTCCACATATCGCCTTGCAGAACGAACATTAGAATTAGTGAGGACAAATGCAGAACTGGGCTTTAGAAACTACTAAACAAATGTCTTTTGTTATTTTGGAAATAAATTGTTATTCTTCAAATGTTAGAGCTATATCAAAATAAGAAGAAACTGTGTTAGAACATAATTGGGAATGTAAAGCTATTGATCTAATTTGACCAGATAAATGAAAGTAAAAAATTCTCTGGAATTCAAGTGATTTAACAAAGACCGAGAAGTTGGTTTTTGAAGTAAGAAACATTTAAAGTTTGATTCCCAGACCTGATTCTTATTACCGTGTCATCTTGAGCAATTTATTTCACCTTTCTGAACTTCGATTTGCTCATTTGTAAATAAAAATACTTACCTCCTAGGAGTATTGTAAATACTAAAAGAAATAATGCGTGTGAAGTACTTAGCACTGTGTCCGGAACCGAGCATACTCAGTAAGTGGCAGCATTGTCATTCCTACTAATGTTGACAGTTGTAGAAGTAACACAGGAAATGGTGGGGAGGGGTATCTGACAACACCACAGCTTTATCCACTGGCATAACACGCTAAAGAAAAGTTGTGGAACGGTATTTTAAAATGTAATCATATTTAGTAATTCTGAGTGTTCACCATTATCGCTAATATATGTGTGTAAATCGCACCATTGTCGTATTTCTATAATACCTAGGAAAATGCATGCTAAAAGATTCCGTTCCCAAAAGAGCTCTTTGTGGCCCCAGAGCCTGAAGCAGAAATGGACATTGGTGCTTGCTCAGCAATTGCAGGGAAATGAGAAACCTTCTCTGAAAGTCTTTCCACTTGCTGTGAATTTGTCCTCATTAACCAGCCCCTTCCCAAGACCGCCATCATAAACCCATATTTCTCAAATACCTCACAGATCTTAAGAAAGAGCCCGCAGCCCACCCAACCCCAGTGCCTCCTGTCTTCGGATACAGGGAAAGAACAGGAATAAAAGGACCCTTAAGCAAGAGAACTCATTGCACCTGTTTGGTTAACACATCCCATAAGCACATTCTGAACCCAGGATTGGGGTGGGGCGTATGGGGGGGCAGGGTGCGCGTGCGTGTGTGCAAGCGCGCTTGTGTGTGTTTCTTTGGAAAATAGAAATGTGGAAATTAAAATTAGTTCTAAATGCTCTAAAAGCAAGTGTCGAACTTGCCTAAACACTATACGCGGCTAGCATGTCATTAGAGTGATTTGGCATGAAATAATTCTTAGAAAACACTCCACTGCAGAAAGAACAGAAACACTACTTTTCCAAAAAAAAAACAAAGAACTGCTTTGTGAGAACAGCCCATCTGTCAAGTGAGTGAGTTGGGCCGCTCACTGGGTACAAAGGCGACAGTTAGCCCTAATATTCCAGAATTTTAAGATTTTATTTATTCGCCCAGATAGATCGATGCACACACATAAACAAACATGTACATACAATATAAATTTTAATTGGTTCCAAGCATATGATGAATGGTGTAATACTATTTAACTCACCAGAATTCTCCATCCGTGACATTAAGCTTTTCATAAACACTGAGAAATTTCCTATCAAATGGAAAAAGGGATTTTTTTTTTCAAAATTAAAACCATCTTAACAAAAACTATCACAGCATTTTGTTAGGTTAAATATCAGATTAAAATCCTGCAAGTGCTACCGTCATGAAACTTGAAAAATGTTATCTGATTTTTAATTAAAATTAATATGCCATACAATTTATTTATATTTTATATGTAGATTTTCTTTAAAGGAAATGTCCGTTTTCTAAAACCAAACACGAAAAATCTAAAATTGGGCGTGTCGATGGAACAAAAAGAGGAGGGCTCCGAATCCACTTTCCAAAAAGGCTCGCAAAGATCATTTATCTGTTAAGTCTCAGGTTGCCATAGATTCCTAAACAAGCTTTCTCCTCTTTTTCCAGGTTCCACAAACCCAACACCCTCCTCCGTCTTCATTCCTTATATGAAAGCATTTTTCTTTTTTAACCTATGAAAGGAGCTGCGACTAAGTGTCGGGAACCTGACTCTTTCACAGCTCCTTCCTGCTTGGGGATCCGGCCTCACGTTCGAAGCGCACCCCACAGTCAGGACGCGCACCCCGCGGGAAAAGGATGCTTCTCCCTTCTTCTCCACCCTCCTCTATCGTCCATAACAAGAAGGAAAAAAAATGGCACGAGGGTCCCCATCACGAATGCCATCCCTAGGCATTTCTCTTTCTAGGCCACAGTAGGTAAATATCACGATGGAAAGTGCCAGTCTCCTCTCCCCCAGGTCTGCCCAGAGCAACCGGGCACCCGTGCTGGGCAGAGCAGGCACATGCTGTAGAAGGCTCAGAAAGGGCAGGAAAATAGAAGCGCTCTAACTGAACGACCCGAGATGTTGTTTTTGCTCTGTAGAACCCAAAACTACACAGCACAATCCCAGTGATTTCCAGGGGTTGTGAGTTTCCAAGCTCACAGAATGTTGCCCTTCTGATGGTTTATAGAGTCCCGTGTTTGCAGCGAGAATTAAGCTGAGTGTGTTTCCCGGTTGACAACGCATCCTTTCTAGGTAAAGATTTACAAATCACACCAGCCAAGAGACATTTTCAATTTGCCCCGTGAAGTTTCTGTGCTCTGTGGTCAACTGTAATGTCAAAGCAACTGCCCTACCTTCACCTAGCTCCTTCCTGATGGGGTGAGTGTGAGAAGAAGAGCTAGACAATAATTTTAGTAACTATTTCGATTTTGTAATGAACCCAATAGAAATACAAAATAAAATAAACATTTGGGGAGAGGGGTGTTAATTCTCAAGGCAATTATTATAGTGTTCTTTTTTCAATGATCTGCACCAAGGTCCTGACCTCTACAGGTGCCTTAACATTTGCTGACAGAGATTTTTTTTTGGAAAAAGGAAGGAAGGAACCCACAAAACAAATAGAAGTTCACTATAGTTTCTCTTAAAAGATGAATAGCACAGAAATCTTTGTTTTATATTTTTGCACATTTTCTCACGAAACTTCTCATACCACCACCACCACCCACCCTGCCACCCCCCCACTTCTTGGCAAACAAAACATTTGAGCAAGGATATAAGAAGAAACAGTCATTTCTTAATGTGGGACCAGTTCTATTTATGACCATGTTCAGTAAATCCTTGCTCTGGGTGATCCTTAAGTCTGAAATGTTTAATGGGAGCTAACCTGGTTTTGGGGCAGGCCTGAATTGGATGCAAATAAAATTTGAACTTCCTGTGTACACAAGCTTAAAAAGAGAATGTTAAGAAAACATGTACTGTTCTGTTCCACATGGATTTGGGAGCTTCCGTCCATTTCTAATTATCCACACCTTGTGTTTTCTGGAATATGTTTGACACATTGGTGGGAGACTTTTGCAAGATTATTTCATTAAATGTTAACACTGGAAGAGACCGGAGAAAGTCATCCATTGAGTCAACCTTCTCCTCTTTGCAGTCAGGGAATGGAAACCTTGAGAGGTTGTAACTTGGAACTAAATTCAAAAAATATAAACAACCCTTGAAGACAAGGAAAGCCTAGAAACCAACATTCAGGTCTAATCTGCACGTAGTGGGACTACCATGTAAAAATCTTGTCGGCAGCTCTCCTTCCACCAGAGATGAGGTTGCCCAAGAGCCCTAAGTCCTCACAAAATACCGCATCTGGAAGTCCTTCCCTCCTCCTTTCTTTTTCCCTTCGTCCTGAATACTAGCTAGCCCTTCAGTTTTCTGAAGAGGCCCATCTGGGTAGGAGTGGAAGACTAAAGCAATAGGATGCTGTCGCTCAGGTAGCAGTCCCATACACACCAAATGCACAAGGTCTACTTCAGCGAAACCGTCTTAACTTACAAGAGGTAGCAAGCTTTGAGCGTTAATAACATGTGGCCCTGTAATGAGAGGGGAACTGAGAAGGGGAAATGGAGCTCAATCAAAGCAAAAGCCAGCTACCCCTTCTCTCTGTAGCGTAAACCAGCTATTTGGAGGCAGAAGGGGAAGTGAAGAAGAAAACACAAAAGGAGAGGCCTCTCCCATGGAGTTTTATTTTTAAAAAAAGAAAAAACAGAAAAGGTTAAAGGGCTTCTTTTGAAATGGAAGCTTAGAATTGAAACCACTACCCCAAAAAGACATGACATTATCTGCAGATATCACCTAATCTTCCACTATGTAATCGACATACATCTAAAAGAGGGGCGTTTTCTCATTAAAGAACTGAGCCTTAAAATTTTTTTAATCTTATGATTTTGGTTTACCTAATGAGAAGAATTAGAACTTATCAAAAAAAAAAAAATTGGTTTCAACAGACGTTTTGTTCTTCTCTGCTGATTTTTGTTCAGAAATTTGGATTCCTGGTACATAAGAATTCTTTTTCTTTTGAGGCGCCAAACAATGTTTACCTGATTCGGAGCTGTGAGGGAAGTTTCTTCTCAAATGAGGCCAAGGTTTCTCAGCCGACAACACTCCAGTTCCCAGAACCAGCTGCTTAAATCTCAATGTTTTCCCAAAAAAGCCTGTTGTGTGCGTGTTAAGGCACAGCTTAAAGGCATCTATTCTTAACAGTTTGCACTACCTCAAATTCATGATTACACTTCATTTAGAAGTGTCATTCACTCATTCACTTTTTTAAATCATTGAGTGTGCTAATGAGCAAAGTGGAAATTAGTAAAATTTCCCTGTACCTCACATGAGTTCTCTGTTAACTTATGCTTTAAAAAAAAAAAAATTAAGAATGATAAACTTTCATCTAAGCACCCCCCAAATGTTATATCCTGGAGCAGTTACAAAACAGAGGGATTGATCAACCATGTGAATCTGATGCAAAGATTACAAAAAGTTCAAAATCAGTAATGTCCTATTTGAGAGGAAAACCTATCTCTTTTGAGCATCGTAGTCATAAAGTGGTACATTTCTGACTTAGTTAATAAGAGTCCAATTATATTTGAAATGTGGATTAATTCTCCTAAAAGCATGAATCAATTTGTCAAGGACACCTCAATAATAATGCAGTCTCTTTATTGCTTCCATAGTAAGATTGTGCCACCATAATCAGCTTATTGATACAAATACCTCTTCCTCTCAGTTAATTCAAATAGAACATTTCATAGGTACTTTCAGCAGATGGGATGGTAAATAATTTTTCAACTAAAAGTTGAAGTGGGTTGATTAGAAGCCATATTTTCTATTTTGCACAATAAAAAGATGAACTACATGGTTCGCCAAGCCAATTTGCAGAGCAACCTCTCCTCTCTAATTGCTGCCAGGCTAATGTAGTAGAAGCCGAGTCCTAGGAAGTAAAGAAATCCATTTACCCAGCCATGACATTTAAGTAGCAAACGCAAGTACTGGATTTTTCCATTACCCTTCATTTTAGCCCAGCTCTGCTCCACCTGTGACCCTTATGTGATGACAGCAATGCGCTTTCATACAATTTGGTAACTATAATAAAGATCCACTTCAAAATGTTTGAGAGCAGACTAAAAACATTTTTTAGAAGAGCATAATTAAGTCCATAACCAATCTCGCTAATTCCTGGTAATGTATTGGAAAACCAAATTACTTGATAAATGCTCTAATAAATGCACATCGTACCAGAGGGGAGAAATTGCATATTTCTTTTATCACAAATAACAGTATTTGTCACCAATAGTCCCAGCCTTGAATAATGCCTTTACTTTGTATTAAGACTTTCTTCCAAAAGCAAGAAGTAGGGACGTTCTCCAAAAACACCCTGGGCTCTTTATATCTTACCAAAAAGAAATGGGAAAGCATCTTCAAATAGAATCCAGATTAAAACACATATCCAAGGAAAAAAACCTTTGTGCCTTTACTTTTCACAACTCTCCTAAGACATTTTAGTCTCAGCCAGAGTTTTTCCAGGTAAGTTATCATCAAACTCACACAGAGATGCTCTCAGGGATGTGTCTTTCTGAGGTATGGTCACTACACTTCCTGGTGCAGAGACCAGTACCTGGAATGTAGTCGATGGCCCATAAATGTTTGCTGAATAATGAATATTTACAGGGCCCCTGAGCTTTGAAGGTAAGACCAAAGTGATATCTTTAAATGAAGCAAAGTAAGTCAGTTTTATTTTTTCTGTTTTTTTTCCCAAGGGGATTACTCTTGATCCCCAAAAAAGAAATAATAACAAAGAATTTAAGATTTTTACCTCCGATCAAAATTTGTTCAGTAATTCATCAACACCACACTTGAAGCCAAAGCACTTGCTTTGGGGTTGAATTCAGAAGCTGATTCCACAAAATTCAACCTCAAATACAGCATTTTCAGCTTCAAACAACTCTGCACAGACAGTCCCACGAAAATAGAGGACAGTCCTTGGAGAATATGTTATCTGAAAGCTAAATGCTTTACCCTTTTCTTTATTTTTATTGTTTACTTAAATTGCTTTGGTAAAAGATTTATCCGCCAGAGTTCTTCCTGCTGTAAATTTAATAGCCTAGATATTAAAACCATCAAGTTCGAGGTTAGAGAAGAAAATGCCAACTTTGCTTCTTAATGATAGCAGCCCACCCAGAGACGCTTGAATACTGTCGATGATATGTTTGATCCTTTAACTAGTATATTTAAAAAGCAATTAGGTATGCCAATCTCAGGCAGAAAACAATTTTAAAATAACACAAGCATTAAGTCCCTGCTTCTTGACAAAGTAGTGATTTGCGCTGACATGATTTAGATACAGTGCGCTCTTTCTGCAAAGTAATATTCACGAGGCAGAGGAGCACATGCTTAGGAAAATTCACGCTACTGTAGTTTTGGCTGAAAATCAAAAACTGCATATAATTGATTCTAACAGTTTTGAGTAACTACCAAAAACTTCGCCACTGTAGGAAGCGTTGATATTAGTTGCTAAGAGCTAAAACTTAATATTTATTGATCTATGACTAAGATACAGAAGAGTGGAGGATGGTAGGCAGCAGGATGGAAAAAGGTGTGTAGGTAAAGAACTCGCACTGAGGAATTTTCCTCTGAGACGGTACACTTAGGTTGAGATTGCACCAAAGGTCACAGATAGGGTCAAAGATCATTGAGTTCTCAGCAACTGTAACTGGGGAGACTTAGTAGAAGCTAAGTCCAGGATGCTGAACTGAGGGGACAATGACAAGATGGCCCACAACTGGAGAGCTGAGCCTATGCAGTGGGGTGAGTTGTAAGGCCCACTGAGGGATACTTCTCATCCCAGGGCTGAGGCACAGCCCATGGCTAATTAAAGATCTGTACTTGAGGGAGACCATTTAGCAGGGAATAATACAAGGTAAGGAATGCAGTGGCGAACAGGAAGATGCAACTCTGGGTGAGGCATTCTACAGCCAGGTCCTTTGGTCAAGCCAAGACTATGCAGATATATAATGGTACCTCAAGAATTTACACTTGGGGTGGCTCTGTAGTGTAATGGTTAGCACATCTGCTTTACACGCCCAAGGCCCTGGGTTCGTGGCCCAGATGGAGCCACAGACCATACCCCAGGTGCGTCAGGCCCCTGGTGCACTCCACTAGCGTGTGGGAGGAGACACCTCTGCCTTCAAAGATCCAGTTCTTAAGGGGAAACGGCAACATCCATAGGTCGGGGTGGGAGGTGGGGGCGGAGAGGTGGAGATTAAAGAGGCGGGGGAAAAAGAAAAAGAATTTACACTTGTCTGGAACCAGTGTGTCTGGGCAATCATCAAAAGTTTAAGGTTCCACTTGTTTTCTCAAAACTGTCCTAGTAAGACAAATATAACCCTTTTCTCAGATGGGATAATTTGACATGAATAAAGCCTGGTTCCTTCACTATAGACAGTGAGTGCTTCAGGCTCTGAGATCCACTTTAAAAATGCCCAGATGTTTTTTTCTAGAAAGCAGTCATAGCTGCATGACTTATCTTCAACAAAAGCAGGGCAGTAGGGTAAAAGTGTTGGGAATACAGGCCTCAGAGCTACACAAACTGGGTTCCAAGTGATGCTTCTGCCATGTACTAACTGTGAGACTTTGGGCAAGGTAATTAATCTCTCTGAGCAACATCTGTAAAATGAGGGCAACAAGTAATCTGAGGATTGAATGAGATAAGCCATGTTAAGTATTTAGCACAGCACTTGATACTGTGGGCTATCCAGGAATGATTGCTGTCATTGTTATTATCAGACAGCAAAATGCTACACTGGACAGAGCCGGAATCTTACGTTTGGGCCTTGAAAGGCATAATGCTCCCAGGATGAGCCACAGTTATTGTTCCACCTCAAAATCGTTTTTGGAATATAGCAAGATATAAATAAATAATTGACTAAAATGTTGAGTCTTCTGATTCTGAACATTTTTCATTTCCCTTTGGCTTCTGCCCATATCCCAACTACTTCTAGATTGCCTTTCCTTGGAAGCAGTTTGGTGTGTACTCTAGAGAAGTAGTTATTTTAATACAAGTCCAAACCAAATGTAATTAGCAAAATAAGGGGGGGAAAATTATATTGTGCATTCCAATGCCAAGTATTTTCAAATTATTCATTTAGTTGGTGCTTCTTATGCAAATAATTAAGAAATTGCATGGTAAAGCAGTATGAACATTCAAGAATTAAAATGTGTACATCGTCCATTCAAATGGGACAATATCTACCCCTTGAAGAAAAAGTATTCATAACTACTTTAACTTGGATCATTCCTAATAAGATTAAATTCACAAATGCTGGTTCCATCAAAATATGTTTTTTTCCCTCTAAGATGATATACAATTGAGGCCTTAAAAGAGAGGTAGATTTTGTATAGGGAACTAAAGACAGAGAAGGAAAGATCAGAGCCATAGAGAAAAGAAACAGTACAAGATGGAGTGGGGAGGAAAGCTAGATAGTGGTCAGGCCTAACAGTGGCTATAAGTCCCAGGTACCCCAACCAGGAAAGGCAGCAAGCCATGCATCATGTATCCTTTTACAAGTAGCTGTACCTGGTTCTTGAACAATGCTGAATAATATCCAGGGGCTGCACATCAAAATAAAATAAGTTCCAGACCTCTAGATCCCAGAAAGGGGTTATTTCCTGAATGGCTCCTGAGATTCCAGGTTTAAGGACAGTTCTGTGATAATTATCCAAGTTGAATACGTATTGTTACTCTGGGCCCTAAATATTTCATTCTCTTAGACTTTGACCTTTGTTCTTGGCTTTGTCTGTGTTCAACTGCCAAAGTGTTCAGGTAAAATGAAAGAGAGCTTGCCACAGCTACTGAAGAAGTAGAGTAGTAGTAGTAGGTGAGACAGGAGAGAGGAAAAGGTAATTTGGAGGCCCTCTAAATTTTACCATTCAGGGACAAAGCTTCCATTATGCTTTTTCCACGACACATTATTTTAATAATTTTAGAAAAATGTGTTTCAACAACAGCGCTGTGGAAAACACATCGTACTCTTTCTCAGTGACGTTACGTACAGGTAGAGAGGACATCTATTTTCGAATGTTCAGTCACATAAATTGGCTGAGCCCCAGACTTTAATTTTGAAGGAAAATTAGATTGAATCTAAATAATTGAAGACAGGTGGAGAAAACATTTTAATAAAACTGTATAATTTGACTCACAGTTCCTTGAGCCATTAGTGTTCCCATTAGATGCATGATTACCAAGTGGTTGGTGAGTATCAGTTAATAACCTGAACATTTGTGGAGCTTTTATACCTAGCTGAAAGCTGATTATGTTTATTAGAACTACTTTCATCCATCTTCCCCTGCCCATTCATCCTCTATGTCATTTTCTACCTTTACTTAATATTATTTTTACATGACAATGTACACCAAAATGTAACAATGCCATACATTTGTATGCTGCACTTCCACAGAGAACTTTCACAATTATTATTGAGACTATATTACGAACCTTCAAGTTTAAAATAAATCTTTCATTGTAAATCCCTAAAAGATCGTGGCTGAATTTATGTAACTTCTCTTGATACAGCAATAATACTTTTTGATAACGATGCTGTTTTTAAAAATGTACCATAAGCAAACCCTTGTCAACTCCACGCACAATATAAGTTTAAAAGACAATGACTCTTACAATCACATAGGGAAAGATGTTAATATTAATGAGAAAGAAAAACGAACTAGGCCATGGCAGCTGAGACCGTTTAATATTTGCAATTCTATACTTTACGTTTGTTAACAAATTTAATTATTTTGGTGAATAAGTGAGCTGTGGGCGAGTCTCTTATTAGTTCTCTGGAATCAATTTGCCTTGAAATTATTAAAAATATTTAATTGATCTAATGGACTATGAGGACAGGTTTGAAACACTTTGCAACAAAACAGAAGTTTCACCAAAAGGATTTGATGCGCCCTAGCTTTGTCGCCTGAAAAGAACAAGTGCACTTTAACCCTAATTGCCTGGTTGAAAAAAGCTCCCTGAAGGAGATGGGACCACCGCTGCTGCTGGTATTGCTGCTGCCACTGCCTTACATGTTATCTCTGCAAATACTTAACAGCTAAGCCAAAGACACCAAATCCCCCAAGTGTGTAGAGGTCTGAAATAATTTTCATTTCTTTATTGTACCAACTAATGGATAGAGAATATTTCTCAGATGAAATATAATTATCTTCATTTATATTTTATATTTTATTTAAATTTTAAATGGCAATATATTCATATATTTTGAGAGTCAAACAATATATAAATGTATACAGTGAGAAGTATCACACTCACCCCAGTTCCCTTCAGCGCTCCAACAGGTAGTCACTTTTATTAATTTCTTTTAATCCTTTTAGAATTTCTTTATGAATCTAGAAGCAAACATGAATATGTATTTTTATCTCCTTCCCATTTTTCCCATAAAAGTTTGCATTTATATAGTCTGCTCTGCACTTTTTTTAACTTAACAATGCAGTTTATCCTGGAGATCTTTCCATATCAATTATTCTTTTTTTGGTGTTTTTTCAACAGCTGTATGGCATTCCATTGTATGAATATGCTGTAGTTGGAATTTTTAAATCATTCCCCTATGGATTTACATGTGGGTTGTTTCTAATCTTTTGCTATTGCAAATAATGCTGCGATGAGTAACCTTGTTCGTTTGTTGCAATATTTATTCTAAGGCCATGCTTGTGAAAGTTTTAATCATTACAGCCATTTTATACACCATTTCTCTATATCAATTCAGTATGGCTCAATAGATGTAGCCATGGGTACCTATAAGAGCCAGAAGAAAGAGGTACCCTTATGTTGTGATGTACATTTTACGTATCAGATGCGAGATGCAAACCGCCATCTCATTAAGAGCTAGAGTTGTCATATTCTTTAAATGTTTAAAATATCTAGCAATTCCTCTTCTAGATATCTATCTTAGATAAATGCTCCCAGAAATGTTCAAAGTGGAATGAAGATTTTTATTGTAGTACCATTTCTAATAATAAAAAATTGGAAACAATGTAAGTGTTCATAGATAAAAAAGAATAGTTAAGCTCTAAAAATCAATATAATGGAATATTATGCAGTCATATTTTAAGGTGGATCCAGATACACAACATGGAAAGTTCTCCAAATATATACTAAGTGAAAAAGTCACAGAATAATGTAAACAGCATGGTCCCGTTTTTCCATACATGCATATGTGATTCCTATATGAACATTTAAATGTAAGTATGTGGAAAATTAAATATCTCAAAGGATACATGCCAACCTGATAAGTGATTTTTTTCCTAAGAAGAGAAGTGAAATGACAACACATGAGGAAAGATTAAAAGGGGATATTTTCCTTATGTAATCTGTATTCTTTGAATTTTTATGAGAATATATAATGTATTACTTATACAAATAAGAATGCTGATGTAATTTTTTAGGAAGTGAAAAATAATAATTTGACATCTAGTTTTCGGTTCTGCATGTAAGAAACTTGGAAGTCACCACTCCATCCTAAAAAGCGAAACAGAATGGAAAAAAAAAAAAAACTGTTCTAGGATCTCTAGGATCTCACAGCAACTATTGTCCTCAAGACTAGAAACACAGGTATTGTCTCCAAATGAATACAGGAGTCAAAGCTTACCAGAATCAACTCACAAGTGGAAAATACCAACGGAAATAGTGCCAGGGTAAGTAAATCTGAACT
>NW_011888980.1:1086827-1243314 GCF_000151845.1 Pteropus vampyrus | reverse complement strand
GTCTCCAAATGAATACAGGAGTCAAAGCTTACCAGAATCAACTCACAAGTGGAAAATACCAACGGAAATAGTGCCAGGGTAAGTAAATCTGAACTGTATTTGAATTGCTAGAAGCTCAGTGTGGACAAATCTGAGAGTAATACAACAGAAAGACCTAGTAATAAGGAGAATCCCTACAATTTTGTGGATTTACCTCTGGCGCTCAACCAGATTCTCACGGAACCAATCAGGAAAAAAAATCCTCTGATACTGCCAGCAATGGGAAGGGAAAAGAAAACATACTGAAATATGCTAGAGCACTCTACTCAACTACTCTTTGAGAAGGAGCAAAGGCAATACAATGAAGCAAAAATAGTCTTCAATAAATAATGCTAGTACCATTAGACATTCATTTGCAAAAAAAAATAAATCTACACACAGACTTTAGACCCTTCACAAAAATTAACTCAAAATGGATCATATACCTAAATATAAAATGCGAAACTATAAAACTCCTAGAAGATTACATAGGAGAAAACCTAGATGACCTCGGGTATGACGATGCCTTTTTAGATATGACATCATAAGCATGATCCATGAAAGAAATAATTGATAAGCTAGATTTTATTAAAATTTAGAATTTCTGCAAAATACGATGTCAAGAGAATGAGAAGACAAGCCACAGATTGGGAGAATATATTTGCAAAAGGCACATTTGATAAAGAACTATTATCTAAAATATACGAAGAAAACTTAAATCTCAATAAAAAATAAACAACCTGATTTTTAAAAATGGGCCAAAGATCTTAACAGACACCTCAAAAGATGATATACAGATGAAAAATAAGCATCTGAAAAGATGCTCCACATTATATGTTATTAGGGAAATGCAAATCAAAACAACAATGAGATACTACTACATAAATTTAGAGTGCCTACCAAAATGGCCAAAATCCAGAACACTGACAACATCAAATGCTGGTGAGTTTGTGGAGCAATAGGAACTCTCTTTCATTAATAGTGGGGATGCAAAATAGTACAGCCATTTTGGAAGACAGTTTGGAGGTTTCTTACAGAACTAAACATACTTTTACCATATGATCCAGCAATTACTCTCCTTAATATTTATCCAAAGGGGTTGAAAACTTATGTCCACACAAAAACCTGCACACAGATGTTAATGGCAGTTTTATTTATAATTGGCAAAACTTGGAAGCAATCAAGATGTCTTGCAATAGGTCAGTAGATAAACTGTGGTACATCTAGACAAATAATATTCAGTGGTAAAACAAATAATCTATCAAGCCATTAAAAGAAATGGAGGAAAATTAAATGCATATAATTAAGTTAAAGGAGCCAATCTGAAAAGACTACATATCGTACAATCCAACTATATGACATTCTAGAAAAGGCAAAATTATGGAGACAGTACAAAGATCAGTGGTTGCCAGGGATTGGGTGGTGGGATGGATGAATAGACAGAACACATAGGATTTTTACAGTTATGAAACTACTCAGTATGATATTACAATGGTGGATACATGTCATTACGCATTTGTCCAAACCCATGGAATGTACAAGTCCGAGACTGAACACTAATGTACACTGTGGACATTGGGTGATAATGATGTGCCATTGTATGTTTATCAGGAGTAACAAACGTACCACTTTGATAACAGGGAAGGCTATGCATGTGTGGGAGCAAGGAGTTTATGAGAAATCTCTGTACCTTCCCCCCAATTTAACTGTCAACCTAAAACTGCTCAAAATAAAAGATTTAAAGAAAAAGAAACAAATTTTTTAATGACATAACTTGCAATATATATTTTTCAAAAGATGAAAGGCAGACTGGAAAAATATTTGTAACATACATGTTAAAAATGTGATTAACATTGTTCATATGTGAAGAGCACCTATACATCAATAAAAAAAAGAAGCCCAATAGAAAAATCGGTAATAGATTAAAAACTCACAAAAGAAGAAATATAAATGGCAAATAAATACAGTACACGAAAAAATACTCAGCCTCATGAGTGATAAGAAAAATGACTTCCCAAGTTAAGCCTTCCCACACTAAAACTGTCCAACTGCCTAAATGAAGTTTATGAGGATGAAAAGCTACCAAGGATCCCATAGGAGCAGATGGAAATCTGAGGCCATCAGTAAATGTTTAAGGAAATGATCTCCCAAGACATCAGGATTTATGAAGAAGGAAGTGAGAGAAAGCAGCCAGGAGCAGCTTCAGGAGGAAGATTTCAGAGAGGGCAGGGGCTAACGAAATGAGCCCTTATGTATATTACCTAATATTCCTGGCTCCATTTTGTTGATTCTACCCTTGTTTTCCATTCTTTTTTCACTCCTGGTCTTCACAGGCCATTTTGTTGTATTTTATTCATCTTGTAAACTGCCTTCTATGTCTGGAACATTTTTGAGAACAGATAACAAAATGAATGGATGATTTATTCATCAAATTGTGACGTGAATAAGTGGTTGAATAAAAATTGTTACTGTTTTCAGAAAGAGAAAGGTCCTCACAGTGATTTGGCAGGGTAGAAATGCCGGACATTCTGAGAACTACCTTAGCATCATTAGACAATAACCTAGACTTCAGATTCTGAGAAGGGGATTCATGAGGATCAAGAGTTATACCAGATGCTTAAAAGAGTAGTGGTTCTGTGTCAGCAGAACTCATAGCCCTGACAAATGTATATTGTGATTGAAAGCATAGGAAAAAAATTATAGTTTGGATAGGTTAACTGCTATAGAAAATAAACTCCCAAATGTATAAGGGCTCAAATTAAATAGAAGTTTATTTCTTGCTTGTGAAACAGTACTGAGCAAATGAACAAGCTGGCAGAACACTCATTCAGGGAGCCCAAGCTGAAGGAAGCACTGCCAACTTCAACACGCAGCTTCCCAGATTGCAGTGGGAGTCACCTCATTCTAATCAGCCAGAAGGAAAAAAAGAGCAAGGAACTTGTGGGAGGTTTATATGGACGAAGTCTGAAAAGAGGACATATCAGGTTCAGGTAAAACTCAGGCATGAGACCATACCTAACTACAAAGGAGGCAGAGAAACATGGTCCAGCTGTGTGCCCAGAATAAAGAGAAGAATGTGGATTTGGGTGAGTCTCTAGTATTTCCTGCCACAGATCATAAGCAGGCTTAGAGTCAGACTTGAATAAGAGACCTCAATAAATTCCAAGCTCCACACTGTGATTCCCTTTCTTAGGAGACTGGGAACATGTGCCAAGCACCTGTGCAAGAATTACTGTGGGACGTGGTTCCATAGTGTAGCGGTTAGCATGTCTGCTTTACATGCAGAAGGTCCTGGATCTGTGCCCCAGTGGAGCCACATTCCATGGTCTATGGCCATGCCAACCTGAACAAGCCTGATGTCTGATCTCAGAAGCTAAGCAGGGTCGGGCCTGGTTAGTACTTGGATGAGAGACCACCTAGGAAGACTAGGTGCTATAGGCGTAAATAATAACAATATTTTTTTTTTTTTTTAAAAAGGAGTTACTATGATAATAAATTCCAGATGAGAATTCTATCTCCCAAAATTCCATTACTGGAGGCTTTTTCAGTGAACTCTCCCATCCCAGTATAGAGGGAGAAAAGGCAAAGAAAGCCCATTCCTGCAGTGCATTTTAAGAGAAACACTGGAAACACTGGTACTGAGGAGAAATCTGAGATAGAAGATTGCCTGTACTTGTAAATAGGAGAGATTTTTCTATGCAGCCTTGTGCATTTATGGAGAGAATGTGATGCTGATGTCAATCTTTTGCAGAAGCACTGATCAATCCTTTGCAGAAGCACATTTTTTAAAAAATATTATTTCTATTGTTCCTTTCTGCCTTGCTGTGGCAAGGCTACTTCCACACTGAGTGGGAGATATAAAAGAACAGCTGCACCACATCTCTTAACCATGAACCCTAGCAGGTACCCATTTTGCTAAAAAGGAAAAATCAATTTTTAGTTTTACAAGAGAGAAATAAAGGCCATTTAAAAGGCAATATTAAGAATGCCTATTTAAATGCAAATTGAACTATAGCATTTACATGTGTCAATTAAGATCCCTAGAAGAATTTTCTTGAAATATTAGCATTTGCTTATGTGATTTTTTTGTTTTAAAGAAAGAGACTCACAATTAAAAGTTGTTCTGAATTTCATGAAAGTTTTTTTTTTTAAATCATTGTTAGCTCTGGTAACATTTGACTTAAGGAACTGATTTAGTTTCAGAATGAAAACCATGATGACTCCATTGCCCATCCAAGAAAGGTCATGCCCATAATTTTGCCCTTGCTTGTACCTTGTTTGAAGAACCAAGGTGAAGAGTGACTGTTGACATCCACACACAATCTAAGGAAAATAAAAAGCTAACATTAGCTGAGTGCCTATTGCCTGTGCCAGACATTTGTTCTTCAGATTACATCAGTTGGCCTCCACAATCACCCAGAGAGTGATATTATGCTTTTTTAACAGAGCCTCAGAGAAGTGGCACTTACCCTCAGTTTCACAATTAATAAGTTGTAAATCCAAGATTCAAAGCCAAACGTGTGTTATTCCAAAATCTATCATTTTCCTCATTCTTCTAAGCTGGCCCACATATGTTCAGGTGAGTTGGGCTCTTACCAGTCAGGTGCTTTTTTCCCTGCCTGTATGGAAGCCAAAATTCCTCAGGCTGCTCTTGCAAGCTGTGGGACTTTTTCAAAGGAGCAATTTTTAGAGGAAGAAAGCAATAGCAGCTACTGCTAATAAATTCTACCTAATGGCTGGCACCACATCATTTGCTTGGCCTGCCCTTTGAGCTCATGCATCGCCTCTTCCAATCAGGGAAGACTCCTATGTTATCACACACAGACAGACACGATTGGCCTACTGGATTTACAAGAAACCATGACAGGATTAAGGAAAGTCTGCCCACCAGAACCCACTACTTTTCTCTCCCTGAAAGTTTCCTACAATAGCTCACTGGTCCCAGAAATTTTTTTTTAACAGATGTTCAGTCCTTTAGTCCACAATTAGAGTCTAATGATGATAAAAAAGGATGTGAGGTGAGGGAAGTAAATTACTTTAAATTTATAAAACTATATATATATACCTGACAATAGGATAGCAGATATTTTTGCAGATAAAATTTGTGTGTGAGAGAGAAGAATAGGAAGGTTAGCAAATAACACAGCAGAACATCTGCTGTCACCGCCCTTTTTCTAGACCATAACAGACATCAATAATGGAAACTAGTACAATTTCCTTCTAAACTTAAATATAACAATCCTCTCAACATATCACTCATAATAGTTGACACATGTGATCAGACCTAATTTACCCATCCCAGGATTGAAAGGATGCAGGAACCCTTCTGCATGAAGTGAGTATCATGGGGCCACTGAGGTTGGCAAAGGCTGTGGGAAGGGGAGACTGGGATCCACATGACATATCAGACCAACTTTCAAATTTTGCCTAGATCCTATTAGTACCAGGCAATAGGTTCTAATAGGTTCTAAGGCATCACTGGCAAGTATCACAGGAGTACAAATGTGGTGAGGGCAGAGTAAGTGTTGTCTCCTTTCTGAGTTTTCTCTGTAGCAGTCCAGACTTCCATTACCAACAGAATAGAACCATTATATCAAAGATAGTTCATATATATACCGAAATGACTACTTTTTTAGTAAATTATCTGCCCTGGGATTTTGTAGATCAAACTAAAGAACTGCATATAAAAGTTCCAGTTCCAGGTAAAATGGAATAAGCCCACTCTTCTCTGCCTCAGCCACAGAATGGAGATATGAAGCCTGGATGGAATGTATTGAAAAGCTATTTGAAAACTCTGAAAAGTAGAGTAGCAGGCAGATTGGGAAAGAAGATCAGAATTTGAAGGACCAACATAACAGAAGGGGGACAGGTAGAAGAGTTTCTGTTTTTCCATGGGTATCCCTCTGCCCAGACACAAGGCAGGCCAAAACCCAGTAATGGGTACTAGAGTATGAACAACTCCAGGAGAAGTTTTCTATTTTTGCTTAAGGAGTGAGACAGGGGACTTCTAATATTCAGAGAGAGAGATTTTTTTTTTCTTTTTCAACCTCTATTTAATCATATCCCGACCCCTAGGCAATCCCACATTGGTGGCAGTAGCGGTGGTGGTGGTGGTGGTGGTGGTGGCTGCGGCGGCGGCAACGATAGTGGTGGCAGCAGCAACAGGAGCAGCAGGAGGGTGCATAGACACCTAAAATTCTGTAGAATAGAAACTTTCCTCTCCCATCAGAGGAGCTATGGTCCCGAGAGAATGGGTGAACCCCTGTTGACTTTTTCTCTCTGTACTCCTGCCACTTGCGCCCAAGCGTGGGTGTGATTATGAGAATTATGTAGCAGATGGTGATAACTAAAGCTCCAGCTTTCTAACCAGAAAAAAAAGGGGGGTGGCAGGGAACTGTGAAGGACCAGAGAGATTGCAGAAAGGAAGGAGCTCAGGAAAGTGACCTCATAAAGTTGTTTATGAACTCCTGGACTCACCCCCGAAATAAACATGCAGCATTTCATAGACTTTAAGAACTATGGGATAGACCACTGGGCTCCCAGATTGGCCACTAAATAGTGCACACATGATATTGATTTAAAAAGTACTTCAAAGTCTTTGAAAACACAACCGACATTGAAACTATAACCCACAGAAGACAGATCAGAACTTATAACCTAAACTATGTGGCAATAGCCTATTTAAACAAAAACATCAACATTTTCCATAAGATTTAAACAAGACCTAGAGTCTCATAACATGATATTCAAATTTTCCAAGATATGTTCCAAAATTACTTGCAATACAAAGAACCAGGAAAATCTTAACTTACATGAGAAAACATAATCAACAGACACCAACAACAAGTTGACATAGACATTACAATTATCTGAGATACTTAAAAGTAACTACTACAAAAGTACTCCAAGAAGTAAGGGCAAATACTCTTAAAACAAATGAATACATAGGAACTTCCATCAAAGAAATAGAAAATATAAAGAAGAACCAAATAGGAGTTCTGGTCAAAATGGCGAAGTAGGTAAACATTGTGCTTGCCTCCTCTCATGACCACATTAGAATTACAGCTAAATAATAAAACAATCAACCTGAAGAACCATCTGAAGGCTAGCTAAACAGAAGATCTGTAACTAAGGATCTCAAGAAGAAGCCACATTGAGACTTATAGAAGGAGTGGAGATTCAAATCAGGCTGGAGCCACACCTATGTGTGGCAGTCAAGAATCCCGAGGGATATCATGGCTGTGAAGGTACCCCTTGAGGAGTGAGCGGTCTTAGCCCCATACCGGGCTCCCCGGCTCTAAGGGTATTGGTGCTGGGAAGAAGAATCCCCACAAAATCTGGCCATGAAAAACAGCAGGGATTCCATCGATCCTGGTGAGATGAAAGGCTGCAGGAAACCCAGGCATTCTTCTTAAAGGACCCACGCACAGACTCTCACTCCCAGGCACTCACCCTGGGTTCTGGAGTAGGGACAGAAGCTTGGGAAGTGCCAGTGACATATAGGGAGAGACTTAGTTGAGTGGCAAAGGCTGGAAGGGACAGCTGCCACTGTCCCTGGGTTGAGGAGTTCAACTGCTCTCCTGTGTGACCAGAGGTTAGACACCATCTTTCCTGTGTTAAGCCCTCCCCCAGCATCATCGAATCTGCTGGCTCCATCCTAGTGACTCCCTGAAACCTCGCCCCACCCGACTTGAGCACCACTGGAGGTTTCTTCAACCATGGGCGGCCAGTGTGCAGCCGGTGGTGGCTTACAATGTAATCTTTCTTGGACAACTCTCGGGGTTTGTGGGCCTCAGGGGGGGAGGCAATTGGCCTCAATGTGCTCTAAGCCTTTTGAGTGGCCCCAGGCTTAGCACTGGTGCTTAACCTGAATTTGCACTAACCTGGTGAACACCACTCACCCCACCCTGTTACTCCCTGAGACCTTGCCCTACCCAGCTCTCATACCGCTGGAGGCTTTTTCCACAGCTGACCATTACGGGCAGTTGCCAGGCAGCAGCAGGCCTCAGGGTGCCCCGGGCTTTTTGCGGAGTTGTCCCAGATCCAGTACTGGTGGATGCCAGCCTTAGTTCATAGTGTGGTCTCTCCCACTTGCCTCTTGGTCCAAAACAGGCCACTACAATCTGCAAATTGCTTTGTAGCTCCTACCAGGTAGCCCCAGGCCAGTCACAGGCAGCAGCTGAACTTGGCCTGCACGGGAGTCCCTTGCAAGAGGCCTCAAAACCAACAAAACTGATTTGGGGGGTTCAAGAGAACACCACCCAATTAGCCCCACAAGCAACACACACAAAGGGTAGTCTCAGCAGCCACCAGAGCCCACTGGGGTGAATCCCGCTCTATGGAGTCAGCCCCCTCACAGAAGCTAGTTTGCTGTGATCATGGCCAATTCTCACAGCCAGTAGGCTGAGGGTCGATCTCACCCACTGATATGCCAACAGTGATCAAGACTCACCTACAACAGGAGGGTACACACAGGCCATACAAGAAACACTCCTGGAGCACCCAGCTCAGGTAGACAGGGAGATTGTGCTACTGGGCCCTACAGGACACCTACTACATAAGGCTAGCCACCCTGACAAGAGTGAATGACATAGCAGATATACCTAATACATAGAAACAAACACAGAGAGGCAGCCAAAATAAAGAAACAAAGAAACGTGTCTCAATTAAAGAGCAGAAAAAGAACTAAATGAAATGGAGGCAAGAGATCTACCAGATACAGAGTTCAAAACACTGGTTAATCGGAATGCTTAAGGAACTTAGTGAGAACTTAAGGAACTTAGTGAGAATAGAGAGAACAAGGAATTAAGAACCTATTTGAAGAAATAATGACAGAAAACTTCCCTAACCTGGTGAAGGAAATAAACATAAAAATCCAAAAAGTAAAAGAGTCCCAAACAAAAGGAACTCAAAGATGCCCACACCAAAACACATCATAATTAAAATGCCAAAGGTTAAAGACAGAGAGAGAATCTTAAAAGCAGCAGGAGAAAGGCAGTTAGTTACCTACAAGGGAGTTCACATAAGACTGTCAGCTGATTTCTCAACGGGAACTTTGCAGGCCAGAAGGGATTGGAAACAAATATTCAAAGTGATGAAAGGCCAGGATCTACAACCAAGACTACTCTACCCAGAAAGGCTATCGATTAAAATTGAAGGTGAGAGAAAGAACTTTCCAGATAGGAAAAAGCTAAAGAAATCCATCACCACCAAACCAAGAAATGTTAAAGAAACTTCTTTAAGAAGAATAGGCAGGGGAGTGCGAGAGGGAGAACATAAATATGAATAATAAAATGGCAATAACTATGTACCTGTCAATAATCACTTTAAATATAAATAGATGAAATGCTCCAATCAAAAGACATAGGGTGGCTGAATAGATAAGAAAACAAGACCTATACATGTGCTATCTATAAGAGACCCACTTCAGATCAAATGAGACACACAGACTGAAAGTAAAGGAATGGAAAAAGATATTTTATGAAAATGAAAATGAGAAAAACCTGGGGTAGCAATATTTATTTTAGACAAAACAGACTTTAAAACAAAGGCAATAGTGAGAGACAAAGAAGGGCATTATATAATGACAAAAGGATGAATACAGAGGACAGAACCCTAGTAACCATATTCATACCCAATACAGGAGCACCTTCATATATAAAACAATTATTGACTGACATAAAGGGAGAGATCGACAGTAACATACTCATAGTAGGAGACTTAACACCCCATTGACACCAATGGACAGATCTTCCAGACAGAAAATCAATGAGGAAACAGCAGCCTTAAGTGATACACTAGACCAAATGGATATAATTGATATTTTCAGAGCATTTCACCCCAAAGCAGCAGAATATATATTCTTATCAAGTGTATATGGAACATTTTCCAAGACAGACCACATGTTAGGCCACAAAACAAGTCTCAGTAAATTTAAGAAAATTGAAATCATATCAAGTATCTTCTCCACCAACAATGGTATGAAACTAGAAATCAACAACAAGAAAAAAAAACAGAAATACACAAACACATGTGGACTAAATAATATGCTACGGAACAATGAATGGATTAACAATGAGATCAAAAAAGAAATCAAAAGATATCTTGAGACAAATGTAAACAAAAACACAACAACCCAGAATCTATGGGCCATGGCAAAAGCAGTCTTGAGAGGGAAATTTATAGCAATATGGGCCTACCTCAAGAAACAAGAAAAATCTCAAATAAACAATCTAATCTTATACCTAAAGGACCTAGAAAAAGGACAGCAAACAAAGCTCAAAGTGCTTAGAAGGAAGGAAATAATAAAGATCAGAGTGGAAATAAATAAAATAGAATCTAAAACAATGATACAAAGATCAATGAAACCAAAAGCTGGTTCTTTAAAAAGATAAACAAAATTGATAAATCTTTAACCAGATCCATCAAGAATAAAAAAGTGAAGACCCAAATAAATCAAATCAGAAATTAAAGAGAAGTGACAACTGACACCAAAGAAATATAAAGGATTATAAGAAAATACTACAATTATATGCCAACAAATTGGACAGTCTGGAAAAATGGATAATTTTCTAGAATGAACTTCCAACACTGAATCAAGAGGAAACAGAACATCTGAACTGACTGATTACTGCTAAAGAATCAGAATAAGTTATTAAAAAAAAAAAAAAAAAAAACCTCCCAATAAACAAACTCCTGGACCAGATGGCTTTACAGGTGAATGTTACTAAACACTGAGAAAAGAATTAACACCTATCCTTCTCAAGCTATTCCAAAAAACTCAAAAGAAAGTCTCCCAACCTCATTTTACAAGGCCACCATTATCCTGATTCCAAAGGCAGACAAAGAGGAAGGAAACTTGAAATATCAAGAATGAATAAAGAGCAAGAGAAATATTAAATATCTGGATAAATAATAGGTAATTCTTCTCTTCCTGAATTCTTTAAAATATGTATGGCAGCTAAAAGGAAGAATTATAACAATATCTGATGGAGTTTTCAATGTATGTAGATTTATTGCTTAAGACAATTACAACAAACAGTAGGAAGGGTAGAAAGACTTATAGGATGGTAAAACTCTATCCTCTACTTTCTGTTAGAGTCCTCAAGAGCACGCTCAGGTTCAACGATTTTTCTAGAAAGACTTACAGAACTCAGAAACAATATTATACTCTAGGTTACAGTTTATTACAACAAAATAATACAAATTAAAATCAGCAAGGGTAAAGATGCAAAGTAAAGAGTCCAGGAGAGACTAGGCAAAAGCTTCCAGGTGTCCTCTCCCAGTAGAGTTGTACAAACAGCACTTAATTCTCCCAGCAATAATGTATAACAACACATACATAGTATTACCAACCAGACTTTGTGTCCAGAATTTTTACTGGCGATTGGACACATAGTCATGAAGCACCTACATGACCGATGTTAGTTACTCAGTCTCCAGCCCCTCCAAGAGGTCAAACAGCTACAGGGTGGTCCAAAGCCCCCATATAAATCACATTGTTAGCATAAACTATCTAGAAAGGCCCAAGGCCCCAGGTATTAAAAAACACTTTTATTAGCCAGGATATTCCAGGAGTTTAGAGATTATCACCCATAAACTGACCAGGGCCAATCTTTTGAAATGTGCAGGGCTTGAACATCCCAAGCCTGCTGAGTTAATCCTTTACTGCATGTATCTAAACAGAATGTGACAAGTTATGTATGTGCCTTATAATCCCAGACCAATTACTAAAAATAAATATAAAAATATAGTCAGATACAATGGATAAATTAAATAGAACACTAAATTATGTTCGAATAACCCAAAAGAAGAAAGAAAATAGAAACAGAGTAATAAAAATCAGAGAGGAAAAAAACAGAACACAAATAATAAAAATAGAATCGATAATTACATTAGATGTAAATGTTCTAAATATACGAAAGTCAGAAATCATCAGATGGACATAAATGGATTTAGGAAGAATAAAAAAATGAGATTATATGTTGTCTAGAAGAAATTTACCTTAAATATAATTATATAGGTAGGGTAAAATAATGGATAGAAAGAACTAATCAAAAGAAAGCCAGCATGGCTATATTAATAACAAAGTGAATTTCAGAGCAAAGAAAATTACAGAGAGACACTACAAAATGACAAAAAGATCAATTCATAAAGAATATATAACAATCCTAAATGTAAATGCACCTAATAACAAAGTTTTGTGAAACAAAAACTGAAAGAATTGAAAGGAGAAATAGGCAAATCCAAAATTATAGTTGGTTACTTCAATATTATTCTCTCAGTCATCAATAGAATTAGTAGACAGAAAATTAGCAAGGATATAAAATAACTGAACAACACCATCAGACAACTAAATCTATCTGACATTTATAGAACACTCAATCCAACAACAGATTGTACATTCTTTTCAAATACTTATGGAACATGCACTTAAATAAAGTATATCCTGGGTCATAAAACAAACCTTAATACCAGGAAAATCTACAAATGCTTGTAAATTAAACAGTACACTTCCAAATTCGACAAGGAAGCCTCAAGGGAAATTAGAAAATATTTTCAATGAACGAATGAATGAATATTGAATGAATATAAAAATAAAACCTATCAATATTTGTGGGATGAAGCTAAAGCAGTGCTTAGAAATGTTTAAAGCATTAAATGCTCATTTTAGAAAAGAAATCCCTAATTAGTAATCTAAGATTCCGCTTGGAGAAAAATAAATCCAATGCAAGCATAGGCAATGGGATAAAAAAGATAAGAACAGCATTCAATGAAATTGAAAACACAAAAACAATAAAGAAAATCAATAAAACAAAGAGGTCCTTCTTTTAAAAAATCAATGAAATTGATAAACCTCTACCAAGATTGACAAAGAAAAGTCACAAATTATCAATATCACAAATGAGAAAGGGGATATTACTACAGACTGTGAAAATTACAAGACTAACAAGAGAATAATACAAAAAACTCTACACACATAAATTCAACAACTTAGATGAAATGGAGCTCTTCCATAAATTACCAAAACTCAATCAAGGTAAAACAGATAATCTGAATAGTCCCATAAATATTAAAAAATATTGAATTAGTAACTTAAAACTTTCTGAAAAAAAAATCTCCGGGTTCAGAATATTTCACTGACAAATTCTACCAAACAATTAAAGAAATAACACAAATCCTACACACTTTTTTCCAGAAAATAGAAGAAGAGGTAATACTTCTCAACTCAGTTTATGAGGCCAACATTACTCTGATACCAAAATCAGACAAAGACATTACAAGAAAAGAAAACAACATATGTTTTGAATAATTTTACAAGAATGCAAAATAAAATGTTAGCAAATGATATCTAGCTATATAAAAAAGAATACAGGACAACTAGTTAAATATGCAAAAATCAATGTAATCCATTATTATAAGTCTAAAAAAGAAAAATATGATCCTATCAATTTATGACCAAAATAATCGCTGGAAAAAATGCAACATTCATCCATGGCAAAACTTTCAGAAAACAAATAGAAAAGACGTTTCTTAACTTGATAAAAGAACTGTTATAGGCTGCACTGTATCCCACCAGAACTCACATGTTGAAGGCCTAACCTCTAATACTTAAGAATGTATCAGGAGATAGAGCCTTTAAAGAGGTGACTAATGAGGTAATTAGGGTGGGCCCTAATCCATCCTGAATGGTGTTCATACAGGAAGAGGAAATTTGGACACAGAGAAATACCAGGGATGTGTACACAGAGGAAAGACATGTGGAGACACAGAGAGAAAGCAGCCATGTACAAGCCAAGGAGAGAAGTCTCAGAAGAAACCAAATCTGCTGACACCTTGATCTTGGACTTTTGGGTTCAAAACCATGAGAAATAAATTTCTGTTCTGTAAGCCACTCACTCTGTAGTACTTTGTTATGGCAGCCCCAGCAAACTAATGTGGATATCTACAACATAATACAAGATAATACAAGTACTTAAAATTAACATCATATTTAAGGGTGAAAGACTAAATGCTCCCCAACCCACCATCGTAAAATCAGCAACAAGGCAAGAATGTCTGTTCTTTCTCTAGTGTAGAAAGACATATGAAGAGAATTCAGTGATTTATCAAGATAATCTATTCCATACATGTTTTTCATCCACTCTACTCAATACCCCACGCCAGACCAATTCCAATACCAACTACACACACACACACACACACACACACACACACACACAAATCATATCTATTATAGGAATGTATTCATTAAAACTAATTTTCATCCAAATTATCAAAATAGTTGCCTCAATTCGATTTGAGTGTACAGAAGTAGTCTTGGGCATAATGGAGGAAGGGAGCAGGAAATCATATTATGAGATCTACATAAAGGAAAATTTTTAAAGGATTAAAGAATTTCAGTGTGCTCATATATAAAAATTGCAATTCGTGCACCCCTGCCATGTTGTGGAAGGTCAGGGTACATTCAATGGATCTTTCTAATACCATTATGATCTCTAGTCATAATGTATTATCCATACCCTAATTAAAGAAGAATAAAATAGAATTATTTAAAAAGCATAAACCTTCTTAAAAATCTCAGTTTATGGCAGTTATTTGGAGATTTATTTTCTTCCCACATATAACATATCTGAGCAATTTGGAACTATTTCTACCAAGCCCCACTTCACAACTATTACAAAAAAAGGGTTTCATGCAAATGTGAAAATTACAACTGGAGACATTATATGTAGTCTACTTAACCTATATGATAGGGGAAGGCTATATGCCACCAAAAATAGACATGGAAAAGGGTATTTAAAAGAAAATAAAGATTATGTTCTGAGGTTGTGTTTTCCCCTGAGGCTCCTTAAACAATGCCTTTATCTATTCCCCATTTTCCAAATGTCTTCTCTAGCCATGTGGCAATAATTTAGCAGTATTATGTGCTGTCACTTCTGCATTAGTAAACACAGGACTTACTGAATAATTACAGAATAACCTCATAACGAAATGCAGTGAAGAATTCTAATTAAAATTTAATGTTGCTTAACAACTATTCTACTCTAAAACGAGAATTTTCCAGCCATGTATCCTAATGAGTTATCAGAATGCAGTACCCCAAAAAATGTACAAATGTGAAGGTAAACATAAAATATTACATCCAGTGGGCATGTGTGTGGGAACATTTATAATCATAATTAATATGCTACATTAAAAATTATTAAATATAAAAGCATATCAAAATGCTGTAACAACTACAAAACAAGATTTTTTTTTTTTGAAAGCTCATAAAAGCCTCTTTCCCTTTGAAAGGGTGGGGGGAATCGTAAATTATTCTCCAATACAGGAGTTAAAAGCTGTCTTCTTTGGAACATGGTACAAATACATAGTAAACTAAGAATGTCCACATCTTCTTATAAAAGCAGACCTAAAAGAAAACTTACTATGTAATCTAGGAAACAAGGTCTTTCATTTACCTTATTCTTATAAAAATCTGCCAAGAGGGGTATCCCACCCATATTCTATTGTTCTATTGCCTTCATCTGTACAATTTCCTTTTTAACATTTATGTAAATCTCTTTGATGTTGACCAATTGAACATGGTGAATGATGAAAATCTATTACCCAACCCTTTCTTCATATCACAGGAATATGATATGAATATTCACAATCCTACCTTTTCCCTTTACATTGCTGGAATAAACAGATCCAATCCATTTCATTTTTAGAGAAGGCCCATCCCCTAACTCTTCCACCATTACCTGCTGAAATCTGCTATAGCTTCTCCTTATGCGTCTGTAAAACAATTTATGTTGCTACTTCTATTCATAAGGCCTAATTAATGCCCTTTTGGGTATAAAATTTTAAAATACAGTGATGTTGAGCCCAGTGAGGATATTGCCTATGGAATTCTGCAAAATATGCTCCTGTTTTGCATTTCCTATCTGCTTTTTCTCCAAGCTGCAGAGCTAACATAAGTATTACCATTGACGAATTTGAAGGCTTCATTTCCATTACCCCAACTCTTGTTATTAGGATTGTGGGCCCACCTCACTGACCCTGAGTCTCGATATCACCCTCCACAAAATTCTACACTCACTTATAGTAGAAGTTGTTGATGCTATTGATAAAGAGATTTGTTTACAGGTGATTGCAACAAGATATATTGAGACCTTTTCTTCCCTGTCTATACAAAATAAGTAGAAGAGATACCATCTCTTAGCTTTTTGGGGATTCCCTTTGGCCAAGGCCATGTATAAAACAAGGCTAAAATCTCTGGGAACTTCTGCTAAACAGCCTGCATAGGCTGAGAGGAGAGGGAAGGAAAAGGAGGAGACACCTAGGGCCTCCCTCAGACACCTCCTATTCCAGGCCCATAACTTTGCCGTGCTGCAAGGGCTTTCCATCTGTGTGCAGGAAATTGTGTATCATGCAGAACCAATGTGGCGCTGACCTCTGTTCAGTCACCAGACACTACAAATGTTTGTTGAGAAGTGATGAGACTCCTCCTGCTGTCCCTTAAAGAACAAGAAATAACTTCATTCGGCAGTTTTTTAGGGAGAT
This sequence comes from Pteropus vampyrus, assembly GCF_000151845.1. Lineage (NCBI taxonomy): Eukaryota > Metazoa > Chordata > Mammalia > Chiroptera > Pteropodidae > Pteropus > Pteropus vampyrus. The sequence goes on along the minus strand of NW_011888980.1, from coordinate 1,226,748 downwards.
AGAGCTCCAGGACACAAGCTTTGGAGTCAGACAGCCTTGTGTTTGTATCTCAGCTCTGCTGCTTCTTAGTTGTGTTACCATGAGCAATTTGCTCTGAGCCTCGGTTTCATCACCTACAATTAGTGACTAATAATTCTCACCTCACAAGATTATTGTAAGAAATAAATATGCAATATATGATAAGCACTTGGCATGGTGGCCGAATCAAGTATTCAATTTGCCACAGCTGCTATCATTACTACTACTGCTCCCTATTCATGCTATCTTTCTCCACAAGTAGCAACACCTTCTAACTTCTGTCATAACAACGCCAATCTTCCCAAGAAAAATTTTCAAGACATCTTTGCCTCTTACTCCACCCTCAGTCCCCACATCCAAAGAATCACCAAGTCTTATCAATCCATCCAACCCTCTAGTTCATACCTTCATTACCTCTCACCTGGACATTCACTCAGTAAATGTTTATTAGGGTATCTACTACGTGATGGGCGTGGTGAAAAATGCAAACATATGTAATACCTCAAAATAATCAAAATACTTACAATCTGGCGGTGGGGTGGGGAAGTACAGACATTTAGACAGTTAACTAGAATGCAAGGTCAAATGAAACAAAATAGAATATATAGGAAGGTTTCAGACATATATGATTCAACAAAAAAATAAGATATATAGGAAGGTTTCACAGAGGCATTACCCTTTGAGGTGAAATTTGAACAAGGAATAAAAAGAAGAAAAAAAGACATCTGTCTTAGAAAACAGCATGAGCCAATGCAAGGCCTCAGGAAATGCATCATGTGGAAAGATGTGTGGTACAGTGGGACTGAAGGATGGAGTGAGAAGGACAGAGCAGCAGCTAAAGATGGAAGCACTGGGAGGATGGTATTCGAGGGGCAAGAGCATAGATGTCAGGCAGCTCTCCTTCAAATTCTGCCTCTACTCCTAAAGGTCGTGCAGCCCTAAACAAATTATTTTGCCTGAGACTCAAGTTTCTTCATTTATAAAATATAAATATCTACCTCATAAAGTTCTCATGAGGAGCAAATTAAATAATATATATAGAAAATTTTGCACAGTCCCTGGAATATAGCTTGGAATCTGGAATATGGAATATGGCTTGTAGTTATTGTTTTCATAGGTGGCTGTTACATACTAAATGTTTGTGACCCCCAAATTAATATTTTGAAGCCCTACCCCACAGTGTGGCTAAGCCTCTAAGGAAATAAATAAGGTTATATGAGGTAAAAAAAAAAAAAAATGGGTCCTTGATCTGATAAAATTTGAGTCCTTATAAGAAGAGAAACCAGAGAGCTCACTGTGCCTGCCACTCTGCCCAACCTCCCCTTGAGCAGGCACCAAGGAAACCACAGTAGGTATGTAGCAAGAAAGCGGTTGTCTTCAAGCCTAGAAGAGAGTCCTTACCAGAAAATGAATCAACTAGAACCTTGACCTTGGACTTCTGGCTTCCAGAAAGGTGAGAAAATAAATTTCAGTTGTTTAAGCTCCCCAGTCTGTGGTATTTTGTTATGGCAACCTGAGCTAATATAGAGGTCTTAAATGCCAGGTTAAGAGGTTAGTTCTTTATTTTGTGGGCGATGGAGAAGAATTAAAAATTTCTGAGGAGGCAAGAACAACATTTAGATCTGTCTGAGAGTTGAAGACTGATGGGAAGACCCCCTTCATTGACCTCGTGCATCCTATCTTTGCCTTTTTCTATCCATTTATGACACTCTAACAGCCCCAGTATTGTTCATCACTTCTGCTTCCCTAGCCTACTACTTTTTTTTTTCTTTTAATTGCCTACAGCACCTGGTATTCCTAGGTCTCTCATCCAAGTACTAACCAGGCCTGACCTTGCTTAGCTTCCGAGATCAGAAGAGATCGGGCATGTTCAGGATGGCATGGCTGTAGACAGCCCACTACTTTCTTTAGCTGAGATCAGACCCTGGGTTGTATCACATTTGTGCCTCTATTCAAGCTGCTCTTCCTATAAGAATACCCATTCCCGTTGCTCTTAATCGACATTCAGTTCGTCCTTTAAGGCCAGTGCCCATGCCTCTTCCCCAGGTAGCCTCCCTTCCTCTGTACCTCTGTTCATACACTCTGGTGTGTCACAGTGATTAACCTCTAATAGTCTAATTAATTTTGTTTATATCTCCTCTACTAAACTGTAATGACCTGAGGTCAATTTTTGTGGCTTTCACATTACATGGCACAGAAAAGAATTTGAAGAGGGTACATGGAGAAATTCATAAAGTCAGGAGACAGCAAATCTAGGCTTGCATAAGGGAAGGGGAGAGACAGCCTGGAAGAGAAAGAGATTTGAGGAAATAGACTTGTTTAAGAGGAAACCGGAGTCATTGATGTAGCTTGATAGCTCGCCTGCAATTCCCCAATTCCCTATAGAGTCTTCATCTCTCATTACCCTCCCATGCAAAGGAATCCTCTGCAGTGCAGGGTGAGATACTGGATGTGAAAGATGATTAATGAGTAGCAATATTCATAATCATAGCTAACATCTGTGAAAGATCTGGCAGCAGGCATTGGGCTACAATATGGATTTTCAGTATTATGTACTATGTTCTTTTTTAGTACAGAAATACATGTCTTTCTTTAGGGATAATATTATCATTTGGGTGTTTTTTTAATCTAAAATCTCATTCTGAGACTTATCCAAATAATTACATGCTGTATTAAAATAATGATTCCAGTCAAAAAGCATTCATTTAGAAAGTTTTCTAACCATATCCTTCCCCTAAGACCCATGGTCCATTATCTAATTGTGGTTCTAATTCCCATTTTCTGGATTATTAATGAGGGCAAGCAACTTTTCTTATGTCATTAGTCATTTATATTTGCCCTAGCGGTCTGTCAGTCACTAGGAACAACTGGTAGAGAGTGTGGAAGGGGGACTTGGGGAAAGTGATACAAGGAGGGAGGCTACCACAACCAGCCCAAAGCCCCCAGCTTGGACCTGGCTGCCTACTTCTCCCGGGGCTCAATTCCATCCCTTTTCCTCTTCTCTATTCCTCCATGGCCAGCCCCCAACGCTCTCAGGATATTTTAACTAAAAAATTCCCACTAATTCGACCTGAGGATTCTTAAGCCCGAAGAACAAAAGATCTACAGTTGCCATCCTGGTCCACCCACAGCATCTTAGGACGTTTATTTTTTAAGACAGAGATTTCTGGTCACATGAAATAAATACACACATTACCAGTATTATCAATTTGCTTTAATGTTTGCAGTTACTACACCCATGGTTCATTCGCTGAGGCCCTTTGCTGAGAACTTTACCTGCATTATCTATTTCAGTCCTCGTGGAGAGAAGTACTGAGTAATTACTATCTCATTTAGCAACAGGAAAGGGTAGGGAGTAAGGGTAGGGTAGGAAAGGGTAGGGTCAGGAATTCAGCTTTAGATGGCCCAGAACACTGACAGTTGTTTTAATTTTGATACAAGCAAAGTAAATTTTGCTATTTGCCCCCATCCAGCCAAAGTAAGAAAGGGGTAGTCTTATTTATTTTAATCAGTATGTCACTGACTTAACTGCGCCTCAGAGGCCTTTAGCACTAGCAAAGCATAATTCCTAGAAATTCAGGAATGACAGTGAGACTGGCATTGTGGGCCTGGGCCATGATGCCACAGGGGCACTAAGAGCAGATGGCTCATATCATGTCTCGCGCCCTGCCTAGAGAAGGCAACTTTTCTTTCTAGGCCGACTTGCAGAGTCTGGACCTGACATTCATTTCATTATATTGTTCAAGTAAAATAAAACTGCTCCCAGTAATACAATCACTTTCTTATTTTTTTAAAATCTTTATTTTTATTGCAATAGCAAATAAACCACATACTCACTGTTGCTGTGCACACCGACAGTTTTCTACTGGGAGCTCCTCTAGCCCCCGGCCTGCAGGCTTTCTCTGTCTGCACAAATGAGCTCACCACTGTGCAGGGCAGGCCAGAGAGCCGATCAACCACTGCCCCAGACAAATGGGAGATGTGGTGAGTAACCTAGCTTCCTCAGCCCTCAGGTGCAATAATCTGAGGTGTGTTCTACACAGTCTTCAGAGGCCCACAGCAGGATTTGACCCCAGTTGTCCCTAGCAGCAATAGGTTGGTCTCTCAAGTCCCTCTCCCATTCAGAGTTTTATGAGATCACCCCCAAATAAGCTATTTGTGTGTTAAATCCCCATATGCATGTGGGGAAACCAAACTAAGACAATGCCCAGGTATTAGTCAGTTTAGGCTGCCATAACAAAGTACCACAGACTGGCATAGGCTTAAACAACAGAAATTTATTTTTTCACAATTCTAGTGAAAAAATAAATTTCTGTTGTTAATAAATTTATTTTTTCACAATTCTAGTGAAAAAATAAATTTCTGTTGATTAGAAGTGTCGGCAGGGTTGATTTCTTCTAAGGCCTCTCTGCTTGGCTTGTAGATGGTCGTCTTCTCCCTCTCTCTTTACATGATCTTTCCTCTGTGTGTGTCTGTGTCTTAATCTCCTCTTCTTGACGGACATTAGCCATACTGGACTAGGGCCCATCCATATCATCTCATTTAATGTATTAATTCTTTAAAGGCCCTATCTCCAAATACAGTCACACCCTGAGGTACTGGGAGTTAAGACTTCAACAAAGGAATTTGGAGTGGAGGCGGGAACACAGTTCAGCCCATAACAGCCCATAATAACCAAAACACAAATAAGTAAAGGTATAAAGTTAAAACATGTGAGCTCCTCCAATCCAACCTCCAACCTCCTCTGAAGGAAAAATAAGAGAGAAAAGACCTATTGTGTATATCCTTTAAGCTCTCTTTCTATGTCTAGGAGGGATGATGTTACAATGACAAACTCAGATGTAAAGAAAACGTCAATTTCCTTGTTTTCTTTGATCCAATTTAAGTGAGAAATCTTGCACTGGAAAATTCAATCTCAGTTGATCCTAGACTCATTTCCCTTCCTTAGATCAGCCAAGAATCAAGACTTATGAGATTCAAGAAAACATGAACAGTCTTCACCTTCAGTCCATTGTGGTCATTGCTTATGTCTCCAGGTCCAGCTGCTCAAAGACAGGAAGCTTCCATGCTGGGCTTGGGTGCTACATTCTGGGTGCCTCAGTGTCCAGGATCCAGTCTTACAGATACATCCAATTCCTTCTGAGGTCCTACCAGGAGGCAATAGAGAGACAGAAGCAATCGAAAGCATGGCCTGGGAGGTTGGACCACTGGGCCCAGTCCCAGCTCTATGTTTTGAGAGTTTTTTTCACCTTGGGCAAGGTGCTTCATCTCTCCATGGTTCAGTTTCCTCATCTGAGAAGTTTTGAATAAAAATAGTCTCTATTTCATGACTAATACTCATATTTATCCATTTAATCATTACAATAAATCTTATATATTTCAGATGAGGAAAATAAAACCTTTACCCAAGGTCACACAGCTAGTTAGTGGCAAAGCTAGGATTTATACCCAACTCTCTGACAACTGGAATTAGCCTCATGGAACCAATTAAAATCAGGAAGTTGATCTAAAAGTTAAGTATATTCTATTTTTGTCTAATACAATTTTATTACTAGACCATGAGAATCTGTGATGATGAGAAATTCCAAGAAAATTATGTCAAATATTTACTATAAATACATGCTCTTGTTGACTTGGCCCAATCAGTGGTCCAGACAAGCCCAGTAGGCTGTGGTGAGATGTTGGTTGCCAATCTGCACAGGCTGGCTGCTACCTTGGCTTCCAGGGACACACTTCTGTTCTGGAGGCATAAAGCAGCTATTGGCATTAAGAGATTTGCCGCCGGTCAGGAATTTAACCTAGAATTTAACCTAGTTCCCTTAATTCCAAATCTACTACATCCTAGGGTGACCGACTGATCTTGGTTTACCTGGGACTGTCTCAGTTTTAGCATTGAAAGTCCTACATCCTAGGACACCCCTCATTCCTGGGCATACCAGGATGGTTGATCACCCTTAGTTTCTCATATTCAAGGGATGGAGATGAAAGATCAGGGGTGACTAGAACAAGAGAGAAAGAACAGATGACCATTTTTTTATAAGGGCTGGGTCAGATTTGATGATTTCTGAGGTTGTTTCCAGTCTAATCAGTGCAAAGAAGCAAAGATGTTGTCAACTCCTTGAATGTAAATTTTGCAATTTAGTAAGCTGGTAAAAAAGTGACACCAAACATGAAAAAAATAATAACTCTGGTAATACTCCAAGAGAGGCCAAGTAAAACATAGTAGAAGATGAAGAGACGATAACTCAAGAAAGCTGTCCTCACACCTCCAGACAGAATAGACCCTGCCCTCTTTCTCACACTGTACTCTACGGTCACACCTAAAATTGCCCTTTGAACTTATTTGCATGTTTCTTTTCCTTACTGGACACCAAAGTTCCTTGATAGACTGAGTCTTATTTATCATTGAAGACCCTGGCACAGAATGGGTATTTATTAATTGTTGGTTGATTAAATGAACAAATAAACACTTTTTTCCCTCCTGTATTTCACTCACAATACATTTTGCTACCAAAACCAGCATTACCTTTAATAGGTATTATGAATATCTTGACAAGTATTTTATGTAGTGAGTGGTATCTTCCATAGTAATAAAACGAATCCTATTACTATTAGAATTATTGATTACTGATGCCCTTTCCCCTCTTGCATTTATGGTAAATCTACAGTATATATTTCCATTTGAATAATGCAAGATCTAGCTGCATTATTATCACACATTGTACCCATTTCTTAGCTGGGAGTGGTTCTGTTGCTTCAAACTATATATCTAATCCAATATATAGAATCCTGTGCTTCTAAGGTTTTCCAATGTGTTTGTTGGATCTGTCCAACATTTACTAAGCACCTACTGAATATTTTGTATGAATACTACTAATTTATTCAACAAATTGCTTATTGAATGTTCTAGGACTAATGAGAAAAGCAGAGTAATATTATATAATCTCTACCTTCAAGGAATTTCTGATCTACTGGAAGAGATAAGAATTGTATGTATATGAAAAAATAACTAATAATAGACCTCAACTATAGCAGTACATTTAATGTGCCAAATGAGTGACACAGAAATAAATGACAATACCCTTGATTATCATTATTTTACTTGCCTTTCCCATCATACCGTGAGTGCCTTGAGAATACAATATTTTGTAATCTTAGCACCTGCTTTTCAAGAGACATTTGCTTTTTAATAAATTTCCCAGGTGATTCTGATGCACAATGAAGTTAAAGAATCACTAGTATGGACAAAAGGGAGGGATTGAGGGATTGGGAACAAGAACGTGTCATGATAGAGGTGGTTCGATGAAGATTCATCTAGTAGAGTGCAAGATGGAGCACAGCATGGAGAAACTGGAGATGAAGGGATACAGAATGAAAGCAAGTGCATTTTTCCATGCATGAAACATTAAGAATAGTGTGAAGTGAAAGAACGGAGTGGGCATAGAAAACAATGAGCAAGAGGAATCACCAAACTTGGTTATTGAGTGTTTGCTAGGAAAGAAGAGGAGGAATGAAAGTAACTTCAATATTTCTAACTTAAGGAACTGAAATAATCATAACAATAACAGCTAACATGTATAACCCCTGTGGCCTAGCTACCTCAACAACCATGCCCGATCCTCTTCCTTTTTGCTTGTTTCCCATTACAGAAGGAAAAAACTAGACAGTCACTTTTCTGGCCTCTTTCACAGACAAGGGTGGACATGTGACTTCATCTTGGCAATCAGATGTAGGGAGAAGCTCCTAGGAAATCTTTTGCTTTCCTGATGAAAGAATCAGTTGATGCAGGCCCTGCCCTTCTCCCTTCTTTCCTGCCTTGAATATGGATGTGATACCTAAAGCTGCAACAGCCTGGTCACCATAATGTGATAACCATGATGAAGGATGTGTTATTATTATCCCCATTATACGGATGAGATAATTAAGGCACCAAAAAGTCAAATAACTTGCCCAGGTCTACACACCTACTAACACAGCAGGGATTTGAAACCAGGTTGTCAGTCTCCCAACCCTCACTCTTAACCATTACATATCCAGTCTCTCAATAACAGTAATGGTGACAGCATAGATAGAAATAAGGATGTCAGGAACTGGTGCTAACAACTGGAAATGTCCATTAGGCACTTAGAAATTCGAAGTCTGAAGCATGCAAATATAAAGGGTATTATTTAGAACAAGGAGCCAACTGCATTGAAATAGAGTTGATTTAGAGACCATAAAAGTTCCAAATTCTCCTCATCTGTATACAAGGTAAGTTGAACATCACTTTATGTGCAGCAATCCTAGCTTGGCCTGAATAATAATGCTTTGTTGACAGAATATCTTTATCAAAAAGCCGGCCCCCTGGTTAGTGCAGAATTTAAGTTCTGCCAATGAGTATATCGTATAAAGGGATGTTGTGAAGTGGGGTCCTGGGCTGCTCCTTACTTCCAGGGATGATTGTTGGCTGTGCATAGCAATTTCCCAGTGTAGGCCAATGCAGAACATGACCTCAATCTTCCAGGCAGCTGCCAGTTTGTAATGCTGTGCTAACCCAGCAAAATTACCTGGAATCTGAAGTGAGGCTTCCAGGGCAGTTGACTGTATCCTATCACCTTCAACATCGGGGTAGCCTGTCCTCAGAAAAGAGAAAGAATGTTGTTTACCTTCATACCACTGAGGAATGGTCCAGAGAAAAAGGTGCTAGTGAGCACTAAGCTGGGATAAGGGGAAAATAGGTGACATTCATTCCAAATAATAAAAATAATGGTAATAAGAGCTTGCATTTATTGAGCAATGGCCTGGTGCTTTCTCATGCATTAGCAAACTTGAAGCAAGTTAATTTCTGGTCTGCTTCTATTTTAACAAAATCACAAAGCATCTAAAGAAAACTGTTATTAATCACTAAAGGTACTTTGGCACTTGCCAACTGTTTTGTTTTTGTTTTCCATCTTTTTTGAAAGGCTTAATAAAGGTCTGCTGGAACATTCTACTGATACCCGTGACACTGCAACAATTCTCACGTTAGTTAGGCTGAAAACCAAGACAATATATCAGTCCTATGGAAAACAGATTGGCTTGCCTGGGAGAACTGAGAGGTCACATATATGAAAAAGATACATCTATGAACTTTCTATCGCCAACTTTGAAAGACTGGCATTTACATGGTCCTAGAAATTGGAGCTGAACTAATCCTTTCTGATCCAACGTAAGATTATAAATGCTCTGCTGAATTGGAAAAGGACTAAAGAAGGGGAAGATGTCTATTATACAATCCAGGTATTGGTCAGAATGTTTTGTTCTTTCCTTGGTGATGAACTTCAATTAACCCAATTCTGATGTAGATGTGCTGATCTCCATCACAAATCACAGATGACATTGGAACAATTTAACTGTCATTAAATGCTTAAATGATGTTACAATCACTTAAGCAACTAGAGTACACATATTAAAGCTTTAATTTATAATCCTTTTGCCAAAACACTTCTGTTATAATTTAATTTAATACTTCTCTAGACTCACACTCCAAGTCCAATCATTAGAATTAATTCCAATCTCTCTAATCAAGGATGCATGTCTTTACTTAGTCTCCTTAAAAGTAATGGCAATTATAAACAACACTTCATTTTGCCGCTAATAATAACAGAAAGATCAATACACACACACACACACACACACACACACATACACATATATATACGTATATGTATATACATCAATCTTATTACAGAGATAAGAATGAGACAGGTTGAATCACCATTGAAGGGGTCAGTGGTCCAAGATCAGTCGTGCCTCATGACTGACAGCTGCAAAGGGTTCTCTCTGCCAAGCCCACTGGCCAGAGGACAAGCGGTCAGGATATAGGCACACTGCCTTGGAGAAGAGGTTCATCTAGCATTAGTGACTAAATCCAGAGGATGGAATTATACTTGCAGGCAGGATCTGATCTACTATTTAAAAGCACACAGAAGTAGCTAGCAAGTCTATTCACAATTCTGCAAAAGTTGATGTTTCATCCCAATGAAAGAGAAGTGAATTCCCTCCTAGACTTCCAACTCCTTAATTCAAACCTGGTGGATTATCTGGCACACAATAGATAATAAATGTTTGTTGGCACTGAAATTAATGGCATGTCCTGCCATTGAGTCTGCATAACTACCTGACAAAGTTGTCTTTATCTTACTATGAAGAAATCGAAAAAGATCAGTTTGGTAACTTATTAAAAAGGAATAGAGCCGAGACTCAAGCTCAGGTCTTTCTGGCTCTAGCGCTCATGTTCTTTCCATTACATCATACTACTGCAAACCACCTGCTTTACTAAATTAAGAAAAACCCTTCTGTATCTTTACTAATCACAAAATTTACAAGACTATTCTGCATGTGTAAAAATCTCTTCTGCTCCCACCTCCTTATTCTCTACAGATGATCTCATTCATTCCTTTATTCAAAATATGGAGATGATTCTGCATCAACACCACTTCTATGTATCTCCCCATCCTCCCTTCCTTCACTGCTGTAACTAAGAGGTCACCCTTAAGTTCTAGGTGACAGATTTGTTCCACCCTCGAACCATGACCTATTTTGTCCTTAATTTCCCAGAGAAGGCTCCAGCCCTGGTCAGCACTGCTATGACTTACTTACTTGAGCCACAATTCGGCACTATTGTCAGGGTTGAACTGGTTTCTCCAACCCTTGCTGAGATCCTCACAGCTATTCTGAGCTGTGAAAAATTGCCTCAAACTAGCAGCTTCAAACAGCTCAGTTAAGGAAGCTGTGATGAATGGTTTGGTGGCCACTGAAGTGTGGATGTGGCTTTCTGTTGGTGAGATCGTAGGCAAGCATGGTAATATTGGCTATAATGTTTAAAAACTAATCTTTAACATATATTTGATTTACTGTTTGAGTGTTTTTGGTCCATGTACAAAGACTGCTATATGAATAAAATAAGATCATGTGTCAAAATCAATGTTTTCTCCATCAAACACTACATAGACATAGAAGGTAACAATTTCTCAGTATTAAGTTGGGTTGCCTTTTGCTTTGATACATTAATATAGCTCTAAATGTATGTCTTTGTTTAGCCTAAAATTCAAAAGGTTTGAAATATACGTTAAGCTTTATTTCCAGAAAAGTTGGGGCAATAGCCTTGAGAAAACTAGAACTTGATACAGTAGGAAAAACAGTAATACCACGTGCCAGACAGTGATATAGTTAAATCAAGTCAGTGGTCATAAAAAATAAAATTTGGACTGTATCTCTGCTGAAATCAAAGAAATATCCCTTTGATAACAGCTATGTCTATGAATGCTGAGATACTTCTTCTCAACTTGAATACAGCCTCAAGAGAAAATAGCTGGTGGTATTCTAAATATGTATCTTTGTAACATCTGTAACAGTAAGACAGAGTGAATGAGAGCTATGACCTACATTTTAAATCTAAGTTTGATATCTGTTATATTATTAATCTGTCCAGTTTTATAATTTTTAGAACCTATTTTTGCAAAGTAAAATATCCTACAAACATTTAAACAAGATTATAAGAGTTAACACCCATGAGTCTAAACGGCATATGTCCTGACATAAATATAAATGACTGATAACAAAAAAATTAAAAATAAGTGACTCTTCTCTATTTCAGGGTAAAAGCCCCTTCAGTGGCCCTCATTCTCATCCGTTCTCTAGGGCCTTACTCCATCAATAATCCTAATCTGGCTATGTTTTATTACATCTTCATTCTTTCTTCTATGACATCTTCCTGCCAACGTAATAAATGTTTTGAAGTGCTTCCCATTATAAAATACACACACGCACCACCTCTAGTCACCAGGCTACTCCTTGAACTACATTCCTGTTCCTCCCTCCTTCCCTTCACTACCAAGTTTCTTTTTCACAGCCTCCATTTCCTCACCATCTAACCACGCACAAAAAATTCTCTTTTGATAACCACTAAGGGCTTTTTCTTTCATCCTCCTCAGACTCTCTGCAGCAAGCCACTGTCAAAACACTCTTCATATGACCTTCTCTCATGATTTTTTTATAATGCTGTTGTTCATTCTCAGATCTACCTCTCATTCTCTGATTCCTTTCTCCTTCTGACCCCAAATCTAAGTACTCCCTTTGGTTGTGTCCATGGCCCACTTCTTTCCTCTCCTATGGGAACTCACTCAATCTTTTCTTCTGTCCTGGCTAGGGCTGCAGCCCACATTTCCAACTGCTTGTTGAACACTGTTTGTCCTACTGACATCTCAAACTCAGTATGCTCAAAATACAGTCTTCTTTCTTTTTTTGTACATAGCTATTTACTATATTGTAATAGAGAGGTGCATCCCAACTTAATCTTAACTGAAACATCAGCATATACCATGAAAAAATGATTGCTCATGTGTATCAAGGCATGTACAAGGATGTTCACAGCAACAATATTTGTAAAAGCAAAAGACTGGGAACAACCTGAATGTCCATAAATACAAAGATGCATAAAATGTGGTCTTTTCCTTCAATGAAATATTATGCAGCAAAATTAGTAAATTATAGCTACATCAACATGGATGAATCTCAGGAATACAATGTTAAAGGGGGAGAAAGCAAGAAACAGGTATATATCATGAGATTCCATTTTATAGTTATAAAATATGCAACACTAAACAACATATTATTTGAGAATACGTACAGAGTGGTAAAAATAAAGGGAAAAGAAAATGTTAAATGCAAAATTCAAGATAATGGGCTCTCCTGAAGGAGGGAAGTGGAATTGGGAAGGATCACTCTTAGGGATTCTAAAGTACTGGGAATGTTCTAGCTCTTAAGCTGTGAGCGGGGACACCAATATTTGTTGTATCATCATTCTTTAAACTTACATGTGTCTTACAAATGCAGTTAATCTATTCATTATTTAATGAAAACAAACTTCAGAAAAGATATAACAATAGATATTTTAATTAGTCTGAAAAATCCGTTAGTTTTAATTTTCGTAATTTTCATAATTATGTGGAATGCAAGTAAAACAGCATTGTACACAATAAATGGGATCTACTTTTATGGGCCTTCAATTCACCACTTGTTTGTCCTATGGGAGTTTTAGAAAACTAAAGCAAGAATAGCAAATGCATTGATTTGCTGAGCACTGCAGGTACTCAGTGCAGCTTTATGAGATCCCAGGCAGAGTCAGCACAATACCCAATGAAGTGGGAAGGCTGGAATTGTCACAGTACTCTCAAGATGCCAAAAATCCAGTTTGAATTATCTTCTCACCAAAGTGAATAAGCTTGTCTTTCTCTACATCTGTGTTCACCTTCACAACATATCACTGCTGGTCTGCTACTGCCTGGCTCCAGGACTCTGGGCAGTTACCTTCGGCATGCTGGATCAGTATAATGGCCACAGCTCCATCAACTGAGCATGAACCTGTGCTCATTCAGCCCCTCAACATCCCTCAGGGGTAACATGTATTAACTCCACTTTACAGAGGAAAACAGGCTCAGGGAAGATTAACATCTGTCTAAAATCAGTTATAGCAGGTACCCGAGGCAGGATTCAAGTATAGGTCTCTCTGACTTCAAGCGTAAACTTCTCATCTGGCACCCAGAAATCTTCATCTCAGGACTTCTCTTGTCTAGGCAATTTCCCAATGAACCTTCTTCTCCAGTGAAACAGAGTCAACTTAATGTCTCCTGAAAATATCAGGCTCAATTTGTATCCATGCCTTTTCTTATGTTATTCTTACTGCAAACATCCTCTCCAACTTTCTTCCACTCATCCAAAAACTATCCAAATACCAAACACTTCCTTCAAGCTTCCATTTGGGACTGATCATCTGAAGCCTTCCTGAACCAATCCGACTCTAGAGTGGTCTCGCTTTCTTAGAATCTTGTTTTCTAATTGTTTCATTAATAAGGCTACAGGTTCTACGAGAGGCAAGATGCTATCTTCTTCTGTGGCATTTTGCTTTGCTTTATTTGGGGTTTTCCACATAGACACACTCAGTGACTGCAAAATAAATGAAGAAACTCATGATCCAGGTACTCTACAGACATATTTATAATCCCTGTGGTAGTGGTTCCAAGGAGATCCCAAATATCCCTCAGGGCTTGTTAAACCTACAGATGCCAGGCTCCATTTAGGGACCTGGTGGGTCAGAATGTCCCACAGTAGGGGATGGGAGAACTGGGTATCTATATTTTTTACATGTGCTCTTGAGTGCATCCACAGATGAGAACCTTTTGTTTTGTTGCAGTTCAGGACCATACCATGCAGATAAACACATAAAGGACAGACATAGAAAAGAAAAGTGAACCAAAATTCTAAGAAATATGTACTTTTAAGACATATAAATACATATTTCAAGAAATTTATTTCCTTATGGGAATGATTTTGAGGGGAGGAGTAGGAAAGGAAGACAGGAAGCAAAGGAAGGAGGAAAGAAGGGGAAAAGAGGGAAGTCAAAGGGAGGGGGCTGTGAATTTATGAAACTTCGCAGAATCTCAAGGTAACTCATTCTGCATTTGAGCAGTTCTGATTGTGGGTATTTTCTTACTTTGCACCAAAATTCATCCCTATGATCTTTGTCTCAGTGGTCCTAGTTCCTCCCTGACAGGCCTTACAGAACCTGCTTATCCAGGCATTGCAAATGCAAATACCTACAAGGCCAAGGAAGATACTTGAGTGAAACCAGCAGCATGTTAGACAGCAGGGAGTGAGGGAACTCAGGTGAGTTAGAGACTGAGAACCATAACTAAAGGAGTCACCAGTGACTCCGCTTCATTGTCTCCAAGCAGCTCTGGCCCACAGTTACCAGATCCTCCAATTTATCAAAAAAATTGTGATGTCTCCCAATTTTTAAGTATTGATCAATAATTTAAAAAAAAAAAAAATCTAAACACTGGTCAGGCCTAGCTTCCACAGGATAAATATCCTCAGTTCTTCAACAATTTCTTCCCTAACAGTGTCAGGTCTCTGTTGCCTTTAACAAAATATCACACTCCTGTGCCATCTAATTATAAGAGTGGAGTGAGCATCTCATTCTTTCTACACACCGCTTTCTCATAATAAAATCTAAGACCAAAATTAGATTTCAGAGTGGCTACATTACACCTAGCTGTACTAGATGTTTCTAGTACAGCTGCTACTAAACCACATTTCCTCCCGCCCCCATTGTAAGCTTCTGCAATTGTGTTTTTTGGCCCTAAGTGTTAAGACTTTTAAGTTATTACTGTCAGATTTCTTATTGGTTTCTCTCACCCTAGGCTGTCAAAATCATTTCTGGGTTTCAATTCTGTACCCGGTACTTGAAAATCCCTCCTATATTTGGGGGGAAAAAAAATGCCCTCTCTACATATTCAAGTCATTGATTTAAAAAAAATAAATGTAGAGCAAGAGCAGACTGTTGGGAGAGCCCTCTGCCAAACTATTAAAAATCACAATCTCATTAATCCATTTGGATACAACCAGGCAACAAGAAATGGATCCACTTAACTGTTCTCAATTCTAGCCTATACTGTTAACAGATCCTGTAAGATACCTTATAGACCTCTAAATACAATTAAATGCATATTACTGTTTTCTCTAGTAATCTCTTAATATTTCATTCATTCAACACATCTATCACTACATTCACAACACTGAGCAGTCAAATACCTAAGCTCATAGAATTTATGTTCTGGCAATAGAGATGGTCATTGAACAAAAGAATTCACAATTAATCACTAAACAATAACTATGACACCAAAATACTAGTGATTAATTTATATGTCTGGTATTTCCTTCAGAATAATTACAGGATGGTATATAATTCAAATAATATTAACTCGGAGTTAATAATTATTAAAACTGGGTAATAGAAATGGCAGACTTAACTATATTAATTCTACTTCTTCTAAATTTGAAATTTTTCCATTGAAAATTTACAATTATAATTATGATACTGTGGAAAACTATGGGAAATTTAAAAAATGCTAATAGTGAGGACCTAACCTAATGTGAAGAGGCAGAGAAAGCTTCTCTGAGGAAGATACTTTTAAATCTGAAGAATAAGAATTATCTAAATTGAAAGGGGAATGGAAAAGGAAAAGCTTTCCAAACAGAAGGATCAGTATGTGAAAGCATCCTAATATAAGGAGGAACAGAGTAAGTATAAATAGTACAAATATTGTCAAACCATGGTTGATTTGCAACCACAGTTTGGCTACGGATAAAAGAATTTGGCAAAAATTAGCACCCTGGGAAAATCAATTGACTATATGAAATTTATGAGTATTTTATACCTCCTTATACTTGGTATGCTATATACATCTTTTATGTCAGTAAAATTCAAAATAAATATATATGTATACGGAGATAGCTAGGAAGGATAGATAGAGATATATAGATAAAACTCACTTGTTAAACATTTACTAGCATAAACATTTACTAGTGGCAAAGTCTGAGCCTTTGAAAGGGAATTAGAGACTTCATTTGAACCTGGTCTGAGTAATATTCTCAAGTTTTGGGACATGGGAACTCACAGAAAAAGAAATGTAATTCAACACACTATCTGGGCTCTGCATGAACACTATTTAAATAGATGTAATAACATACATGCTTTTATGAGTTTTAACATTAAACCTTGGTCTGTTAAAATTCATCTCTACCCTTTGAGATAAGCTAGCCAAACATACATGCAGCAAAATTATGAAGCATACAGCCTGCAATCCTAATTTAGATTTACTACTGCCATAAGAGAACAAAATTTGGTGCCAGAATGATAACAGTGATTATTAACTGTGTAAGATATTTGCATAGTTTCATTTGAGCCTCACAGGACTATAGGCTATAAATCATCACCTCCATTTTACCAGTGAGAAAACTGGGGATCAAAGAAATTAGGCAATTGCCAAAGACACATGCCCTAACACTACCACTTCAAAGCCCAAAAATCCATCCTGTGGCACTGGCTCAGACTTGCCCTCCTCTGACCATTTGCTCAATTATTAGTACTAGGTCACCAATCAGTGAACAACCTTAATAATTACAGTAATTCACATTAAGACATAAAAGCACTTTAATAGATTAATTTCTTAAATCTCTGGAATGGTGGAGGGGTGAGAGGATTGTTTTTGTTTTGTTTTGGCATATGCATGACGGTTTGAAAGTTGACAAAGAGGTAACTTCTACATGCCCCTTAGCTACATTTCTACTCCATCCAGAAAGAAAAGAGAGTCAGGAACTTGTCCTTCCTTCTGAAAGTTTGTGAACCCCAAAGAGAAAGCCAAAACAAAAGCATTCAGTACACTTCTTTTCCATTCTCCTTCTATCCTCTACCCATACTTCCCTTACCTCCACTCATGTTAAAAATTTTAAAAGCTCCTGAGTAAATAGTTTGATAACATTTAGTGATGTTCGCACATAAAATTACCAGGGACACTGTCAATTTGTATTTCCTGGAAATATGACCTAATAAAAATAACCCTCTGGTTCTTTTACAAACACACACACACACACACACACACATTAAATAAAATTGGGCTAATGCAGCTGTTTCATTTCATTAGCATTGAGAATCCATAAAATTGACATAAAGAACCAGGCCATCATGAAAAAGTAATCATGTCAAATACATATTTAAAGTTGATTTATATTGAGTCCTTTAAATGCACTGTGGGTCTGCTGCCCTGAATCTCAAAGCTACAATAAATACTAACAGTATGAATTCACAAATATATAAAGGGAGTTACCAAATTGATTGAATTTATTTATGGGATAATCATCTGTCTTTCACTAATTATTAAAGATCGTTCTGAAAACTTGGTGTCTTATTTTTCAACTCAATGTTTGAGAAATATTTAAGACCACCATCAAGGAAGACAATAAACAAAAGAAATACAAACAAATGACCAGATCAACAAAGACCTTTTTTTTTAATGATAATATCTTACATAGGTATTTGAGAGGTTGAGAAACCACAAACTCTTAAACCCTCCCAGCAGGAATATGTACTGAAAGAACTTTTTAAAAAATAAATAAGATAGCTACCAATGCGTACTTACAAAGTAGAAGGCTTCAAAACAATACACTTTTACCATTTTACGGATAAGGAAACTTTTTGAGCAAAAAGTTAAGTAACATGCCCAAGAATACAAAGCTAGTTAAAAAAAAAATAAAAGCTAGAAGGCAATCTGGAAACAAGTATTGTCTTTAAAATGCGTGTGTTTTTAGAGCCAGCCATTCCTCGTGGAGTTTATTATAAAGAAATAATTAGAGAAATATACAATTTGTACAATGATGTCCCCTATAACATTATTTATAAAAATGGGAAGTAGAAACAACCTAAAGGTCCAACAATAGCCAAATGGCTAATGTCAGTGTACTGTGCATTGAAGCAATGGAATAATTACATAGTTTTTTAAAGTGATGGTATAACTCTACTTACTGAAATAGAAAGTCCCACGTTAAAGGAAAAAAGGAAAATACAGAGTAGTGTATATACAGTATAACTTTTATTAAAAATAGGTATAAAAAAGGCAAGAATATACTCCAAAATGTTAACTTGTTATATATTGTCATAGGATTTTTTAGTGGTTTTCTTTACTCACATATATTTTTTAATATTTCTCCAACAAAAATGAACAACCTCTGTAAACATTTATTTAAAAGAACTCACACATTGCTCACGTGAATGTAAAACAATACCAGCACTTTGGAAAACTGTTCAGGAATTTCTTATAAAATTAAGTATATACTTCAATGATCCCACCATTCTACTCATAGGTGTATACTCAAGAGAAATGAAAGTATATGTTCATTAAGACTTGTGACAAATTGTGTACATTCACACAATGCAACACTACTCAGCAACAAAATATTGATATATGCCTGAATACACAATATGGCTAAACCTCAAAATCATTATGCTGAGTAAAAGAAGCCAGACACAAGAGTACATATCATGCCATTTACATAAAATGCAAGAGAATGCAAACTAATTTATAGCAACAACAAAAAAAACCAGATCACTAATTGCCTGAGGCCTGGAGTGGGGGAGGGGGTGGGGGTGGGGGGATAGACTACAGAGAGGCATGAGGAAATTTGCGGGGGAGGGCGATGATGGAAATGTTTTGATTATGGTGGTGGTTTCAGATTTCACAGGTATATATAACTATCAAAGGTGACTCAGCATCAACTCAGCATCAAAGCAATTTCTCTTTTCTCTTCCTTTTTTTTAAACAACCAATTAGACACCTATAACCAAAGTGCCTCTGCACATTACACCAAGGTTCCCAGCTCACCTGTGCACCCAAAAGTAAACAAGATAACTATTAAAGCTTATCAAATTGTACCCTTTTAATGAATGTAGTTTGTTTTATATACATTATACTTCAACTAAGCTTTTAAAAAGCATGAGTTTATGTCTTGAAAAATATACAAGTTTTACAGTAATTTTTTTCCTAAATTCTGTATACAGGAATTTTAGATCACCAAATTGGTTTTAAACTTAATAACAACAATTCCAGCTAACATTGATAATATCAACAGTGGGCATGAAAGTTGGTAGGGGACTTCATGAAACACTTCGATGGGCACCTAAATCTTAAGCTAAATTGAAAATATGAATGAATTTGGAAGATAAGATCAGGGAGCATGAATACTATGAGCTTGAGTATGAAAGTATGAGATATATTTCCCTACACGTTTGGGGAACTACAAATAATTTGGTCTGACTAAAATTTAGAGACAGATGAGGTAGAAGGAGAGTAACAGGGCAAGATGAGGCTGAAAAGGCAATAGTCAGATCACAAGAGACCTTACATACTAGATTAAGAGTTTGGACTTCACCTTCACAAGTAAAGGGGCAGGAGGAAGTTGATAATAAAAGTTAATGAAGAGAAAAGAAGAAAAAATTTATTCTTAAAAGATCGTTCAGGCAGAATTACGGGAAAAGGTTTGAGGGCAAAATAAGGCAAAGACTAATTAGTAAACCCACTGGAATAATCCAGGCCAGAGAAGACCAGAGCCAGAATCAAAGCACCAATACAAAAGGATGAATTGATATGGTAAAGCACTATACCCAGTCTTTAGTGACTGAATATGAGGAGAAAATAAAGTCTAATTCCAGTTTTCAAGCATTGCGCACGGAGATAAGAATACAAGCGGAGAACATCTAGAAGAAAGACAATGCCATCTCATTTAGATCTCTTATAGTAAAAGAGCTATGCAAGCAAGTACACAGAAGAGGTTACTATTAGTGCCAAACATCAGCAAAATCTGTGTTGTGCCTTGAACTCTGATTATCATCCTTCGAAGAGCAACAAAAGATTTTTAAAATATTTTCCTACTATGTCTATACCATATTTTTATATATGTATTTATCTTACTTCCAGATATTTTCCTATAACATTATTTTAACTAAAATAAAACACATCTTCACTTTGTTATTTGTTTGTTTAATGTTTTAAATTTCAAAACACTTAAAACTTTCAAAGACAAAATATTAATCAAAATAACTTTACCTTTCATATGTGACTTTGATAACAAAGTGGAAAAGTGATAAACAGTCTCCCTTTAAAAAAAAATGCCAGCACTTCCAAAAAGCCAGAGAGGCTTATATGTAGAGCTAATTCAGAAAGGGGATAACACCTAAAGTCATGGATAAATACCTTATTTTAATCCAAAAACATGAAATACTTACTGCACCTTCATAATGCTTCCAATATGCCATTTACAATAAATTATCCTTGAAAATAAGTTTTTAACCATTCAATATACTCTCTGAAATATCTTGTTAACATATTATTTGACTTAAATATATCAAACATTTACAATCAGCAAAACATTTGAATCTGAAAGCCTGACATTCTGACTTACATTTTCCCAAGTATAATAATATAAACAAATTTTTGAGTATTCAACATATTAAAGTACAACTACCTATTTATAATTAACTTTCAACAATATGGCACACCAGTAAACACCAGTACAATACTTTATAGCAATCATATTATGTGAAATTACAAGTGGAAAACAAATTTCTCAGTAACAGTGAGTCACCAAATTCCTTCATCTAATAGTTACTATAAAAATTTATTTAAAAAACCTAAACACACAAACATGATTAAACATTTTTAAATT
Organism: Pteropus vampyrus; assembly: GCF_000151845.1. Lineage (NCBI taxonomy): Eukaryota > Metazoa > Chordata > Mammalia > Chiroptera > Pteropodidae > Pteropus > Pteropus vampyrus. Next base: position 1,205,652 of record NW_011888980.1, on the reverse strand, counting down.
ATATTGAAATGTCATGAAACTTTTTTTTTACGAAAGGAAAGTTTCAAAAATAAAAGGACAAATTTAATTCTAAGTATTTCATTGTTTTCTACTCTTTTAGAAAATTATTTATTCAATCGCTTCTTTAGGTTCTCAAGGTGTTCCACATTAACATCTTGTAATGCCAGTACCATTGCTTTAGACAAGGAGGGATTAAGGGAAATAGTCATCAGACAGCACAAATCTATTAGATCTCTCTGACACTTCTGCAAACCTTCCTGGAACTTTTGGTATTGAAGAGGATCCTTTTTTAACTTTTTCATTTCTGGTACTGAAAACCCTATCAGACTAGTAAGTATTTCATCTACAAAGTCTACATCTAAATATGCGGTACCATCAGAAATCTTTGCTGTTATACTCCAAATGCCACCAGAACTTGAGAGATTTCCAGTTAAGGTTACAATAAATGCTTTGACTTTCACTGTTGTAACTTCCTCTAGTTTGCTGGCCATTAGAACAGACAAATAGATAAAGGGTGGAGAATACAAATCCAGGGCAACAGAAAGATTAGTGCTATTCTCTGATGATCTTAAAGAATAATTCTGTAAATGGTGATCGCTTTCATTAGAAATTTGTGAACTTTTTGGTACATAACTGCCCAGTTCTTCATTTAATATTTTATTATTTAAGGAATGTCTATCTGAACTGCTGATGGTTGGTTTTACTTTATTATCTGTCCCAGAGTTCTTATCTTTATTTGTAAAATCATGGGGGAGTGGTATATTATGAACTGAAAAAACACTATTGTTGTCTCTAGCAGATAGACAACTAAAAGATTTGTCTTCATTAGTCATTCGTTCAGATAAATTTTTTTCATTCCAATTATTGTTTCCATACTTGCAAATCAAAGAAAAATCATTTGAAGTATTATGTTTATCTGAAGATCTCTCTATTGTTTCATCTGTGATTCTGTTCAAAGTCAATGACTGCAATTCTTTAGGCTCCATTTGTTCTTTCTGGACAGCTTCTTCCAAAAGCAAGGCCTCAGCCAATGAAAAGTCATCTAATTCCCCATCAGTGAAATGCACAGATTGATTTGGTGGTTTCTCCTTTGGTCTTAGAGAAATAGCAAGTCCTCGTTCAAAATCTGACTCTCCTGGGGGGAAAGCATTTGAGGAACTACCTGTGCTGAAACATCCTCTTTCCAAAGAGGTGTCATTCTTTGCTGCAAGCTCAACATTTTCATCAAGACTTGCCAAGAGTTCTTCATCAGAAGGCCCTAACACAAGATCGAGATCATCTGTAATTCTAGGGATGCTTTGGTTAGAATTATTTGGTATGACTGAAACTATAGGAACAGTTTCCCCAATTAATCTTCCAAGTACTTTTTCTTGTGCATATTCCTCTAAAAGAGCATCTACTTCTCCTCCCAACACCTTCACATTTTCTGGTTTCAATAAGAGAACACCAAGACGGAAAGAAATGTTTCCATAAATCAAAATTTTTGTACCTGGAGGAAGATTACTATGAAGAACTGGAATAGGCTGATATTCCATTCCTTGCATTTGGACAATTCCATCAGTTAACTGCAACATCAACATTCGTGAAGGTTTTGTTTCCCAAGGTTTTTGGGTTACTTGTGTTTCAGCTGTAATTAGGTCATTCATATTATTCTTTCCTCTCAACTTTTGTATCTGGGAATATGCAGGTTGACTTACATCAACTAATGAATTAATCTGCAGAGCAAAAAACCCATTCAGTTCTCCTTTTGGAACTTCTAAAATGCCATCAGGTAAAAGAGGATGCTCCAAATCTCTCAGATCAGTTAGGAGCCATTGCTCAAACACTTGTTTGTTTATTTGTGCCTGACTCAAATTAACATTATTATTTTCTTCTTGGATCCAGTTAATACAAGCTTCCAGCCACATCAGAGGTACTTTAACATGCCATGTAGCTAAAAGCCAAGTTTCAACTCTTAATGCAATACTAGTCACACTCATTTCTTTTAAATAAAAGATATATCTGTTACCTAAAAAAAAAAAAAAATTATAATTCAGTACACTTAAATATAGTCTATAATTCTGTACAATGCACAAACAGGCATAACCATACCCTTTTGATTTTTCTCACTTCAGCATCTTAAAAGTCTTTGACTTTCTACATAGCCAAAAATCAAATATCACAAGTAATCAGAGGGCATAATGAGAAAAGCAAAAGTCTGAAAGCTAGCTCTGCCAAATTACAAGCTGTCTGACCTAATATAAATTTCTTAACTTCTCTAACCCAGTTTTTTCTTCATCTTTAGAATGTCAATACCGTGCTCGCTTCAGCAGCACATATAACTAGAATGTCAATACCACCATCTATCTTACAGGGTTGTTGTGAGGATTACATGATTAACATTTGTAAAGCAGAATGTCAGACCTATGGTAGACATGCAGTAAAAAGTAGTTATGATTATATTAATAACCAGATTCTGATAATCTAGTTAAGAAACGATATTCACTAAGGTCATTTTCATATATTTAATTCATATTCTATTAAAACATACCATTGTGTTTGACCATACAGCACTTAAATATGTGCTCTAAGGATAAAATTATAACAAATAACAATAAATACTATGCTGATGTAAAGCATGTTATTTGTTTGGCTAAATAATTCTCAACAGTCTTACCAGGTAAATATACTTCTGATTTTCTCAGAATGATAAAACAGTAGCAAAACAGTAAAGACTAATTAACCCTCTGTTCACAAAAGTATATTTTTTCCTTCTACAGATGAGGCTAAGAGATAAAATTTATAAAAGTTTTAATATGTCCATAAGAAAACTTACCATTTAGAACAGGAGCCTAAGATTTGATGACAGGACTTGGAAGTGGTTGTTCAGTGGAGCACTTGTAACTTCTACTACTCAGGAAAAGCCCTGGGAGCTAAGACCAAAAGCAGTAAGGGTTATAAGAGGAAGCTGCAAAAAGAATCGATGGCCTATTTTCACGAGTGCAAGAGTTGGACAGAATGGTTTTTCAGGTTCCCGTTATCAATCAGGATAGAGTGTAGGTAATACAGAATAAAAACATGAGGTTTGGAGTGAGATAAACAGAAGCAAGTGACCATGAGAAACTTATACATTCTAAGCTTGTTTCCTTGTCTATATAATAGTTACTTCCTAGGGCTACTATGAAAATTAAAGGAGATCGGAGAGGACAGCTGGCAGGCCACCAGCCCAGGAACAGATCTTAGGCAGCTGGGTCATCTGACCCAAGGGGTAATCCAGCCCATTTAGGCTGCTCACCTCAGCCTCAGAACCACCACCTCTGCGGCCAGTCAGCCATAGGGCATCCAACAGCTGCTGCAAGCCAAGAAACAAGCTGCCCAGAAGGTGTCCAAGGCCCACAAGTGACCAGAAGCTGAAGCAGGACAAAGCAGCTCAGGCTAAAACTGAACAATACCATGTGCAGAGGAAAAAAAGAGTTCGAGGCCAAAGAATCTGGGGCTCTGAGATGGAGGAAGAAACCCAAGAGAAGACAACAATCCTCCAGACCTACTTCCAGCAGGGCAGGGATGACATCCTGGATAATCTCTTAGTTTTACCTGCAAAATCAGCCAGAAATCCATGAAAACTACCGCATAAATAGATAAAAGAATAAAGAAGCACCTGTTCCATGGATTGGCATTTTAGATGCTTTCATGAAATATGAAGCATTAGCAAAGCTCGAGCTATTTCTTATGAAAAGGCAATCATATATAGTAGGTCCCTTCACTTTTTGAAGATAGCAAATCTTATTTCTTTGTACAAACTTAAAGCTTATCCAAAAATTTCATTTTTTACCTTGTATTTCTTGGAAATTTATTCAGTATATACATTGTCTGGTTTCCTATGTCTTTAGGCTCAAACATATACATTCCATACTAACTTTTTCTTTCTTAGATGTAAAAAAAAAAATTTTTTTTGAAAAAAAGAGATTAAACTTTCTTCCCCTAAAGCTTTCTTAAAGGTCAAGGATTTTATCTATAAAAAAGTAGTAAATAGTTATTTGTAACCTGTATTAAGTAGCAGCCAGCCTTAAAATAGTACTTTCTGGTTAAGGGTTAGAACAATGAATATTAGTATAATTGTTTGGGCTGCTTTTAGTTTCTCTTACTCAAAATACTAGATGACAGAACTCAAGAACTTGTTACATATTATTAATTGGTGTACTGATAATAGTTTAAAAACTGTGGCGCCAATTATTTTTCACTTACACACTCTGTGACCCTAAACAAGTAGTCATATTATTCATTTAACAAATAGTTAAAATTTTAAAGGATGAGTTATAGTTGTGAGGATTACATGAATAATATTTCAAAGGAGTTAAGAAGGTCATTATAATTACTGACCAGGTGAATCTTTGTATTGAAGAAAATGATTGAGAGTTTATGTATATATATACATATATATAAACCATATATGTGTGTGTGTGTGTGTGTGTGTGTGTGTTTATATATGAAAACAATGTAAAAAGGTAGGAAAGGTCCCTTGCCCATTGTGATGAAAATAAACCATGTAGAGTCAAATCAGCATGTCTCTTTAACAAAGAAACCAACACTCTCTACACCAGCTCTCTGATTTATCAAATGGAAATACTTCCTAACTTATTGCTAAGGAAAGCAAAATATAATGTGCTAACTTTAATGTATAAAAGAAAAGAAAATAAGCATATTCTTCTTTCCTTATATATACATAAAGGATCTCTAGAAGGATATACAGAAAATAAAACTTTAAATATAAAGTTACACTCAATAACAAAGAATAAGATCTTTGTGGGCCAGGAACAGAAGAGAAACCTAGAGTAGTAAGTGAGTACTAAAGCCCCAAGGAAAAGGCAACTAGATAAAAACAGCATAGGCTAAAGCTCCAAAGCTCCAAGGATCCAGCATCCCAATTATGGGTTAAAAGACCAGAAACAGACTCCTTGCTAGAACTGGGCCAAAAAATATTCCACCAAACACCTACTTATGGCCTATGGAGGGAACTTACATAGGGGCCTATATAACTTGTAGTCCAGAAGTAGGCTATTTACATAAAGAAAAATCCAAATCTCTAATGAAACACCTGACCTAGACTATGCCAGCCAGAGGATCAGGCTGAAAGCAACTCCAAAACCATACAAAAAAGAAAAACACACATGGGAAAAACTATCCAACATGACCACTAAAGCCAAAATAATAATGTATTCGAGGAAAATTCCCACATCAGTAGACACAACAAATAGGAGAATTTATGCCTGCAGAAAAATTTAAACAAAGAATCTTAAATGTTTTTTTAAAAATCTTTTTTTTCCCCTCTCTTTAATTCCCCCCACCTTCCACCCCTAACCTAGGGATGTTGCCGTCCCCCTTTTAGACCTGGATCTCTGAAGGCTGGGCGTCTCCTCCCACACGCTCAGGGCGTGCACCTGGGGCCTGGCACCCCTAGCGCACTGGGGGGCGAGGGGGCTGGTACACCCGGGGGGGCTGGTACACCTGGGGGGGGCCTGGCACACCCAGGGACTGGTGCACCCGGGGTATGGTCCGTGGCTCCACCTGGGGCATGAACCTAGGACTTTCTGCACGTAAAGCAGATGTACTAACCACTAAACTATGGAGCCACCCTTAAAAATCTTTTTAAACATACATGAACATACTAAAAATACTTTTAAAGTGGGACAATTATAGTCTTAAGGAATAGAAGATAATAAAAAATAACAGCCATTTATAAAAAGAATCAACTGGAAATCTTGGAAATGGGGAAGTCTCTCAAATTAAAAATTCAAAAGATGGGATAAACAAACTAAAAACAAATGAAAGAATTTATGCATTGGAAATTACCTAGAACAGAGTAAAAAGATTTAAAAAATTAAGCAAAAAAGATTTTAAAAGGCTACATAGGAAAGATAGACTCCAACACTGAAGTAATCAGTTTCAGAAGGAGAAAATAGAAAGAGGTGAAAGAAATGGTTTTTTTAAAGATAATGTTTGAAGATTGTCCAAAAATACAAATTTCCAGTTATAAATAAATGAGTATTAAGGATGTAATGTGCAGCATGATGATTACAGTTAATCATTTATATGATACGTAGGAAAGTTGTTGAGAGTAGATCCTAAGAGTTCTCATCACAAACAGACATTGTTTTTCTTTTCTTTTTACTGTATCTATGAGATGATGAATATTAACTAAACCTATTTTGATAATCATTTCACAATATATGGAAATCAAACCACCATGTAACACACTCTAAGCTTATACAGCGATATATGTCAATTATTTCATTAAAAGCTGGGAAATGACAAAGCATCAAGGACAAAGAAAAAAAATCTTATGACTCAGCAAGCTGGATTTAAAATTTCAGATAACAAAACTGTAGAAAATACAAAAAGAATTCAGAGGGAAATTAAGGTATTCCTGTTTTGTCAAGGAGGAGAGATATTGATCAAGTTTAGAATTTTATAAAAAATATATAAAATTATGTTTAAAGTTAAAAATGGAGGGTTGAAAACACAATTTTTATAATCCCTCTTGAAATTCCACAGAAAACACCTTTTTCATTAGCCATAATACTCTAAGAACAAAGAAAACGGGAGCAGAAACAATGGCAACAAATTTTGGAAGCTTGAAAGCAGACACATAAGTAGTTTATGACTTAGCAGATAACAATAAGTTAAATTCTAAGCTGGTATTAAGGATGGCTGATTTAAAACCCAGAACACACAAAAGGCAATGGTAAGTACATTTGGAAGTAAAAGGCACTCTAAAAACAAGATTGATTATAAAATTATTTAAGACACTAAGACTGGCATCCCCATCCCATGTCAGAGAGACTGCTCCTCCTACCTTCTGGAGAGCATAAAACAGAGGCTTTTAGATGGGGACACCAGAGTACTGTTGAATTCTTAAATACTAAATGCTGGATACGTGTTACTTTCTTCCTCCACAAAGTTTCCAGAAATACCAATGACTAGGCCTATACTCCTCTAGAGAGAGATTAGACAATCTTTCTCTGGGCAGTCTTACCGCCCTAACAGAAAAGACCTAGAAATACTAACATGAGAGATTCTGTGGTTGAACAGCCTATTCTGAGACTGCATCAATGGACTCAGGGTTCCAACCAGCTTTCTTTTTAGTTTCCCACTTAATAATGACAAGATATCTGAGAAAAACCTCTAACAAGAAACCACATCAAACAGAAAAAATGCAGGAAAATGACTGGAGACAGAAACTTCAAAAAAGCTATCATTAATATCCTCAGAAATAAGACATCATATCCATGAAATAAGAATAGGATGCTATAACAAGGAGTATTCATAGGGCAAAAAAAACAACTTCTAGAAATTTAAATATGATAGCAGAAATGAAAAACAGTAGAATGAATGGAAAATAAAGTTAATAAAATCTCTTAGAAAAGTATAACATCAGTACAAAGAAATCAATGGAATCTGGGGATTGAGAGTGGGGTGGCTATAATCAAAGAAATGAATTTAGAAAAATTTCCACAACTTAAAGACAAGAGCTTCCAAATAAAAAGGACTCAACGCAATGGATAAAAATAGACATATAACATAGCATATCTTTATTAAATTTCAGAATACAAGAAAAAAGATTCTACAAGCTTCCAGAAAGTGAGAACAAACAACAAACGATACATTCAGAATATCAGGAATGAAAATGGCTTTAGATTTCTCAATGGAAGCTCTAAGGTAAATGAACAATTCCTTCAAACTTCTGAATGAAAATTATCTCCAACCTATAAATCTCTACCCAGGCAAAGTACCAATTAAGTATGACAATGAAATAAAAACATTTTTAGATCAGCATTGTCTAAAACAATTTTTGTAATGGAGAATGTGTTCCAACATAACAGAAAAATAAACCAAGAAAGAGGAAATATCTTTGATATTACACAAAACAGAGGCAAAACATTATAGTAAAGGGTATTTGTAGGATGTAAAGGCAAATAGCCCAGAAGGCCTTAGGAGAGATTATATTTTATGAAGATTAAATTGTGTAAGACCCACTGTTTCTGAGATTTCACATCTTTCTCCTTCCTGGTTTACACCTGTTAATTGGAGTATTGATGTATCTCTATGTACAACTGAGATTTAAATAACTGGAGGAGTTAGGAGTTGAACTAATAAAAAATATACAGAAAACTAAGATAACTCAAGAGAAAATAAAATGTTGTACAAGGAAGAAAAGTAGTATTTGTATATTATAGGCTTAGTTGTAATTGACATGTATGTAGTCATAATAATATACACTCTAAATACTAATCTGACCAAAATTTTAATACGGCTATACAGAGATAATAGAGATGGACAAATATGTGTGAGAGTGAAAGGAGAGGGTAAGAAAAGTAGGTGGAAAAAGAGCTAAATCCTCATCTCTATAGTTAAAGTCAGTAGGTAATGCCAAAAACTGAAAAATCAAGTAGTATTATCTGTATGTATGGTTTCCAGAGCTATAGAAGCAAATATAAAAAAGAATCAGCTAGAAAAGTTGCAAGTGGTTGCCTCTGGAGGAAGCGAACAAAAGAGAAGGAAGGCAGAAGATTGCTATTTTTCTAAATAATTCTTAAAAGATTTATATTTTAAATGATACATATAAAAGTTTTATTTTCTTTGATCTCCTATGTTCCACTGATTTCTTTGTACTGATGTTTAATTTTGGGAGAAGACTTTCTTAACTTTAACTTTCATTTGTTTTACTGAGTTTTTTATTCCCACTGCTAGCAATGAACAAAATTAAAGGTATACAAGACAAAATGCTTTCCCCTTAAGATCAGAATAAGGCAAAAATGTTCACTCTCAATACTTCAACATCGTACTAGAGGCTCATGTCAGTGCAGTAAGACACGAAAAAAAAAAATAAAAGGTATACAGATTAAAACAGAAAAAAAAAATAGCATAAATACAGATGTACAGACCAACAAAACAGACTAGAGAGTCCAGAAATAAACCTTCACATTGTGGTCAAATGATGAACAAAAGTGTCAAGATAACATAATGGAGAAAGGACAGTCTCTTCAACAAACGGTGTTGGGAAAACTAGATAACCACATGCAAGAATAGATACATCTTATATCATATTCAAAATTTCACTCAAAATGGATTAGAAATCTAAATGTAAGACATGAAACTATAAAACTCCTAGAAAAAATCATAGAAGAAAAGCTTCGTGATATTGCAATGATTTCTTGGCTTTGACACCAAAAGCACAGGTAAAAAAAGCAAAAACAGACAAACAGGACTGTATCAAACTTGAAAAGTCTGTGCAGCAAAAAAAAATAACAGTGAAAAAGTAACCTACAGAATGGGATGAAATATTTGCAACTCATATATCTGCTAAGGGGTAAATATCCAGAACATATAAAGAACTCAACTCAAGAACAAAAAACAAATAAGCCAATTTAAAAATGGGCAAAGGACTAGAATAGGCATTTCTTAATTGAAGATATAAATGGCCAACAAGCATATAAAAAGACGCTTGCCATCAGTAATCATAAGAGAAATGAAAACCAAAACTACAATGAAATATCATCTCACACACCTTAAAATGGCCACTGACAAAAAATAAATAAAAATCAAAATTAAAAACAGGAAAAAAAGAGTGAGGGTGTGGAGAAATTGGAACCCTTGTGCACTACTAGCAGGACTATAAAATGGTGAAACCACTATGGAACAGTATGAAGGTTGCTAAAAATATAAAAAATGTAATTACCATACGACCCAGCAATCCTACTCCTGGTATGTATCCAGTAGAACTGAGAACAGAATCTTGAAGAGATGTTTGCACACCTATGTTCACTGCAGCATTATTCACAATAGACAAGATGTGAAAGCAACCTAATTGACTATCACCAGATGAATGGATAGAGAAAATGTGGTATATACATAAGAAGGAATATTATTCAGCCTTCAAAAAAAAAAAAGGAAAACCTGTCGTATATTACAACATGGATGAACCAAAGGACATTATGCTAAATGAAATAAGCTAATCACAGACAGACACTACATGATTCCACTTATATGAGGTATCTAAAGTAATCAGACTCTTAGAAATATAAAGTATAATTGTGGTTGCCAGAGACTGAGGGGAGGGAGAAATGGGGAGTAGTTCAATGGATACAGAATTTCAATAATGCAAGATAAATAAATTCCAGAAATATGCAGTATAACATATGTATAGTTAACACTATAATGTACACTTAAAAACTGCTAAGGGAGTAAAAATTTATGTTATATGTTTTGTACTACAATAAAAAAGGGGGTAATCAAGAGGGAAGAAGAGGGGGGGAATGAAAAAATAAGACTACCCCAATTGCAGATGACATGAATGTTTATGAAAATGCCGAAGAATCTACAAAAAGCTATATCACCTGATAAGAGTTAGCAAGGTAAAAGCATCTTTTTCGTGCTCTATTTAGTGCCACATTTTTTGTATTTGTTGCTTGTTGTTGATGACTTCACTGTTTAAAATGGCCCCCTAGCATACTGCTAACGTGCTGTCTAGTGTTCCTAAGTACAAGAATGCTGTGCTGTGTCATATGCCAAAAAAATGTGTTAGATCAAGCTTCATCCATGCATGAGTTATAGTGCCATTGGCTATAAATCCAATGTTAATGATCAACATGTATTGAATAAAGTGTCTTTAAAAAGAAACACACACAAAAAAGGCTATGTACTAATCCACTGATGAAAATGTCATGATCAGACACTCACAGGAAGCTAACCCTATTATTTCCCCTAGGAGAAATGGTTCAGTATTCCCTAATTTACTGTTCACAGTGACTTTACAGAATGTAATTACCATAAATAACAAGACTCAATTGTACTAGTAATAAACAAGACAGTACAATTTACAATAGCAACCAAAAATTATGACTAACAAAATATGTGCAGGGTATGTATACTGAAAACTACAAACGACTTATGAAAGAAATCAAAGACAACCCAAACATATAAAGAGATAAGCTGTGTTGAAGACTCTATATTAAGGTTTCTGTTCTCCTCGAACTGGTCTACAGGTTCGATGCAATCCATTCAGAATCCCAGCAATTTTTTTTTGTAAAAAATTACAATTTGATTCAATATATGGGTCAATGGAAAAAGAAAGTCTAGAAATAGCCCCATACATATAGTCAATTGTTTTTCTACAAAGTTGCAAAGGCAATTCCATGAAAATGGGAGTCTTTTGTAGAAACGGTGCTGAAACGACTAGACACGCATGTGCAAAAATACAAACCTCAACCAATACCTGTAATGTGCAGCATGGTGATTATAGTTAATAACTCCGTATTGCATATTTGAAAGTTGCTAAGAGAGTAGATCTTCAAAGTTCTCATAAGAAAAAAAAAATTTTTCTAACTATGTGTGGGGATAGATCTTAATTAGACTTATTGTGGTGATCATTTCCCAACGTATACAAATAGCAAATCATTATGTCGTACACCTGAAACTAATGTTGTATGTCAATTATACCTCAATTTAAAAAAAGAGAAAAATCTTCGATCTTGGTTTCTTAAAACTTTTCTTAGATACAACACCAAAAGCATACTCCATAAAAGAAGTAAATTAATAAATTGGGATTCATCAAAATTTAAAACTTCTGCTCTGTGAAATATGCTGTTAAGAGTATAAAGGCAAGACACATATACACACAAAAGACAAGCCACAGATGGGGAGAAACACATAATTGACAAAGACTTGTATCCAGAGTATATAAAGAATTCTAAAATTAAAAAAAAAATTTTTAAATGAGCAAAAGATCTGAATAGACATTTCACCAGAGAAGATATGCAGATAGCAAGTAAACACATTAAAAGATGCTCAATATTATTAGACACTAGGGAAGTGAAAAATTAAAATCACAATGTGAACTACACACCTATTAGCATAGCTAAAATACAAAATAACAATACCAAGTATTGGAATGCTCATACATTACTGGTAGGAATGCAAAATGGCACAGCCACTTTAGAAAGCAGTTTAACCAGTTGCTTAGAAAGAAAAACAGATTAGCATTTTCTTAGAAAATTAAATATATGCTTATGTCATATAACCCAGCAATCATATTACTAGGTATTTACTCAAGAGAAATGAAAACTTATACTCATTGAAAACCTATATGTGAACATTTATGCCAGCTTTATTCATAATCACCAAAAACTGGAAACCCACATCTCTTTCAACTGGTGAATGGAGAAACAAATTGTGGTACAGCATTACAATGGAATACTATTCAGTAATAAAAAGGAATGATCTACTAATAAGATACATTAACATGGATGAATGTTACTACAGACTGTGTCCCCCAACACACACAAAAAAATCGTATGCTGAAATCCTAATGTCCAATGTAATGGCTATTAGGAGGTTGGGCCTTTGGGACATGCTTAGGCCATGAGGGTGGAGCCCTCATTAAAGGAATTAGAACTCATAAAAGAGAACTCCCCACACACAAAACTATCTTGCTCCTTCTACCATGGGAGGCTACAGTGAAGACAGTCATCCACGAATCAGGAAATGTGCTCATCAGACACCCACCAAATCTGCCAAAGCCTTGATCTTCAACTTCCCAGCCTCCAGAGAAATAAATTTATATTGTTTATAAGCTACCCAGTTTACGGTATTTTGTTATAGTAGCTCAAACAGACTAAGACAAATGTCAAATGCGGTATGCTAAGTGAAAGAAGCCAGACAAAGACTGTAAAATTCCATTTATGTAACATTCTGGAAAAGGCAATATAGGAACAGAAAACAGTTCAGTGATTCTAAAGGCTGGGGATGTGAAGAGTAGTCAACCACATGGGGCAAAAGGGCATTTTAGGTGTGATGAAACTGTTCTATGTCATGGTGGTGGTGGAAGTGATGGTGATGTGACTATGTCTGTCAAAACTCACAGAACTGTAAATCAAAAAAGAACATAAATTTTACTGAATGTAAATTATACCTCCAATAAAAAAACTGAAGACGAACACCAAAAAAATAGAAATATCACTTTCAAACTTGCTGAGGAAAACATTAAGAAAACAATCCAACAAAAGACATAAAAGGAATGGGCAAGCTCTATAAATACAAATAATAAATAAGATGGTAGAATAAATCTACATATGTCAGCAATCATAACATAGATTAACTCACCTGTTAAGATACAAATGGAATAAATCAAATCCAGCTGCATGCTTAAAAGGTAGACCTAAAACAAAATAACATCAAAATATGAAATTAATTAAAATAAAGGCATGTTAAAATCTCTAAGCACAATTCCATGAAGCCATAGCTTAGTGACATCAAGACTGAAAGCTTTGTATTTGTATGATAAGATTCCACAGTACTATCTTATTCCATGTTTTTTAACCTCAAAAAATTAAACCAGATTCATAGCTTTTAGGTGAGCTCATCCTGTAGGTTACCCATTTCCTCCACTATAATTTAAATAGCACAGTGCTGGCAAATGGATCCAGTATAATTTCCAAAGGTGTTGTAGCAATGTGATGATAGTCATTAAGTAAACTGAAGTCAGGACAGTGTATTTTCAGTAGTTATAAATTGTTTAAGTGGATTATCAAGTATAAATACCACAATTACAATTGTTTTTTCAAGAATGCTTTGTACTGTAAATCACTCTAAGTACAATATATACCCCTAAATTGTTACACGCAGCCATACAACACAAATGTTATTTTCTACCTGAATCTGTCAAATGCTAGGAGATAATACTGTTAATACTTCTAGGAGGAAGAAGGAATCAGTAACAAAGGGAGACTGACTGGTTGTAAATTAAAAAGGTCAAAACTGGACAGAAAATGAACAAGGATGAATTTCAGATAATATTCCTATATCCCAGCTGATACAGCTGTATAAACACAGAATTAAGGTAAGGGTTTGCTGAAAATAAAAATTAAAACTTATTTGTAAGACTTTAAACTTTTTTCAAAATACTTTTACATCTGCAGTATTACCTAAATTTCAAAATAATAATTTATGGTAGGTATTGTTATCTATTTGAGAATGAAACTGAGACATGAAGAATAAGATATAAAGATCATACTTAGCAGCAGACCTAGAACTGGAAGATAAATTCTGCTAATCTCCATTCCTATGTCTTTTTCTAGACCTTGATGACTTAAGTGAAAAGTGAAAGTACAGCCAGTCCCTCATTTACATATAAAACCCACTTACATATAAAACTCACTCTTAATTGGCTATTCTATCAGAGCACACTATTATAATAAACATACTTTCCTGAAATCTCATTTAAATAAGCTCACCTAGTGCACTCTAAATTATTTCATTTACAAAATCAAGTGAAAAAAAACAACACCTACAGCAAATGTAATCACCTATCACCTATCTTTATGACAACTTCAAAACAACAATGTTATGGTTAAGTGCTACTTTTCCTTTGTTATAACTCTACTAAGACACCACATAAAATAATTTTAAATTTTTTAAAATGTCACAAAGTGATATTTTAAGGCTTACGTATCCTTTTTTTTTTAATTATTTATTTCAATCATACACTTGTTTGTGCTGTTGAACATAGCAAGTGACAAAACTTTCAAGTGACAATTAGGACAAATTCTGAGAAACATTGCTCAAATAAACCCCAACTAAATCGTTCTATTAATGTGTGGCAGTAGTAATAATTATTTCCAAGTACTACCGTCTAGGATTTGAATGTCCACTTTTGGAGCTACCTGACACCCAATAATTTTATGATGTTATCATAACTAGGTAAAGAAAAAATTCGAATGACTAAAACCTCCAAAGATAACCTTAAAACACAAACAAATGTGTTAAGAGATACTTAACATTGTACAAGCACTCAAATACAGCTAATACCAAATATTTTATCAGTCAAGAACCTTGGGAGAAAATTTGACTGCTAAATGCACATTTATCACACAGCACTCTTCATTTAACAGCAAAGAAAGTAGAGGACATAGTGATCTGAACATAGAAATGGTCTCCACAACTGTATGTTATAATAACTGTAATAGAAAGATTTTGTGTATAATAGGATTTTTTCCCCTACAGGTTAGAAATTAAAATTTTTACTTAAATGGAAAAAGTATCCCATGAGAGATCCTATCATGTGGGATCTATGTTATAAAGTTTGGACTGGGTTTCAATAACAGAGCCCCTTAATAATTTAGTAAATTCTATTATTTGCATCTTCTTCAAACAATGAATTCCTAAAGTTTTCATTCTTCCCTTTCTCAAAAAACTGTGTAATCATAGTTGCTGCAGGTAAAAGCAACTCAGAGGGAAGTGTTAGCTAGAGCAGCACCACTTCCCATCTACTAACACAAAAAGCTGCCCCTAATCCTCAAAAGTATATATTTTTTAAATTGTATTCTAAGAAATGTTCATACCATATAATCCACTTCTTAAGAAAACAATCAGAAATGAAGACAAAGATTTATGTGTCAGAGTTTATCACTGTATTTTTACAGTGTGGAAAAAAAACAGAAAAAACCTAAATGTTTAACATCAGACTGGCTCCATGACATGGAAGGTTATAGTCTTTAAAAAGTTATTTTTAAGAACTATTTAATGTCCTGAAAATATATTTTTTTTATTTTTTTGCTAGGGAAAGGCCAGCTATAAAACTACATGAATCTTAATCCTCAAAATATAATAATTATGAAAAAGTTTTTTAACAAATCAATTGACATTTTGTGCATGCTAAACTAAGGTGACCACAATAATCTACATGCTAGATTTTGACTACAGAACTGAGCAGAAAAGTAGAAAATTCTATCATTCAGTACTAAGACTTAAGCATATTTGATTTATAAATTAATTTTCAGTCAGCCTCACATATTCCAATTTTTTCAAAAACAGAAAAAGAGATGGAAGTACCATCCTTTTGGACACTATATGGCATTCAACCAACTGAACCTTAAAAGCGCAAATATTTAAATCATAAGCACTCCATGTTTCCACTATCTTCATCTAAAAAATAAAGAATTTGTGTTTTAAATCATTTGAGATGACTTTAAGATACTCTGAAGATAGAAAATTAAGGAGGAAATTTTTATATTTAATGACTGAAATCAGAAAGAAGTAATCAGTGGGGCTCCTTGTGGATCTTCCATAACTTAATGTAAAATTTGAATCTCAACTCTGCAATGTGACCTCAGACATGTTCCTTAACTTCTCTTAATTTCCTCACCCATTAAAAAAAAAAAAAAAGAGAACAATTTACCCACAAGACTGCAATAAGCATTAAACTACAAGCACAAGGTTTAGCACATGATGGGGAAATTCAGGAAACGTTAGCTATATTTTAAATAATCATCCAGCTTGATTGTGGGTAATCTCAATTATATTAGCTTATCTAAAATAAATCCCACAGCTAAGTAATACTAGCTCTGAATTCACTGGAAGTACGAAATGATCATACAATTCATTACACAATACAGGAATCACTGAATGTATCAATCAAGTTGACAAGTCCTTGAATAAGCATAGGTATAATGTGGTTTGGCTGAAAAGAGGATGAAAGGATAGTGAAAAGACAGACTATCCTATTATTTAAAGAGTAAACCTAAAAAGCAAATTACAAGAGAGAAGGAAGAAAACAAGTGGAAAAAGGAAAAAAAAAAAAATCTAACAATGGCATCTAGAAAAGTCAAGAGCTTTCACCAGTTAGGGTCCAGCTGGAAGACAGTAAAATTGGAAGGAGTTCCTAGATAGGGATACTGACTTTGCCATTTATCAAGGCATAAAATGATGGCTACAGCAGAAATAATACCTTAAAAGAATGTATGATTAGTAGAGTACCCTTTATGTTCCTATTAATGTTAGTGAAATGTCCCAGGTTTTAAATGACAGATTCAATTAGTGTTCCAAATCCCGACTGGCGGATTAAATCTCTATAATCCAAGTATCCCCAGCCCCTACGTACATACACTCATCAATTCTTGGTTGAAAACTTAATCAAAGTCTGAACTATGTAACAGAACAAAAACGTGAGTTAAGTTTTACCTCCCAACAAGACTTGTAGTACTCTTCATGGTAGGGACCATTATAAACTCCAAGTAAAAGATAAGAGATAGACGAAATCATAGTCATTCAAAAAAGAAGCCGGATTACAACTATTTTGCGAATTATTCAAAAGGGAAACCAAGTTACGATATTGTAAATCAGCACAAATTCATAATTACTATAAACGTATATGTATGTGTCCATATATACATACATATACTGCTAACGGTGGATTTAGCTTTATACGTTAATTACTGCATCTTTAAACTTCAATGTGAGTTTGTGTTGTGGATGAAGGCTGGAAGGTTGAAGAGTCGGATGTGAAAATTGGATACGATCAGGCCTGGTGATTTCCCAGGTTTGTCACCAATTCGCAGTGACCTGATGTGTCTCAACAAAAGAAATCATCAAAGCTTGGCACAGGGGCCTAAAAAGTAACTGAACAAAAAGCAAGTAATGTAAACTGAACATGCTAGAACGGTAACATTATTGAAGCGCGAGGTTTTTGATGTCCTGACCACTGCTGAATATCCTGACACACGGTAGGCGCTTTAAAGAATTGAATTAACAGAACATGGATGTCTAAACGTATTTTGATTTGCATTCATTTTGGATGAATGCAATATTACTTCCAGAAAAATCTCAGATAAAATGCAGCGACACTACAAAATACTAGCATCACAGGCCCCACTAACAAAAAGACTAAAGAAAGGAAAATAATGAAAGGTCTCATCATAATGGAGAGCCCTGTTCTCCTGGACTTTCCAGGGCGTGCTGGTTCAGATCGGAACCGTAGGGACAAGTTCCCTAAGACTCCGAGGCTCACCGCCACAACCCGGCGGACCCGCTCGCGCTGCCAGGGATCCCGCCGGAGCCGACAACCGGCCGCAAACCGCCAGCAGGATCCCCAGCCCGGGCCACGCCTGACTGGCACTGCGGCCCGTTACAAACAGCGGGTTTCCGCGGAGTGGGCCGGGCCAGAGGGCTGCACTTACCGACCCGCGGCTCTCCCCGCAGCCGGGCAACCCGGGCGGGAGTGAAGTTGCGGGGAGGAAGGGAGACGCAAGTGTAGACCGTGGAAACGAGAGCATTCGTCAGGGCCTAGCACAGACCTGGGCGTCCCGCCTTCCCCTCGCGCAACAGCGGTTGCCGGGCCGCGACACTCTAACTACGGTCACCGCGCGCCCTAATCCTGTTTCTCCTCTTCCCGCCCGATTTGCCGCACGCTCACGCCCCTCCTCCAAACCCAAAAGATTCCTTGAGGTCCCGAAAACGCCCCTTCCCCACCCCCTCCCAGTGCGCGTGAACGAGGCAACCTTTAGTTCTCGCGAGAGGTTTTTCCCCTCCCCCAGCTAGTGAGTGCGCGAACGAGAAAGGAGGAGGGCGTTCCAGGCGAAAGCGCTGCGGACGCCATTATCCTCTGTTTCTCTGCTGCACCAACCTCGACGTCTTGCCTACGTCCCGCTTGTTTACGGCCTTTAGGTAATTAGGGTTATTGGGGCTTCGGTATTACGGATTTAGGCAGGGGATTGGCCTCCCTAAAGGCCGCGTTGACTTTTTTCAAGCCCGGTTTTCCTTGGGCCCTTAGCGGCCTTACAGCCTGAAGGGAGGCGCCGACGGGAGGTGGGGCCGTCACCTCCTCCGGCGCCTCGATTGACGCGGCCTTGAGCCAATCGCTTCGTTCTCGCGCCACCGCCGAAGCTCGAGCAGCCAATCGGCACCGCGGCGGGGTAGGAGAGCGCGGGGAGGCGGGGGAGGGCGGTAAGGGCCTGCGCTCGTTCTCTGTCTAGCTGCGACCGGCTGAGGCGGCCCGGCGGCGTAGGGACGGCGGCCTCGCGCGGTGAGGAGCGGAGATAGTCGAACGGCGCGTGAAAGCGAGAGTCAGACCAATTTTTCCTTTTGAGGGAGGCTTTTGGGGACTACTTGGTGGTTGGCCGATTCTCAGCGAGGGAACGTTGCCCAATTTCCCCTCCCCCCACCTCCGCCATTTCCCTGAGAGTATATCCGCAGTCCGTGTTGTGGTAATAGAGGCTTTGGGGCATTGCGAGGCATGTGTCTGTGGGATGAGCTGTAATTTAGTAGACAAGAGGTCCAAGACCCTTGCGTAAGAAGAAGGGGCCAGCGGGCGGCACCCGAAGGCGGCAGAGAATGAAGCCGTTCTTTGGATTTCGCCGCACTTTAGCTTTCTCAGCTTGATCTTGGAGCTGAAGCTGGAGCGGGGGAGGTCGAATGGTCGGGGCTTCCTCCGTTGCTTTGTCTCTCCCGCGGTGGGGGGAGGGTGCGGGGGATGAGGTCTCGGGACCGCGTGGTGGGTGGGGGAGGGGGGGTCGGCGCTCGGCTCCGCCTAGTAGCACGTAGTCGCCATTACACGGGCCGCCATTTCCTGTCGGATCCGGGAGAGGAGAGGTGCGGCGTTTCTGCTCTCGCCTCTGGCTTTTTCAACTGTTACCCTCGGCTGTTGCCGATCCCGGTATCAGGCGTACGGGGGGCGGGGGGGGGGGGTGGTGTACCTCGGCTAGTCGCGCGCATACTTAGCTATTTTTGAGGTCTTAGGAATGGTGACTAAAGGACCGCGGCAACGTTTTATTCCTAAAAATACACTGTTTACCTTTAAACTTTTTTATCCAAATTTTCTACCACACATTACTAGTGAATTTAGTGATGGGCCAGAAGGAGAGCGTTTCAGTTAGTCGTTAAACGTTGTGGAGAGTGGGAGGCGTAAATGTTTCCTTGATTTTTTAGTGCTGGCCTACCTACCTTTTTTAGCAGAGGCCACATGTCGCCTCCTGCCAGTCCAGAGACGGCTGTTTGCAGTCTCATCGCCAGTCTGGTTGTAGAAGGGTAATTGTTAGGTTATATCCTTTTTAACCTAGTGTAAAATACCCTGCTCGTGTTCGAGGGCTCTACTACCTCTTGAATAATCGGGCAGCTCTGGCAGTGTGGTTCTGTCTGCTCTTATATTCGTTTTTGAGTTAGATTTTTCCGGTAGATTGACCCGATTATTGAATGTGGCTTGAATTTGTCTTCGTAAACTTTCGAGGTTTTTGGAGAATAGCATTTCAAGTCACCAATGGAAAAAAAACTAAAAACTGTTTAAAATGTTAACACTAGTTTTACCTTTTTATAAACTTATGCTCGGGGACAAAATCAGCTCACAGGCTTATGCGCCTTTCGTCTTCTATGTATTTATCACATAAAATTACTAGTTTCCGTGATGGGATTAGATCCAATGGCAAAATAGTGTTTGTTTTTTGTCGGAAAATTAGATATGATTGTTTTGGGTTTTTAAGGCAATCATTTGAAGGTTTAAGGCCCTAAAAGGAAGAAAATTTTAGAAAGAGCGCAGTTGTGTTTATTAGTGTTTAGTAATCAGCGATCAAAACCAAAACTTGATTTATGTTGGTTTCTGTAGGCTACTGCAGCACTAGGGTGTCAGTTGGTCCCGCCCAGAACACTTCAGTTCTGCTCTGCAAGGATATATAACTGGTACGTTCTAGACGCAGAGTCATTTCTTTGCCTTTTTAAAATATATATATATTTAGCAACATGCATTGTTTACTTTCCAATAAGCCAAATGTACTAGCTGCTTTGTTTTTCAACAGATCAGTGTGTCCATTTAATCCAAGAAAATGGAAACTGAACAGCCAGAGGAAACCTTCCCCAACACCGAAACCAATGGTGAATTTGGTGAGAAAACATTTTAATTGTAACAATTTTATATTTTCATTCTATTTGTGATTGTTTAGTTTTAGATCCCTGTCAGTTACAACTTGGCTTTTATTTATCAACTTAAATAGTAACATTTACAAAGGTAACAGACCAGAAGAAGCCGATAGTTGTTCCCCGCCCCCTTGCATTTTGGAATTTCTGATCCTTTGAAGTATTGTCACAGTATCTTGTATTTAGAAAAGGATGCTGGAAGGGAGCATGCTTTGATTCGTATTTAAAAGTCCAAGAATGTAAGTGCCTTTGGCCTTTTCAGAAGTACTTGGAATTAGCAACAGACCTCTTCAAACAGAAAGAGTTGCTTTTTCTAATTTAACTTATAGGGTAAAACAAATATAATCGAAGATGCTGATATTTTCTTTGATGTCTAAACTGTTAATTTCTAGGTAAACGCCCTGCAGAAGATATGGAAGAGGAGCAAGCTTTTAAAAGATCTAGAAACACTGATGAGATGGTTGAATTACGCATTCTGCTTCAGAGCAAGGTATAAATTTTATTTGTGAAAATTTGAAAGTGCTTCTTAACTAGAGTAGAAATTAAGATAGATAAAGTTCCGATTTGGCCCTCTGGTAAGCCTTTAAAGCCTTATAGGTTGAAGAATATGAAAGATTTGTTTCTGAACAGACTTGTAGGTCATCCTGAGTCTGTTTCTGTCTTTTGACTAACAAAATGAAATCTTAGTATAGTGAGCCACTTACAGGTCAAACCAGGAGAAAGGGTGTGGGTAATCTTAAAGCATTAATGGATTAAAGATTATACCTTGATTACATTGTGGATTTGATAGAATATGTCCTGGTTGTCAGTTTACTTGATTAGTATTGCTATGCCACAATGTAAAGGTGTATCTGCTATTAAAAAATTTTTTTTTAGCCCGTGTACTGTAAAGCTAGGGCTTAAGTTTATTCTGACATTCTGAATATTCCAAAGCTCTGTCTTGGTATTTAGACCGCAAAAAGCACATAGACTCTAGATGGTTTTTTAATTAGATGATTTTGATATCCTCCAACAGAGTTTTCATTTGCTTTTTTGTTTGTGTGTTTTTGGTTAAAGCTTAAGAGCACTGAAAGAAAAAGGCAGACTTAATTTCTTGTCCTTTTACTTTTTCCAGAATGCTGGGGCAGTGATTGGAAAAGGAGGCAAGAATATTAAGGCTCTGCGTACAGACGTAAGTATTAAAGAGTTTAAACTACTACACAACAGCTTCAGTTTATGTGTGTGTAGAAATTTAAAGAGTTGCATCATAGAAATCATTTAATAGTCTAGAGACAAGCCATCGTAATAATTGATTATATAGATAATTTCAAGGTTTGCCATTCCCAATTTTAACAAATTTCAGATTGGGTTGGAGGGGAGTGTCTATTAAACCTCTTCACTTTCTAATAACTTTCCACCAAATTCTCTTCAAGATAACATTTAATTAGAAATAACAATTGTAAAAACCCTTATGTACCATTTCCCATGTATGAATCAATTACAGTATTACTGAAAACCATTGCAGGTGGCTGATAAAACTCAATTTTTATTTCCCTTTTTTTAAAGTCATCCATCTGTTCTTTAACAGCTTGCACATGGAGCACAAAGAAATTAATGTTGGGCTTGCATGATTAAACATGGGTAAAGACTAGAGTAGGCACTTAATATTATGATTGGGAAACCATTTGTCCATGCCAGTGATTTGAGTCTTCATATAGTGGGTTGACTCTTGTGATTAGACACATTAAATGTTGGTATCACACCATAAGTAAGCATAGTTATAGGACTTGGCTACACCAAAATTTCTTTAAATTTTTTTTCTCCTAGTGAACACACTCTTTCTTGCTGAAATTGAGGCAAATAGTAACTTTGTGTTGAATACTTATTTGATAGTATTTCATTTCTCTCTTGGTCGCAGATCTTTGTATGTTCCTCTTTGATTACTGTAAACTGAACTTGAAAATTTGTTTAAAATTTTATAAACTTTTGCCTGTTTAGGATCTAGGATTGCGTTTTAAACCTCCAGGAAACCAACTAGTCTTTTAAGAGTTAAGGTTTTTGGTGGTGTGGGAATTTTTGTTTTGTCTTATATAAACCTCTTTCCTCTTAATCCAGATGTTCTGTATAATTATCTGGGTTATTAATTTCCCCATTTCCTCAAGCACTTCAGTAAACTGAGTCATGACAGGTTTTGTGTCTACCCTCATGAGCCAGCCTGCTACTGAAACATTTGTTAAAAAAAAAAGCTAGTACCATCATTTAAGGTCCTTAAATGTTAAGCCACAGTCAGATATAGAGAAGTCCATTATTGTGTTAGTCTTCAGAACAACTTAAGCTTGTTTCATTAATTGAGAGTATGAGTATAGTTTGTATTAAATTAAAATTTATTGCTTTTCCCCCTTTTCCCTCTCCTTGTTTTTTTGGCCATATATCTCCGTTGCCCATGTACTGGATCGACTTACCCCTGCGTTGCCCACCATGACGTTGGCCCATCCGCCCCTGAACGCCCATGTGAAAACCCTGGTTGGCTATGCCCAAAAATGTGCTCGTTGCCAAACGGGTACCATACTTGACAACTTCTGATTGAATGCCCATGCCCAATGCCAACATCCACGAACGCCAATGACCAATGCAGTACAATGCCAGTGTTTCAGTCCCAGACAGCAGTGGCCCCGAGCGGTATGTCCCAACAGTTTATGCCTCACTGCCTGATTAGAAAGAGAGAAATGTATTTTATTACCTGCCTTTTATATAATTAAATAGTATCCCCTTTAGACGGTGTATTGTTTTTCAAGTTTCTGTCTTATTTTCCCCATTAAGTCTTTTTGTCACTGAACTTTTACCGTGAGTTGCCCACCCAAACGATCCACTAATTTTATTTCAATGGAAGGAGCACAGCTTCAAGTGTTGCATATTTGCTGCATTGTAAATCAGATTGTTACCAAAATAGTCTCTCGCTCTGTCTTTGTGGCCCACCTTGCTTCCCAACATTGCCTGTTCATAATTTTTTCTGATGAAATGCTAACTCTGGTTCACTTTCCTTCACTTCTCATTTGTGTTGTCTTTGTTTTGTCTCGCATTTGTATTTGTTTTCTTGCAGAGCCCATTAGTGATCTAATTTCTAACTGGTATTCATAACCTTACTCCAAATATAATGTTCACCACTTGCATATTCCCCCACTTTGCCTAAGAGAAGGTGTGCCAGTTTTACCAATGTAACAGCGAGGGTATCCTTAATTAACTTAGTGGTGGCGGGGAACATACATATTCAACTCTGCTTCAGTTCTGGTCAGTTTATTGCCCACTTAATCTGAGCCCTTCCAAGAGCCCATTCTTTCTGTCTCTCTGCAAGTCTCCTAATATTGTTATGTCTGTATTGGGCATAAAACAAAATGCATGTGTAAATCTATAAATAGGCTACTTTAAATGGGGAGTGTTAAATAATTGTAACTTCTCTGTAAAAATTTGTATGACTACCTGGTGATGAACACAAAACTCATTTTTCTTTTCCACCTTTTTTGTACTATCTGGTATTTGTGATGTTTGACAGCATATTGAGTATCAGTGCTGACATTGAAACAATTGGAGAAATTCTGAAGAAAATCATCCCTACCTTGGAAGAGGTAGGCTCATTTTTCTGTGTATTTGCCAATTGAGGCGGAGGGGTGGTGGTGGCGGTGGTTAAAGTATGTTTAACTGGGGCATAATGGGGGAGGTGGAGAGACAGTGGATATAAGTTTGTAGCAGCAACATCTTGACAACCTACATAATGTACAGGGTTACTGTACCCACCTTACTGGTTTTAAAATGTAGTCTGACCACTTGAGTAAATAGAACTGTCTGTGGTCACATACTTTAATGGGTTTAGCATATATTTTATGGGCTTTAGTTTTAGGGGAGGTGTTTGGGTTTTTTTAATGAGTTAAAATATTGATTGTAGGACTATTGGAAAGGCCTGTTTAATCTAGTTTGAGGATTTTAAAATTCTGTAACAGATGTAGAGAGAAAAGCATTGTATGTACATAGATTCTTAGTATGTAGATTAGCAGTTTCTTGTTTTTTAATGACATAGATGTGAAATATGTTGTAGTAGCTTTACCAATATATGCGACAATAGCCTGATCACACTAGACACTTAACCTATTACTCTTATTTTTCTACTTTCAGGGCCTGCAGTTGCCATCACCCACTGCAACCAGCCAGCTCCCGCTCGAATCTGATGCTGTGGAATGCTTAAATGTATGTCATAGTGCCATTGAACCCCACTGAAGTATGGAGCCTGGCCCATAGGATCAATTTTATTTTTAACATAGTGTACTTTTCCCGTCTCTATAGAAAAAGGCTTAAAAACATGATAAATGAATGGTCTTACAACTCACTGTTGACCCTGCTCCATGCTGCAGTGGGAATTAACTACATTTGCAAAGTGCTTTGCAGTCATTTTTATTATGGTGTTATTTGAATGTTAATAATAATTTTGTGGTAACAGCGACATGCTAAATGGCTGCAGTGTGGGTATGGTGTTGCAGGACCTGAAAATAAAATAGTTTTTTAAGGTGGTGCAGAATGTCCTTTTTTGGGCCTGGCTATTGAGGATAATAAGCACATAACTGGTAAAGTTATTGAAATATAAATTCAGGTTGCTCACTGCAACAGTATGTTATGCTTATAGCAGATAAGTGTGTATTGGGGAATCCTTGATTTGGGACTAAAATTTTATAACTCTCCCTCTGCAGTACCAGCACTATAAAGGAAGCGACTTTGACTGCGAATTGAGACTGCTGATTCATCAGAGTCTGGCAGGCGGAATTATTGGAGTCAAAGGTGCTAAAATCAAAGAACTTAGAGAGGTAAACGCAACTGTTTGATTTTCTGCTATATTACTGGAAAGTAGTTTTTCATGAAGAATTGGTTTAATGGGCTTCTCACACTCCCCCTTCTCATTTTCTTTCCTGAGATTCCTCATCACTTCTATATTTATCCAGTTGCTATTGAAATACCACAAAAAAGATCTGGCCACGTTATTTTGCCAATTTGTGTGTGTGTGTGTGTGTGTGCCCTGAAAAGTTCTAGTATTCAAAGATTTTTATGAGTGGTGGGTTACTGAATGCAAATGTAAATTTATTTGAATCTTAGATTTCCTAATTTTTCTCCCTTTTGTGCATTTTTTTTTATTCTGATGGATTTATTTATTTATTTTTGTGCATTTATTGCAGAACACTCAGACAACAATCAAGCTTTTCCAGGAATGCTGTCCTCATTCCACTGACAGAGTCGTTCTTATTGGAGGAAAACCTGATAGGGTTGTAGAGTGCATAAAGATCATCCTTGATCTTATATCAGAGGTATCTTCAGAACACTTTATTTTTCATTTCATGAAACAAATAGATGTCAAAAGTAGTTTCAGAAGGTTTAAACAAATGACTTTTACTTGTCCTTTCCCTTTTTTTTTTTTTTTTTTTTTTTATCGCCAAGCTTTAGCCGTCACTTTACTTTAGAAATACTTTGCGATTGCTGATGAGATTTTTATGGCCTGTAGATCTTCAAAAGAAGTTTTTACAGTATTGCATTGCACAACTTCCCATGCTTCGGTATGGGTTACAGGCTTACCAAAGATACTGATCGCCTTATCCCTTGGGATGGTTGCTCTTTTTCATAGACTCCACTGTGAAATGCAAAGGTTTCTAGTCTCAAGATCTAAGATTTAAAATAGTAAGCTGGCAGTTATTCCCCCAAAAGCAATAAAAGTTACTTTTTATTTAGGACTCACCAAAAGTACTGAATATTTTCAGTCTTTTAATATTATTTTACCTGTATTCTTGTCATGTCTGAAGTACCTCCCAGAAGAAATAAAGGACTTTAAATATTGTTTGTAGGAAAAAATGGTAAGAACTAAGGCTATTTTCCTTCAATCTATATAACATTGCTATGTTTTTGTTTTAGTCCCCCATCAAAGGACGTGCACAGCCTTATGATCCCAATTTTTACGATGAAACTTACGATTATGGTGGCTTTACAATGATGTTTGATGATCGCCGTGGACGTCCTGTGGGATTTCCCATGCGGGGAAGAGGTGGTTTTGACAGAATGCCTCCTGGTCGGGGTGGGCGTCCAATGCCTCCATCTAGAAGAGATTATGATGATATGAGCCCTCGGCGAGGACCTCCTCCCCCTCCTCCTGGACGAGGTGGCAGGGGAGGAAGCAGAGCTCGGAATCTTCCTCTTCCTCCACCACCACCACCTAGAGGAGGGTAAGTTTCATTCACACATTATTAACAGAAAAGAGGCTGTATATAGGGGAGCAGAAAGGGTAGGTTTTTGATGTGTGATGTGAACAAGCTGAGATTACAATACATATTGTTGCAGAGATCTAATGGCCTATGACAGAAGAGGAAGACCTGGAGACCGTTACGATGGCATGGTAAGACTTACTTATCAATGTATATAAGGGCTGTGAGGGGTCTTAAAATCAGATAATTTAACTTTTTTTTATAACAAGTATTGTTAATTAAAAAGCTTGTGTTACAAGCGGACTTCTTATTAGCCACTTAGTTGTTTGCCGAAATATTGAGACTTTATTGAGCCATCTTTATTCCTCCAAAGTATGATTTAATGATGTAAAATAAAAATTGAGCATGTAAAAACAGTAGCTCTGTGACAAAGTGTCAGGTTTTTGTTGATCGTTCTGTCTCTTAACACAGGTTGGTTTCAGTGCTGATGAAACTTGGGACTCTGCAATTGATACATGGAGCCCTTCAGAATGGCAAATGGCTTATGAACCACAGGTTGAGTATCGTGGGTATTTGCATTCATATCAGTAATAATTATGTTTGGCTACTCACCAATAAGTATTTTATTTTTTCTCATTGATGTTTGTTTCTTTAAATGCTATGTACTTCAATGATTTCTTCCCGTATAGATTGTCTTCTGAAATAAACTTACTGGGGAGGATGTGGGAGGACTTTGGTTTTTCTAAACTGAGAGATTTTAGGAATATTAAAATATCTGAAGAGTAATTTTGAAGACAGAGTAATTTTGTTTTTTTCTTTGTGTTTTTAGGGTGGCTCCGGATATGGTAAGTTTTCTCCTTTGTGAAATCAAATATTTTTACATGCTTTCTAAATGAACTTAATGCTCATTATTTAAATCAGATTATTCCTATGCAGGGGGTCGTGGCTCATATGGTGATCTTGGTGGACCTATTATTACTACACAAGTAACTATTCCCAAAGATGTAAGTACCTTTACTATATTGTAAAGAACGTTTACTAAATCATTCCAAGTACCCTAACTTATAATAAAAGGTTTTAACAGAAATATTTCATTTTAGGCTGGAAATTGTGTTTTAGAATTTAAGTGAGGTGTCATTCTCTAGTTTTTGAGTTTTGTTAGGTGATGGTCATTACTACCAAAAGCTGTTAGGTTTTGAGCCTTTTATTAATTACAGAAAACGTTGAAGTGTAAATACATTATAATTCAAGCCTTAACGAGTTAGAGGGCATTAAAAATAAATAACTACAAAGTTAATATACTTTATGGTCATTAAAAATATGGGTAATGTCATTTCTTTTAAAAATTTGTTTTTGAAATTTTTCAGTTGGCTGGATCTATTATTGGCAAAGGTGGTCAGCGGATTAAACAAATTCGCCATGAGTCAGGAGCTTCGATCAAAATTGATGAACCTTTAGAAGGGTCTGAAGATCGGATCATTACCATTACAGGAACACAGGACCAGATACAGAATGCACAGTATTTGCTGCAGAACAGGTCAGTTTAAGTTTATCTTTATGTTAGTCTACACGTACTAAAACTTTAAGCTTTCCTCTCAATTGATTTTTCTTTTAGAGGCCATGGTGTCTCAACCTTTTGGGGACCTAACTTCTAAACATTCTAATAGCTTTGCTTTAATTTTCTTCTGCTTTCTTACTAAAAACGGAGACAATTCAATACTAATCTTGCTGGAAGAAGCCTTAACCAAGCAAACTTCTCATTTCTCTGGTGAAAACTGCTGCCAAAACCACTTGTTATAATTATACAGAGCCTGTAGAAAATATAGAAGATTCAGTGGATGTTGGTCTAGTTCTGTGTGGAAGACTAGTGATTTTGTTGTTTTTAGATAACTAAATCGACAACAAATCACAGTCTGCCATATGGCACAGGCCATGCCTCTACAGGACAAATGATTGGTGCTGTAAAATGCAGCATTTCACACCTTACTGGCATTTCTTGTCTTTTCTACCAAACATTAACAACTTTTGATTTCATCTTCTTAATTCTGCTCTACTAATGTCTGATTTACTATTAATCATTTTTAATTTTACATTGCTCTTAATTTGTAATTGTGCTAATGTTTTAATTCTTCTAATTATAATGGACATGTTTATCATTTAATTTAGCATTGAAATTGTCTTAATGTTGATTAAGATGTTACGAACAAAAATTCTAATTCGTACTTTTTTTTCTTTTCTTTTATAGTGTGAAGCAGTATGCAGATGTTGAAGGATTCTAATGCAAGATATTTTTTCTTTTTTATAGTGTGAAGCAGTATTCTGGAAAGTTTTTCTAAGACTAGTGAAGAACTGAAGGAGTCCTGCATCTTTTTTTTTTTATCTGCTTCTGTTTAAAAAGCCAACATTCCTCTGCTTCATAGGTGTTCTGCATTTGAGGTGTAGTGAAATCTTTGCTGTTCACCAGATGTAATGTTTTAGTTCCTTACAAATAGGGTGGGGGGAGGGTGTGCAAAACTAACATTGAAATTTTGAAACAGCAGCAGAGTGAGTGAATTTTAATTTTTGTTCATTGTTGGTTAAAAAGGAAATTTCCCCCTATGTAATTATTGTGAACACTTTGCTTTGTGGTCACTGTAACATTTGGGGTGGGGTGGGACAGGGAGGAAAAGTAACAATAGTCCATATGTCCCTGGCATCTATTCAGAGCAGTGTGCAGAATGTAATGCTCTTTTGTAAGAAACGTTTTATGATTTTTAAAATAAATTTAGTGAACCTATTTTTGGTGGTCATTTTTTTAAGACAGTCATTTTTCAAATGGCTGGATTCTCCAACCCACCCCCAAACTAAACACTAAGTTTGATTTTCAGCTCCTCTGTTGGAATAAATAGATGCATCTCTTCTTGGACATAGGCAAAATAACTTGGCAGATTCAGTTCTGGTGATTTGATGGTTTGAAAGTCCATTGCTTGGGAAGAAATTCCATAATACACATTCATGCTTATAATAAGCTGGGGATTTTGTTTGTTTTGCAAATGCTTGCCCCTACTTTGCAACAGTTTTCTATGTTAATTGTGAAGAACCAAGGTGGGGAGCAGTACTACAAGTTGATTAATGGTATAAATATATACCAAGAGCCTAATGGCAGCAAGTTTTATAATCAGAGTAATAGTTGGTTATGGAAGTGACTGATGCTAAATAAATTCTGGTTTTTTATTAGATAATTTCTCACATATAGATTTAAACTGTCAGCCTGCCTAGTGTCTTATTAGTTAAACTTTGTAAAATATATATATATTCTTGTTTTTCCATTGTATGCAAATTGAAAGAAAAAGATGTACCATTTCTTTGTTTTATGTTGGATTATGTAGGAAATGTTTGTGAACAATTCAAAAAAAAAAAAAGATGAAAAAAGTTCCTGTGGATGTTTTGTGTAGTATCTTGACATTTGTATTAATAGTTAAAAGTTCACTTCCAAATAAACTCCCTTAATGCTAGAATTGATGTGTGCCCAATTTGAACAAGGGTTGATTGACACCTTGTAAAATTTGTTAAAACGTTCCTCTTGTAAGGAAATACAGTAATCTTAAATTATGTATTTTTCGTGTGAAGTGTTTTTCTAGCATTTATAAATGAAGTCCGGTAGGGGTGGTAAATAGAGAATTCCAATGGGCTCTTAAATTGTTGGGGGAGTATAGCATAAGGAGAGCTGATTCATGTAACTTTACAAGTGCTATTCTCAAATGTACAAGAAATTTTGATTTCTTAGGTTTCTCTATCTGTAGAATAGTTCTGGCTTGATGGTTGAGAATATTGATAGTAAAATAACTATAGAGTATGATTCCTGACTCAAATTCTTAAGATACTGCCTGTTAATCTTTAATTGCCCAGAAGGCATGAGAACAACTCAAATTACGTGGAAAAGGATTCGTGGATGTAATTCTAAGTTTAGGAAAGAGTTGTGCATATAAGTATGAAGTGGGCAGTCTTTTTGGCTTATGGAAAAACAAGTTGTTCGTGCAAATGTGCCATTTAAGCAGTATTTCAGTAAGTGCCCTTTTAGAGAAGAATTGAGTGTTCTCTTGATAGTGAAATAAGTGATTGTCACAACATCACTTAAAACTAGAGAGTGCTGCTTAGTTTCTTCAAAAGGTAAAATTAGGCTGAGTTGCCATGTGTTAATTTAGCTCTTCTCCCTTGAGTATTTAAGTATGGGTGAGTTGGGGTTGCTTAGGGAGTAGTAGTACAGCCTACTAGTGTTCAAATGAGCCTTTCCCTCTAGGAAAAAAAAAACCATAAATGACAGTTTAGGAGAGAATTCCTGGAGAGGACACGTTTTTCAAGCTTTCATTGGTCATTCAAAAATCGTGACTATGTAGACTTAGCTGAAAGTTTTAAATTTGGCTTCTACAAATCAGACCTTGAACACACGAACCTAAGATTAAGTAGATTGGAAAATGTCATTGGTAAGTGGGAGGAGAGAGGCCTTTTGCATTGCCACTCATTGGTAACATGGTGTTTGAATGTGGGCTGGAAATTGAGAAAATTCTGAAAGTTTAAAATTCACTAAAATTGAACATCAATTTGTAAGAAATAACTACATATGCCA
This sequence comes from Pteropus vampyrus, assembly GCF_000151845.1. Lineage (NCBI taxonomy): Eukaryota > Metazoa > Chordata > Mammalia > Chiroptera > Pteropodidae > Pteropus > Pteropus vampyrus. Next base: position 1,174,125 of record NW_011888980.1, on the reverse strand, counting down.
GTTCATTGGAGCATTAAAATTTTAAATGTTACAAAAACTTCCAACTTTTTGAAATGTGGTTACCAAGATACCAACATACGTTGGGAACCAGGTTGCACCAAGGTTTTACAGGAATGAATTTAAAATTCCCTATTCAAATTTTAGTAGTTAGCCTTTACGTTGAGACTATAGTGGAAAATACTTTCATTTCTTGAATGATAGATTATCCTAAATCTGACCACTGATCCCACTGAGATGAAATCTTTTAGGAAAAGTGGACATAGCAATTTTTCTCAAATTTTAGAGGTTTGTCTTATAATGCCTTGTGTTAGTAAAATGGAATTAGCATTCCACAAGACAGGTTGTGACTTAAGATTGCTGCTAAAGGCGCCTGTATTTTAAATTTCCTCTTTAGGCCAAAGAAAATGTCCATACAGTTCTTTTAAATGTTCAGTGCCATCAATTTTGAGAAGAGAGTCTACCTTAAATGCTATATTTTAAATATGTCTATTTTGAAGGTTTGCCCCTTGGCAAGTCTGAAGTAAAACTGACCCAATTTCTTGGTGGTGACACTGAACTTTTGGAAAGCAGTATTACAATATTTCTCAAACTTCCTAGGAGCACCTTCAAAATCAATGCTGATAAAACATGAAAATTTCTGAGCCACACCTCAGCTCTACTGAATCTATAGAAAGGTGCTGGGAATCTGCACATTTAATAAATTCTTGAGAGTTAATACTTCAAGTTGTTAAAAGGTGTTTCCTATTACCTCCACCTTTCCAAGACCGTCCAGGGTCTTCTGGGTGCAAAGGGTTTTAGGTGTTCTGATAAGTGGGAGGAAAGCGCCTTTGTCAGCAATTTTGTAATACAACAATGTATATAGTAAGCACCATAACTTCATTAATTTAAATACGTATTTGAGTTTTACAGGGGCAGTAGTTGGCCCTAAGGGTGCAGTGGTTAACCGTCTTTGAAGAGAATCCAATAAACTGATAATGAAAAACAGTACCATGAGGTGTGTTTAAGAAAAATGTACATGTATGTACACATACACATTTCACAATCACAGTGCTTGAAACAATATTGTAGAGTTAAACTAGGAAAATCCCAGTGTGTTGATCCAAAATTCTGCCCTCTGTTCCTTTAGCAGATGAAAAAGACATCACAGCTTATGTACCCTTACAGGATGGACATCATTTGCCCATGCCAGGCCTCAGTACTTCCAGTCAGGGAAGGAATCTGACCTGAGGAAAAGGAGGGGAATACCTGGAAAATTAAATCCCAAGCAATTGCACATTTGTCCGTATTTAAAATGGGGAGCTAATTTGCTGAGCTGAGTGGCTGTACAAGATGCAAACGTTTTGTGGGGTTGCATACCCTTGTTTGCCAACTGAGCAACAAGCACTAGCAAACGGTAAACTGAAGTACCAACTATCCTATGACCTCAAACCTTTCCAGCTTCTACCTCATTTTTTTGTCCAGAACCTGTAAGAACATCCCGTCCTCCCACTCAACAGTTCCCTCCACCCATTTCTTCCTGCTTCCCCAAACTCAGACCTGTAACACCAAACCTGTAATGTTGAGGGAAATAAAAGGCATAATCACCAAAACCTCACACCTTTCAAAAATCTTTTCCCCTTTTGGTCATCCTATCCCACTTTCCCCTTTTTCCCGCCCCCGAAGTCTACCATTAAGGGATAGGCTTCATGGAAGGGAAGGACCAGCTCACTTAGAACAAAAAAAATCAGTAGGAGGCGGTGGGGAGGGACATGACAGCTGCTTATGAGATCAAAAGAGGGAAAAGTCATTTTGATAGATTTGGCAGGAGCAGGGTAAAGTAAAAGGCACCAGCATGATTCGTTGGAGACATCCTTAGGGTTCAGCCTGATGTAGGACAAACGGAGGATGACTAGTGAGAGCAGCAACTCCAGACGCAGAGAAGCAAAGGCTCAAGCCCAACTTCTATTTGGTATGCTACAAACTCACCCTATAACAACATGGGCTAGTAAAGCATGGCAGAGACAGATTTCACACACATACACCACAGAATTCCCTGATTCCCGTATGACATAGGGGACACCAGCTGAGGGCAAATGGGCTTGCCATGGAGTCACTATAGTGAAGGGAGTGGTTATTGCATAGCAGGAGCTATAAGGTAGACAGCCCAGCCAGGGGATACAGCAGAAACCCAAAAGACTGTCATGTCAGTACAACTGAAAACAAGTCAGATAAAGTTAGTCAAGGAAGACATCTGAGCTTAGTGCTGAGAAACCAGACCACCAGGTTTACTAGCTTTGGTCATTCAATGGTAACTATGGGGAGAACAGGGGCAAAAATTCAGATACCAGGCAGTCAGACTACACCTCATCTAGAGGTCAAGGAATTTGCTGACAAAGGCCCTCTCCTTCCATTGCTTCTTTCCATTGCGCCCAGACCTTGGAAGGTCTTGGAAAGGTAGAAGTGAAAGAAAAATCTTTCAGAGAAAACAACCCTAATAAGGGGGCTTACCTAAGTGAATAATTATCTCCCTTAAATTAGACTATTTAAAACTGGAAGAGATCAACTTACTTTTACTTGACAAGTTTATGTGTTTTGTCTACCATCATGGGAATGGGAACTTACAAGAAAGAAGGCGTACGGGAATTTGGGGGCTCCGGAAGTCCCCATAAAAGCTAGAGAGGAAAGGCTAATACTATCAAACCTTAAGTTCTAGGTAGAGATGGACCCAACTGGATTGAGGCCTTCACTTGGTAGATCAAGTAGCCTTTTTCCCTAGATCATTTATCCATACCTGTGTGTCATACTGGCACCGATTCTGTGTACAGTTTCAGACTCTAGAACTCTGTGAGATGAGGCTGACCCTAATTTCCAATTGAGACTAAATCATTGCTTGAGTAATTAATTCCCTGCCCTATTCTGCTTCCCTTGCTCTTTTTCACTTGAGAGTATTGCTCCAGTGAATCACTTGCACAAGAATCCCTGATTTGTACTCTTAGGGACACAATCTAAGACAATTGAGCTGGAGCTAGAGCAGAAATTTGCATCATCCAGACAGCCTTGACTTAGATTTTGACGCAATAAGTAAGAAGACATTGAGTTATCTCTTTCTAAGGAAGGGGTAAGACTTTTTTATTTTATGAAAAATAACTGCATTCTGTTAGGCAGGAGTATTTTTTAAAGTATATGTATGGGAAGAAAATAGTTTAGATGCTGAATTATAATGGACCTTTTGTTAAAAAAACATAGCATCAGTTTCCCCTTTCCAGCAGTACCTAATTTTCCTTTTGGAGTTTTTCTCTCCCAGTTGTATGTAGGCTTGATGAGATAGAAATCATGGTCCTTAAAGATCCCTTACCATGCAAGAGGGTGGGCATTTTACCCAGGCTTGCCAAACCAGACTCTTTGGCCTGGTAATTTGAATCTTAAGCAGAATGATGCAAGCAAGTTACAATGATCATATTTAGTTTTTTCAGCTGCACTAGAAGAGAACTTTGGGCAGTTTCTGCCCTCAATACTCTAATTGCCTGATTTCTGTTTACAAGTTAGGTTCTCCAAGCTTCCTTTTCATCCTGAAAACTTTATCGATAACTTTTCAAAACTTATTTTTGCTTAGTCAGTTGCTATTATATGCAGCCCTTCAATTAAAGAGACTTATCTTGTACAGGGAGTATTGCTAATTTAAGGTCAGATAATACCAAAGCATGGGTGACAGATGCTGGCTCCACCTCCACAGATACTGCTGTCAACCAGTGTCGCTAGGCCTTCACAGTTATGCCATCTGGGGCATAAATCAGTCATTTTCTAGGGGTGCACCCAGCCCTACCTCAAGGCTACAACTGAACGCTCAGAGAAACCAGCAACATGCCCCGAGTTTCTGGTTTTTTCCTCCACTTTCAGACTTCGATAAAATGCCACACCACACAGGCAAGGAATCTGGCTTCCTGACCAGCCACTAAAGGGATGATACAACTGGAATGATGGAGGAGTCCACTCTCTGTGGGGAAAACTATGACCAATGGGGAATAAGAAAAAGGGAAGAGACATGCCACCCGGCAACCAGTCCTCTCTGCTGAGTCTGCCTGGCCACCACCAGAGACAAACTCTGGATCGCCAGTAGCAAGTGGTCAATTTCATTCAGCCCCAGCCACCAAGCTGCCACGCTCAGTGTTGTTAGAGATACAAAAAAGAATTACTAGACTACAAAGGTGTCGACATTAGTGTTCTTCAAATGAGTCATAGGCCATCATTTTTGCTAAGATGATTAACATCTTGGGGGAGAATTGTTAGCTGTTCCAGACAACGAGAAGATAATTTTTGTGCAGAGGTAGGTCAGGCCAGTTCAGTGCTGTCCCCTTAAACCTGACTGATCTGAAATCAGAAGGGTGTGCCGACTATGTGGTGAGCTAAGGTCGCAGGAGAAGCCTAGAAGTTTGGGACTATGAATATCGTTATCCTAAACTTGGGAGTTATACAAAAAATCCAGACCCAAGTTCGTGAATCTTTAGCACAGATGCCTCTTCTACGTGTCACTGTGCCCAAGAGATCACGCATGGTGTGGAGTTTGACTTTATCCCTGATGTCAAGGGAGCAGTACTGGTTTGCGATGAGTCCTCAAACTTCCTATCTAAGCCAGTGGATGTTTCCAAGTTTGGTGTGATATTTGCTCTTCTGGCACTCAGAAAAATGTTGGCTCTGAGTCAGTCACAGTGGTGATCATACAAGATGACTTGCTGGGGTTCGCCCTCAAAGAGTGCCCTTTAGTCTGGAAATACAATGTGCAGGCGGGAAACAACTTGTTCAACACACTTCTGTGTTTCAGTATCTATGGCATGGGCTTGGTCCTGGAGTGGATTAAAAACAGTGGTGGTGCAGCAGCCATGGAGAAGCTTAGCTCCATCGACTCTCAAGTGATTTATGATATTATTGATATCACCTCAAGGATGCTATGTATATCCAGTGTATTCCAGAGTGGAAGCAAGACGACTATTCCATTCTGCATTGGCAAACCTCAAAGGACATGATGCTTTAGAAAAAAGATTTCTCAGTAAAGCTTTTGAACTCAATACAATCTTGAAAGGGGCATGGGTCTGTGGGAGGCAGCTGGTCCTTTCTTACAATGCAGACAGGATTGAAAGTGTTCAGAAGCTGGCAGCCTTCATGAAAAAGTCTTTGGAGATATATCAGCTATGAACACATCCTAACCAATGTATACTCTGCCCTTGAACAATGCACACAACTTAATTTGGAAATGGCTGCAAAAACTTAACAAACATGGTATTTTTCTTGAATGAACATGTTTATTAGATTTTTCTCTTTTCAAAGAACAGCAAAACATCCACAGCTCCGCAAGGCTGGTGGGGCTTTGAACAGATAACTTAATTCTGATTTGAACTGGAAGCTTTTAAAAAAATCTTTAGCTTTTCTAATGAATTCCACTGTCAGTATTTTATGTCGAATATGTGAAGGACATTAAAATCCTAAAACATCTAAAAAAGAGAATTTCCACTCCTTTATCTCTCCCATAAACTGCTGAGGCAGTTTCTCGTTTGTTCAGTATAGTGTACTGTGCCAACACTCCTGCACATTGACTAGCTGTGTCTCTTCAAGGCTCACCACAAAGCAGTGGCCAGCACAATGCTATATCTCTCTGTGTTACTTAACATCTGAACCTTCTCTTTTCCTTTGTCTCACTGTCATGCCCTCAGATTGCACCTCATAGATAAAATGTCAGCATTTAATCTCTACCTCAGGTTATATTCAAAATAAATATTCCTTTGTATGTTTATTTTTGTATGTTTTTAAAAGCAGGTTTTTACACTTATTGTTGTATATCCCCTCACCCCATCCCCTTTTTTGCATGACAATCTAAGCTGAGTGATCTACTGCCAACCAGCACCAATTCTCCAAATCTAAGTATGCAAGGGAAACATGCTTGTGTGATCCTCTTTAATAGAAGATACACTAAGAATCCATCTACTTCTGATCTCTGGAAATAAAGTAACTAGAAGGGTTGCCGCTCCTCTTCCACGTATTTGAATTTCAATTCTGAAAATTTCTTCAGCCTGTCTTTGCACAGTGCAACAAACCCTCGCTTGATCATTTCCAGGACCCATTCCACTGACAGTTCAGCTCCAGCTCGTAGCAACTTTGAGCTAAAGAAGGTGATTACCGGATCAATATTTTGCTTTATATCCTGAAATGAAAGCTGATTTCAAAATTGTTCAGAGAACTCATTTGTAAAGCAGTGTGTGTACACCGAGTTTGGATTGTGAAGAGAAGTTTTCAAATAGGAACTGATGATCTCTAACATCATTTAAATCACTTCTTCCATGACATTTAAGTCTTGCATGTAATCTGGTAAGGGAACATTACTGAAACTCAGCAAATCTCTCAAGAACTGTGGCTTTTTCAGAACTTTGTTGTGTTTTTTAGACAGCAAGGAAAATAGATTAATGATTTATTATAGAAGTATATAATTCAGGAACAGCCAGATGGGAAGAGACATGGGAAGGGCAAGGTATGTGGAAAGGGGCACGGAGTTTCCACGTTCTCTCAGCATGTCACTCTCCCTGAATCTATGTGCTCTCCAACCTGAAACCTCTATACTTTTTTTTTAAATACTTCCTCGTAAGTTCTTCCTCCTAAGTAGGAAATACTAATTTCACTAGTTAAAAGTAAACTATGGTTAACAAAATTCTAATTGATTTTAAACTGTAGTAATAATGTTAATATTATATAATGGAAAGTGTTTATTTCATTATAACTAAATATTTTAAAGCAGTAAAGTATTTAAGAGTCTGATTTTTCACCAGAAAGAGTTTATTTTGTCCCTAAGCCATAGCCTATATATGGGACATTTTACTCACAAAGAGGAGAAAGAGCATCTAATGGTACTAAGAAAACTAGAATAATACAATGCCCTTCAAGGAAGTGGTCAATTTTAAATGCTATATATATGATAAATCAAGGAGAAAAGGAACAGAGAAAAATTACAGAGTAGTGAAACATCTCTTTTCTGCTAAGTCTTCTTGAGGCTTTAGTCTATTGATCACTGAGAAAGTCGGGGGAAATGAAAATAACTGAGATGCCCTGCTTTCACAAAATCCATTTTACTTCTCTGCTTTCCTTTTTCTGCATATATGAGAAACTACTGCCTCCTTTTTAGCAGTATCTATGGTCCATCCATTGCTCAAGCCAACTTTTGCAACTTTTCCTCAAGAATACCTCTTAACCCACGATTTAATTATCTGTCATAATTTATCATGACAGAAAATAGCAGACGTAGCAATGACTGTTGCCAATGATTGACATTTAATATAGCTATTCAGACTGATGGCTCTCTTGATGACTGGAATAATCTAACTTGGATATTATTCGAGAGGGGAAAAAGTGATACAGACAGATCATTGATCATTCCTTTCTCCTTTGTTAACCTTTAAAATGTAAGCTTACGGACTATTTAGAGGTTATTTTGATCTTCTCTTCAAAAACCTATGCCTATGGGGTAGAGCTTCCGGTAAAAGTTTTCAAAAGAAACATAACTCAGCTGGAATATTCCTCTGGCTCTTTGCTTTCACTTTCCTTTCTTTCTGTGGACACAATGCCAATAAGAATAGAGCCATCTTACAACCATAAAGACAGAAGACACATGTTAGGGATAGGACAAAGCAAGGACCCTAGTTCCTTGCTGATATTCTCAAACAGATGTACCAGCCCTGGAGTGCCTACCTCTAGACTTATATGAGGAAGAAAAATACTCTTTTTGTTTAGTTACTATAGTCTGGTTTTGTTGCTTGAAGCACAATCCTACCCAGATATTTGATTGTCTGCTTTTCCCACTAGATCAGATAGCATGTGTTTTTGATACCTGTGTAAGATAGGAACCTTTCAAAGCAAATAACAGAAAATCAAACCCAAAACTGCTTTAAACTATAAGAAAGTTTATTACCTCACATAACTGGAGATCCAAAAGTAGGACAGACTTAAGAGTGGACGTAACCCCATTACCCTCGTTCCATTTCTCTGCTATTCTTTTGGCCTCCCCCATGTGTTGACTTTATACTCACAATGACATCAAATGGACTGTAGCAATTTCAAACCTTATATCAAAGCTCAACATATCCAGTGGGAGCATGAATCACTTCTGGAAGTTCCCCTGGAAAAGCTTTTCTAGAAGCATCCTGCAAATTTATCCTTGTAACTCACTGAAGTAAACTGGGGAACATGCAAAATCCTAATCCGGTCCCTGGCAAGAGGATGCTATTATTCTTAGACCAGTCTAGACCAACCCTGGAGCTGAGGATGCTGAGATATACCAACTGTGGGTAAGAGGGAGGGGTTCCTGAACCACATCAAGGTTCTGTTGACAAAAAAAGGAGGGAAAAGATGTTGAGTAGGTGAAAAGCTTACATTTTCTATTTCCAGCATCTTGTAGACAAACAAAACATCCACACATGCAAAGTTTATGCTTTATTTCAACAGTAAGTTCCTTGAGAGAAGGAAGCATGTTCTACTCTTGTTAATACTACTACTAGTGTCTAACTCAGTATCCTGAACATAGTTGGAATTAAAGTTGTTTTTTTCCTGTCAACAAGCCTTAGTGAGAGAAAATGACTTAAATTATTTAGACTCTTGAATTCTTCTGTAGATTGCCAGATTTTCTTGCTAATCAATTTGATTCCCAAGACTTAAAACTGCTGGGGTATAAAAGAAAAATCTCAAGTCTACAGATTTGCATATATTCGATAACTGTATTAATGTACTAGTGACTTTTTCTGGAAAAGTAAATCACAGTGAAGTCCTTAAAGTTCATTTTTCTTATCAAAATGAAACCAGAAAGATGAAGATGTCCTGCTTCTCTAGGGACACAGTTGTCAAACTTAAAAAGTTCCATATCTTCCAGAAATTCCAAGATTCTTTACTGTCAAAATAGAGATGACTGATTTTAAAAAATAGCTGATTTTCAAAGGTGTGAATTTTATATTATCGATGGAGATTTAAGTCTCTGAAGCAGGGGAAAAAATATGCCTCTATACAAAGTTATCATCACTAGGGAAATTTGGATCATCACTAAATTGACTCCGATTATCTCCCTATCCTATCAAAAAGTATTTTATAAAAAGTTTGGAGCTGTAAGGTGATACTTATTTCCTTTAATGTCTCCTCAGCAGGGCCACTGAGAAAGTCACTGCTTGTAAATGCTGGTTGACATTGGTAAGCTTGGCTTGTAGAAGTGCCCTTGATTTGAGGATTGGTGAACAAGGGTTCTAGTATCAGCCCAGACCATGGCTGTGATCAGGACCTAACTAATGAACCACTCAATTTCTCCTGCAAAATGAGACTCAGTACTTAAGCATAATTTCAGGCACACAATGTTAACAATTCAATACACTTGCTTCCTCATCCATTTCTCCAAATGTTCCAACTAATCATAAACGTTCATTCGGCCTCCAAATAGGCCAGGAACTTAGCAAAAAAGAAAGAAGAGGCCTGCCTGGGGAAGGGGTTAGCGGTACCGCCGACCCCTGTCGCAGTCTGGGGTCCCCAGCACCGAGACGGGCGGCTACAATTAAAGTTCGTCGCGGCCAGGGACCCTGATTCGGGGCGTCACTGTGGGCGTGTACCCTACATCTCGCCCTCCGGGAGAGGAGAGAAACGGGAGCTGCGTGAGGGCAACGCAGTACACAGGCTGGAGTCATCGCGACCCAGGGCACCGCCACGCACTGCAGTTCCACCTACCCGAAAACAGGGTGGGGGCACGGACAAAATGGCGCAGCCATACGGTTCACGGTGGGCAACTCCCCGCCGGCGCGCGCCCGACCCTTCCAGGCCGTTTCCGGACCTGCGGAACCGGAAGTGGGCCCCAGGCGCGCGCCTGGGAGAGAGTGGGCGGGGCTGTTCTCCCGGAAATGCCTGTGGTCTTGGCCCAGCGCGCGGTCCCCTTGGACCCCGGGTTTCCGCATTTCCGCAGAGGCGCTGTCGCGTAGGGAGGGAGGGTCCCGCGAGTTTTTTGCGATCTCGATTCTCTGTGCCTCTGTGGGAAGGCAGGACCCTGTTAGGACAGCGATCCCACAGTGGGTTGGGAGGGGGAGTCTCAGAGGGACCCTGGCCCTTGACCTACCTAGAGAGAGAATAGAGTTTGGCCAGCCCATTGGCAAAAGCGTCGTTTCCTTGTCCCAAAGGGGAGGAGCGGGATGGACGGGTTCCTGACTCCCCGGGAGTCCGCAAAATTCATTGCGGAAAACAGCCAGGATGTATTCATTGATGGTGGAGGCGTGCAGAGGGTGGCCGAGCTGCTGCTCACTAAGGTCTCGGGGCTGGAGCTGCGCGTGGGCGGCTGGAAGGCCCTTCATGAGCTGAACCCCAGGGAGGCTGACGAGGCCGCGGTCAACTGGGTGTTCGTGACAGACACGCTCAACTTCTCCTTCTGGTCGGAGCATGACGAGCACAAATGTCTGGTGGGGTATAGGGGGAGAACGTACAGTGGGTACTGGTCCCTGTGCGCCGCGATCAACAGAGCCCTTGACGAAGGTTGGTGCCCCTTTCTGCCGGTCAGACCTGGCAGCCTTTGAGATTTCAGTTAACTGGGAGGGTCCCAAGGAGGGGGTTGGAAGATAGAATAATGTGTTAATAAGGCAAGCTTGAAGTTCTTCATTGCCACTCCTCTGCTTAAAAGTATGAGAAGAGGCTGGCGTTAAATGCTTATTCAGTGGTAAACGATCCTAATATTTATTATTATCACAGCAAAGTATAAAGTGTCAGTTTTCTCAAGAACGCCACTTTGATGACATCTGCAAACAAAGGAACAGATACAACATTTTATGCAGTCACAATACATTTGATGTAATATAGAAACGGATGAATAAGTGCAGACGAGCAAATAGAAAATGAGGGGGTCTGTCATTTTTTATTATTCATCCACTTTCAGTGCATTCATGTAACACTCAGGTTTCGTATTAACCGTATATTGTAAAAGCAAGGGTCTAACGAATAAAAGTATGACATTGTTAATCAGCGGTTTTTGTTTTTTTTTTTCTCCCAAGGGATACCAATAACTAGTGCTTCGTACTATGCCACAGTCACCCTGGATCAGGTTCGGCATATATTCCGTTCTGACACTGACGTTCCTATGCCTTTGATAGAAGAGAGGCATCGGATTCTCAATGAAACCGGGAACATTCTGCTTGAGAAGTTTGAAGGCTCTTTTCTTAATTGTGTCCGAAAAAGTGAAAAAAGTGCACAGAAGTTAATGCACCTGATAGTTGAAAACTTTCCTTCTTACAGAGATGTGACTCAGTTTAAGGTGAGTTGCTTCTGTTGGGGATTTTAGAATTCTTAATTATCTTTTCATAGTTAACTCTTTTCCTCCCACAACTCCTTTTGAGAATAAAAACTTAAATTTTAAAGTTCTTATGGACAAGGAATACTAACAAAATTAAGTAGTGTTTTGAAGACATTATTTCTCTTATGTTTTCTAATCAGTTTATTTCCTTTTTTCGTTGTCCTTTTAAAATGTTTGAAACCTGAAAAAACACTAGACTGTCAGCATGATGTTGTCACTTAGGGATAATGAGGTCCTTTGAATACTTCAAAAAATTTACATCATTGGATGAAAATCAGAATGTATACTAAATTTTCTCTAATAAAAATATTTTTTTGCAGAGTTCTACTGTATATGTATACTATGTTTTCCTTTTCATGCACAGAGAAGTAATAATGATATTTGCTTTCAAGTACAAAAAATTTTCAAGAGACATAATTTTAAAATGGTGAACATTTTGTATACCCTCCCAGTGTACACCTGGATTTTGTTTTTGTAAAATTCTTTTAGAATCTGTTATCACTGTGTATTTTAACTGATAAGAAGTGAAAGCAACTTCAGCAGAATCACGTAATATAAATATGTTGAATAAGCTAATGAATACTTGTCAAATTGAAATTTTAAACCCTCCCTTTGTAATCGCAATTCAACAACTAATATTACCAATAATATTGTTTATGTCGCCCTTTATGATTTCTAAGGTGTTTGTGCATAAAAACATCTTGATCTCATTTGATCCACAGAACAACTCTATGGGGCCTAAGGACAAGGAACATTATTGTCCCCTTTGCAGACCAGGAACCAGTCGAAAAAGAAAATTTAGTTTATCTTGGGTCATTTTGACAGGAAATAGCTAGCTTCTTGATTCTACAGTAAAATGAAAGATGGCCTGATTATGTTAAGATTCTTTAAATTGCAAGTGACAGACACAAAACTAGAAAAAACTTAAATCAAAAAGAAGAATTTTTAGATGAATATTGGTGATAGGAACATTTCGGATCAAGTACTTGATGCCATCAAGATTCAGCCTCTCCTCTTTGCTTCTGTTGACTTCATTTTTCTTTTATTGTAGACCAGCTTCATGAAGTAGAAAAGATCCATGAATTTTGCATCTTACTGCTTCAGTGCACGTGTGTGAGAGAGACAGACAGACAGAGACAGAGGGAGACCCAGAGACAGAGACAGAGAGACAGAGACACCCTTTCTGGTGTGTGTTGCAGGGGAGGATATGGGTGTGGATTGGACAGAGGCAGTTCCTAGAAAAAAGGCCCTAGGTCAACTTGCTGTTGAACTTCATTCTGTGCTGACTAACGATTTTGCTAATGCAGAAGTTACTTTGAGATTTACCTTTGTCTTCAAGGTGTGTTATATTCAGGCCATCTAAATATATTACACACTGTATAAAAGAAATCAAACTGCTATTAATGTGGCTAAGAAGCCATGTATGCCAGAATTGATATGGTTGTGGTAGATGGGCTGAGATTAAATTTAACATGACTTCAGCATGGAGTAAATTCAGGACATCCTATAGTTTTTTCTTTCAAATGTCCTGAGTTTTGTTTTTGTAGAAGAAAGGAGTGATTTTTTTTGTAGATTATAATATTGATTTAGTTAGCATTTGCTGATTTTCTGTTTTATTTACGGCATGGTGCTTTTGATTTGCTTTGCTGAAAAGTTCAATTTTTAAAAATGACCAGGATATAGATTAATTTTAAGGCCGATACATTTAAAAATGAAAATTAGTACCTGAACCATTTCCCATCAGTACTCATTTCTAAAATGCATTTTTATAGAAAAATCCCCAAAGTGTAACAAAAGTCATACTTAAGAATTCTAACACTTTCTTAAAGGAGTATTATATTTTTTCATTTATTTTTTCCATAAGATTATCATTAGTGTTACCCAAAGCACTGTAACCCCTATGATTCCTAACATAACAATGAATATATAGTAGGTGCTCACTTAATGCTTTGATTAGTCAATTTACAGTTATCTTTGTATATTCATTTAAAAGATACACAAATAACTAAAGCACTTTGTGCAACTAATTCCAAATCTGGAGGGATTCTTATGAACAATTTCGGGACTGCTTTGAAATTCAGAAAGTATTAAAATCAAATATCTTTTTATCCATATTTAAAATTTTTCTAATTGTAAAAGTAAAATATATCAATTACAGAATTTGGAAGGTATAGAGAAGTAGTCTTTATTTTACCAACAGGTAATTACCACCATAATTTGGTCATTTTCTCTGTGTATGTGAATGTGTATACAAATAGGCAGGGGAGGATTAGGATCATGCCGTATAAACTTTTAAAATTTAACACATTATGAACATCTTTTTATGTCAATAAAATTATTTCACAGTACAATTTTTTTCATAGTATCAATTTTAATGGCTTCACAGTATTTTACTGTATACAATCCCATAATTATTTGCCCAAATTATTTTACTGCAGTAATTGCATTTGATACAGTTTATTTTTTAAATTGAATTTTATGTCTTCTTGTTTTCAATTTTTTTCAGTACTGAGCGATACTGCACAACAGTTTAACATCTATAATTATTTCCTTAGAATGAATTCCTAGTAGTAGAAATACTGAATCAGAGCATCGCCAGTATTTTCAGTCTTGTACTGTATAAAAATGCTCACAGTTCTCTAGAAAGATGATAACACAGATGATCAGCAGTAGCAGATGAGACTGCCCTTTTCCTTACTCTTTCAGAACATGGTATTGGTCGTTATATTTTTTAATCTTTAACAAGTTGCATAAAAAGTCATAATTATTTTTAATGTATACCTATTTACTGAGATTATTATTCACTTTAAGATATTATAAACAAATTAATGAAATTAGAAAATTTTAATTCAGACAGGGAACAATTTCCAGGTTGTCATATTTTGATATGACGTAGGTTTGGGAATATAGGTTATTCCTAAGTGATGTAGGGCTACTTCTTATTGAAGAAAATCATCTCGTGGTCGTAGTTTTTCATTTACAATTATTTTATAAAGGTACTATTTTGAAAATATTTTATTTACAAAGCAATATTCTGGAAAGTGTAGGGAATTTTTATTTTGAGATTTGCTATTTTCAGTGATATCAGTTAATATTTTGGAGACATAGAATTTGATTATTAAAAGCGTTTGATTACTAAAACCATGTCACCTTTTAAGAAAATGTTTTATAGATAATTCGAATTTATTTTTAGATTCCTCACTTGAATCATATACACACACACACATATTTCATTTTAAGGATATCGTAATCTAATTTTTATGATGTACTCGTTGGCTACCATGCAGTGGTCATAATGTGACAATTTATGTTTTGTTAGATGCTAGCATTGATTTTGATATATGTCTGGTTCCTAGATTTTTCTAGTTCGCTCTGTGAATCTTGTTAAAAATAAGAGACAATAGCTTCTGTCTATCATAGTAAACATCATGATATAATGTGTTTGATACACAGTTTTATTTTATAAATTAAGTTTATGTCTTGCTGTTTAGTAAACTAGAATTAGAAACCTAGTTATCATATATAAATCCAGTTCTTAGTGGTGATTCGTTCTCCCAGCATTCAATAATTTGCAGACTTTACACCATGTCAAAAAATGAGTATATGTATTTGCTCTGGAAAACAAAATACTGAATTTCCTAATGTTGGCCCTAGAAAACTTTTACTTAGTGAAAGTAGGTTTGGATCGATTAAGCAATATTAGGTGGTCATTAGGATATAGTATCACTGAATTTTTTTTTTTTTTCAGTAAATAAAGGAATCTATATTGTCATCTGAAGGAATTTATGTATGGAGCCTTTCTTTCCTTGAAGAATTTGATTTCATTTTTTATTTAATTATTTATGTCATTTAATTATTAAAACATTCTCCAGGATGGTCAGAATATACTTTGGGAACCAATAATATTGATTATTCCCATTTAGTAGATGAGCAATTATAAAAGATGATTTGGGGATCTTACCTTTGATATTAGGATTAGGAGTAGACTGTAATTATTTGTCCATGTTTTTCCATAGTTTATGCTGATCTGTACTTGTAGTTTTATAGAGACTTTTAGAGTTAAGTTATAACTCACTACCTTATAATGCTGGATTAAATTCGTTTCTTCCATGTATTATTGGTAGTTTATTTTGTTATATGGACTTACTTATTGACTTTGACCATTTCTAAAAATGAGAGACTTGACAAATTCCGGCTGTTAATCAAGTATGTCTTTATTTCTGAAATAAGTTAATCATATCTGAAAGGGAACAGGTAAAAAATAAATGTTGTGATTCTCTTCAGAGGTAAGTTTAGGGATGATTATTTTCTTCTTTATACTCTTTGAGTTTTATATGATTAACATGAATTATGTTGCAATTAGAAAAACATATATATATTTAAGAAACTTTCTAAAGAAATACTATCTAGCCATTAAAAATAGTAAGTAGGTAGATTATAGTGACACAGAAATAAGTACACAAAGTGATGCCATTGAAAAAGAACACTAAATAGTACTACGATTGCATAAATTGTATTTTCTGTGCCTTGAAAAATATAGGAAGTAAATTCGTAGTGATAGAGATAATTTAATGTTTATTAGACTCTCTTTTTTTTCTGCAAAAGGTCTCTAAATTCTTAACAGCAGGGTAAGGTTATTCTGCTCTTGAAAAATGTTTTCAATGTCTTTTTTTTTTTTTTTTTAATAAATATTTCATAAAACTTTCAGATACCCAGGTAACATTTATATTCTCTTCATTCATCAGGGGAAAAAAATTTCTTTTTACAAACGGGCCCAAATCCTTGTGGCAGATACGTGGAGTGTGTTAGAGGGAAAAGGAGACGGCTGCTTTAAGGACATCTCCAGCATCACCATGTTTGCTGACTATAGATTACCTCAGGTTCTTGTTTACCTGGGAGCCCTGAAATATTCTGATGAACTACTGGCGAAGCTTCTCAAAGGTTTGCCAGCTTATTTAAGACATTCTCTATTATACTATGAATTGTTGTTGAGTCTATGTCTGGTTTCTTTCACAAAAGGTCTCCTTTTCTTAGAAAAACAGTATTTTTTGTTGATGGCATGTGTAAAGAAAAAGGCAAGGGCAATTATATAGAGAGAAAATTGCTTTTTGTTGTTTACACTGTGGAATATGAGTATTGTGGGAAGTTGCATTATTTGAGCTTTATAATTTTAGAGCATCATAATAAAATGAAATCTAACTTTACGTTACATGAAAGTATGTGACACTAAGACAGTTCATCTGGTATAGTATTTGAAGAGCATTAAGCTGAAGAGCACACTACACTGCAATAAAAGGTGGGCTGAGATGTAATATGTACTGGGTTTTGAGTCAGATGGCTTCAAGATCTGCTGCTGGGTTATCTTATTGATTCTCAAGAGTGGGAGCCTTATTATAATATATAAGTACAGATAATTGTGTTTGTGTGAAAATTAGCTTTTTGTTTTTTAAACATTTCTTTGTATAAGAAAAATAATTGTATAATTTTAACATTAATTTCTCTTTTGGGGGTACAGCATTTTCAGCTTTTTTCTTTATTTTTAAGAAAGTCATTTTTATGACTGAATAACATTCTCTTGTGAAATAGATTTCAATCACCCAAAATAAGAATAACACAGAATATAAAGGTACTATTATTCCTGTGGTTACTTTTATCTGACTTTTATGCTGCCTCGGGCAATCCATTTTATCTCTATTTCTTCATTTGAAAAATAACAAGTGTTTTATGTCATAATGCCCATGTCTTGGATCATTAATTGTTGCATACATTTAAAAGGGACAACTGTTGGCAATCAGGGCTTCTTTTACATACAACCATATTCAGCTGGTATCTGCCTCCAAGGACTTGACGATTGTCAGTTGACTTGACAATTCTGGCAAGTCGATAGTCAAGTTTTGAGGACTTGATTAACAAAAGAACTGAAGAGGAAGGGATGGATTTGTATGTTAGCACCTGGGACAAATTAAGGAAATATAGAGTTATCTGTTCTTCCACCTGCCCCAGTGACCGGTGCCTGAGCCCTGGAGGGAGATGGATGGAAGGGACATAAGTAACAACACTAAAGATCCCAGGTAACAGAGTGGAACCCAGTGGGGCTGGGTATTTTCCCTGTCTCAATGGATCACAGGGCCTATCGAGTACTCTGAAGCTCTGTGCAATAGTACAGACTGGTGGCCAGAGGCCAAATACAGCCTGCAGATGTGTTTTGTTTGACCTGAACAGTGTTTTAAGCAATTAAAAAAATTTTTTTTATTTATTTAAATTAGTTTCAAGTATACAGTACATTGGTTAGACATCTATAATGTTCATAAAACGATCCTAGGTGCTCCCTCCCTCCCCTGGCCTTCCACTTAACCATCATATTAATGCTAACTGCATTCCCTGTTATGCTCCCTGTACCCAACTATAACTACTAATTTGTACTTCTTTAATCCTTCACCTCATTCTCCCAGCCTCCCAACCCCCCTCCCTTCTGTCCGTCACCAAATTGTCCACTATTTTTATGAGTCCGTTTTTGATTAGTTTGTTCTTTTTGTTCCTTAGATACCGCATATAACTGAAATCATATAGTATTTGTCTTTGTCTGACTTATTTCACTCAGCATAATAACCTCTAGCTCCATCCATGTCATTGCAAATGGTAGGATTTCATGTTTTTTAATGGCTGAGTGATATTCTATTGTATATATGAACCATAATTTTTTTATCCAGTCATCTATTGATGGGCATTTAGGTTGCTTGCATATCTTGGCTACTATAAATTGTGCTGCCACGAATATTGGACTACGTAGATCTTTACGAATTATTGTTTTGGTTTTCTTTGGATAAATACTCAGAATTGCAATTGCTGGGTCAAAAGGTATATTTATTTTTAATTTTTTTGAGGAACCTCCATACTCTTTTCCATAGAGGCTGTACCAATTTGCAATCCTACCAACAATGTATTGAGGGTTCCCTTTTCTCCGCATCCTCGCCAACACTTGCTGTTTTTTGATTTATCGATGATAGCCATTCTGACAGGTGTGAGGTGATATCTTATTGTGGTTTAAATTTGCATTTCTCTGATGATCAGCGACCTTGAGCATCTTTTCATATGTTTGTTAGCCATCTATATTTCCAATTTGGAGAAGTATCTGTTCAGATCTTCTGCCCATTTTTAATTGGGTTGTTTGTTTTTTTGCTGTTGAGTTGTATAAGTTCTTTATAAATTGTGGCTATTAACCCTTATCAAATGTATCATTAGCGAATATCTTCTCCCAAACAGTCGGTTGTCTTTTTGTTTTGTTGATGATTTCCTTTGCTGTACAAAAACTTTTTAGTTTGATGTAGTCCTATTTGTTTATTTTTTCTTTTGTTTCCCTTGCCCGAGGAGATATATCTGAAAAGAAATTCCCGTTAGTAATATCAGAGAGTTTACTGACTATATTTTCTTCTAAAAGTTTTATGGTTTCGGGTCTTACATTTAAATCTTTAATCCATTTTGAGTCTATTCTTGTATATGGTGTAAGAAGATGGTCCAGCTTTTTTTTTTTTTTTTTGCATGTATCTGTCCAATTTTCCCAATACCATTTATTGAAGAGACTGTCTTTACTCCATTATATATTCTTACCTCCTATGTCATATATTAAGTGAGCGTATAGGTGTGGATTTATTTCTGGGCTCTCTATTCTGTTCCATTGATCAATGTATCTGTTTTTATGCCAGTACCATGCTGTTTTGATTACTGTAACCTTCTAGTATAGTTTGATATCAGGTAGTATGATACCTCCAACTTTGTTCTTCTTTCTCAAGATTGCCATGGCTATTTGGAGTTTTTTATGGCTCCATATAAATTTTAGGATTATTCGTTCTAGCTCTCTGAAAAATGCCATTGGTATTTTGATAGGAGTTGCATTGAATATATAGATTGCTTTGGATAGTATGGCCATTTTAATAATGTTGGTTCTTCTTACCCATGAACATGGTATATGCTTCCATTTATTTGTATATTCTTCAATTTCTTTTTTCAATGACATAATTTTATGAAAACAGGTCTTCTACCTTCTTGGTTAATTTGATTCCCAGGTATTTTATAGTTTCGATGCAATTGTAAATGGGATTGTTTTCTTAATTTCTCTTTCTGAAAGTTCATCATTTGTGTACAAAAATGCCACTGACTTCTGAATATTTATTTTGTTACTTGCTACTTTACTGAATTCATTGATCAGTTCTAGCAGTTTTTTGGTGGAATCTTTAGGGTTCTCTACATATAGTATCATGTCATCAGCAAATAATGAAAGTTTTACTTCTTCCTTTCCAATTCGGATGCCTTTTATTTCTCTTTCTTGTCTTATTGCTGTTGCTAAGACTTCCAATACAATGCTGAAGAGGAGTGGTGAAAGTGGGCATCCTTGTCTTGTTCTGATCTTAAGGAAAATGCTTTTAGCTTTTCCCCATAGAGTATGATGTTAGCTGTAGGTCTGTCTTATATAGCCTTTATTATGTTGAGGTATGTTCCCTCTATTCCCACTTGCTGAGAGTTTTTATCATAAATGGATGCTGAATTTTGTCAAACGCTTTATTTGCATTTATTTATATGATCATATAGTTTTTATCTTTTGATTTGTTAACGTGGGGTATCACATTAATTGTTTTGCAGATATTGAACCAACCTTGCATCTCAGGAATAAATCCAACTTGCTCATGGTGTATGATATTTTTAATGTATTGCTGAATTTGGTTTACTAATATTTTGAGGATTTTTGCATCAATGTTCATAAGAGATATTGGCCTATAGTTTTCTTTTTTTGTAATGTCTTTGCCTGGTTTTGGAATCAAGGTAATGGTGGCCTCATAAAAGGAGTTAAGGAGCCTTCCCTTTTCTTGAATTTTTTGGAATAGTTTGAGAAGAATAGGTGGTAATTCTTTGAACGTTTGGTAAAATTCACCTATGAAGCCATCTGGTTCAGAACTTTTGTTTTTTGGAAGGTTTTTGATTACTGATTCTATTTCATTGGTGGTAATCAGTTGGTTCAGATTTTCTGGTTTTTGGGGTTTTTTTTGACTCAGTTTTGGGAGATTGTATGTTTCTAGGACTGTATCCATTTCTTCCAGGTTGTCCAATTTGTTGGCGTATAATTGCTCGTAGTATTTTCTTATGATCCACTGTATTTCTGTGGAGTCTAGTTATTTCTCCTTTCATTTCTGATTTTATTTATTTCAGTCCTCTCTCTTTTTTCCTTGATGAGTCTGGCTAAGGGCCTGTCAATTTTGTTTATCCTTTCAAAGAACCAGCTCTTGGTTTCATTAATCTTTTGTATTGTTTTTCTAGACTCTATTTCATTTATTTCTGCTCTGATCTTTATTATTTCCTTCCTTCTATTCACTTTGAGCTTTGTTTGCTGTTCTTTTTCTAGTTCTTTTAATTGTAAGGTTAGATTGTTTATTTGAGCTTTTTCTTTTTTCTTGAGGTAGGCCTGTATTGCTAGGAATTTCCTTCTTAGTACTTCTTTCGCTGTGTCCCAGAAATTTTGAGTCATTGTGTTTTCATTTTCATTTGTCTCCAGGTATGTTTTAAGCAATATTAAATTAGTTATTAACACTTGACAATTAGGAGATTTTACATGACAATCAAACTTTCTAACTCTTGTAAAAATAGAGAAATATGGGAACATTGAGCCTACCTTTAGACAGGGCAGCACACTCTCTAGCTCACCACAGTTTGCATGTGGCTGCTGCATTTACTTACTCTTATCTGCCTGACTGCTATGAATTGATGAGCCAACTCCAGTCTCAGTGGCAAAGCATAGCCAATGTTCATCTCACAGGATCAGATGTGCCCAGAAGATGGCACTGAATAGACTACGGGTCCTGTAGGAATGCTCAGCTTCATATTCAGGCAGAGCTGACTTAACGATTCTGAATCCAAAGGATGATTATGGTTTTCTTTTCTCAAGTTAACAACTTTGATTTCTTAGGTTCTCCTTGATGCACTTAGGGTGTCCCCAAGTCAGTGTTCAATTCTCAAGTGGGGAAGGGAGGTACTGTTTATTTGGCCCCCTATCAGTCTTCCAAATTTTGTAATAATATTTTTTTCCTGGCATTAAACCCAATATTAAATCCTTTCTTTTCAATAATGTAGTAATCTTGCTGTCATATTTTTATTTTCATTTCAAATTTTTTTTTTTTGATGTTTGATCTTATTTATTTGTTAGTCTTACAAAACCTCATTTTTGACTGAACTCAGACTTGGAGGTAGAAGCTCTCAGGGAGGAAAATCTGTTTCTTGGCAGTCTGTTCCTGGTGTTTTTCTTTGGTTTCTTTCATTCTCATGGCCAAAAGTTTAGCCTATTCTTTAGCCTCTTTCTTATTTTTCTTAGTACGCTGTTTCTTCAGAGCAATACGCTTACATTTGTGTTGCAGGGTGTGTAGAGTAACAAGACACTGAATCTTGCGTGCTTTGTCCCAAGTTTCTTACCTTCTTTGTTTAGGGGCTTTCTCACAACATATTGACAGACATCACCTTCTTTAGAGAGATTGAAAAGTTTGCTGGTTCTGCTAGCTCAGGAGTATCAGTGAGACTAGGAATATCATTCTCCCCTTTTTTGATAGTGACCAAGTTGAGAACACTCAGATTGGCATCCACAATGCAACCTCGAACAGATTTGCACTTTCTTTCTTAAGTCCTCCTTGATCTATAACAGGAATACCCCTTACTCAGTAGCAGCTAGAAATGGCCATGGGTCAAGATACTGTGCTTCATGGGGAAACCTTGTTTGTCATTCCCACTACTGATTCGAACCACATGGCCCTTCCATTCTTCACCCAGAGTGTCAGCAGCAACTTCTGTGGCCATATGCTTCTCATAAAAGGTACGAAGTTTGCATTTATTGTCCACTTCAGTGAGCTTCTGGCAGCCAGTGGCTGGGAAAGAGATGTTCAGCCTTCATCCTGAGGTAGCTGAGCCTCTGAGGTGCCACGAAAGAGCTGTTGTATTTTTAAATGTATGGTTACCCCATATTCATTTAGCAAATGTTTGCTGGAGAGCTAGCATGTTGAGATAGGCCAGACACGGTCCCCTACCTTGTGGAACTTGCAATTTTGAATTAATGCTTGAGTTTAGAAATTGTTTAAATTACGCGAAATAAAGTCTGAGGTTTACAGTTTTAAAGTAAGTACTGTTTAAATACTGTGTTTTGTTCTACAGTTCTGAATTGATTTTACATCATTGATTATTAGTGCTTCTTGCTCTGTTTTTTTTCCCTTGCAGGAGAAATGCTGTCGTATGGGAATAGGCAAGAGGTGGAAATCAGAGGGTGTTCACTTTGGTGTGTTGAACTGATCCGAGATTATCTTCTGGAGCTTATTGAAAAAAAGGGTGAAAAAAATAGTGGAGAGATCAATTCCATTCTTCTGGATTATTACTTATGGGACTATGCCCGTGATCACAGGGAAGATATGAAAGGAATTCCATTTCATCGAACACGTTGCATATATTATTGATCCAAAGAGTTAACTGATCCGAAGAAAACTCCTTGCATTTTTATATCACGTAATCATTTGTACGATTTCACTTTGATATTAAGAGAAGGTGATAGAAGTTATAGCAATAAGAACACTGATTACCCAGTCTCACTTAAAATTTTTTTCCAACATATCACTCTGTATTCTCAACTTTACCTTTTTTCTGCTCATTTGGTTTTGACTATATTTTCCCTTTTTGTTGACATATGATGAATAATGAAAGAACTTTAATGCTTTCTTTAAATTTCAGATTTCTAAAAATTAATCATGCCTTATAATGTGATTAATCTTCAGTGATAATAATTCATCTGTTCAGTTGGTATCTTTTCTCAAGGTGTAATTTTCTATATGTCTTAATCATTTGCTTTGAGAGGGGGGTTGGATGGGGTCTTTGCTGTATAAATGCTGCAGCTCTTGTAAAAAATTTTGACAGCTTAAGCTTTTTATTGATAATGACAGTGGGTTTTGTACATAATGATTTTCAGTTTAGTATATCTATCTGTTTAATATTTTTTAACAGAGTAAATATATTAGAATTGAATAAAGATTTTAAAAAATTTTCTAAAACCTGGAATGGATTATTTTATTAAAATAGGATATTCCAGATATAATTTTAAAAGGTTTTAGTGAATTTGATTATTTACTTTATGTTGCAGAACGCTCATTACCTACCACACACTCATTTCCCACTTTCACCCCCACCTTCCTTTCGTAATCTTGGTTTTTGTTAGTTATATCCCTTGTCAGCTTGCTGTGACTTTGTGCAAATCAGAAAAAAGTGTCCTTTCTCCAAGCACTTTGCTGCCATCTGCTGGAAATGTATAAGGTCATAATAACCTTACAAATGACATTGACCGTGAATGTGAATTGGTCCCACCTTGAGTTATGCACCACATAGCTTGCACCACCATAAGTAGTGGGCCTGTATCTATCCCTCCCCTGTGTGACTCAGGGGAAAGTGAACCCATCCCCAAAGTCATATGTAGACCCGTATTACTATGAATGGCTTATTATTCATGTTAATCGTATTCTCTGCTTGTGACTATAGTAATGGGTTTATAATCCAGTTCTGGACAATGAAACTGGAGGGAAAGTCTTCAGGGAGGCTTCCAGGAAAAAATTCCTTCACTTTAAAAACAGAAAGGCCCTCTTCTTTCTCTGAGCTACATTCTGTCTAAATGTGATACCTGAAGCTGCAGTAGCCATTGTGTGGAACCAGAGCCCCATCTCAGCTATGGACTTCATTCCTGAGATTTGTAAACATATTATTATTTCCATCGTTTTGAATTAGTTTTCTATAATTTGTAGTAGAAAGTATCATAACTAAGTTTCCAATTTAACGCGCTCTCATGAGGCTCTAGGAAGCTGAAGCAAAAAGGTCTCCCAGGCCCTGGAGCCCTCCAGCCTCTCGGATTCTACCTGCACCACTCCCCCCGCCGCCTTTCATGCCCCTCTCCCTCTCCTGCTTACCCTGTACCTTTTCTCTCCCTTCCTCTTTTTTCCCTTTGCCCTTCCCTTTGTTCTCCCACTTTTCTCTTTCCTTCTCTCCCTTCTTCCTCTTCCAGGCTCAGCCAGCTCTGGGCTTTCTGCTTTCCCCACAGTTTACTTCTCCATTATAAAAAAGACAGAGAAGACAGTGCAAGGGTGTATGGTGCTCTTTGTTGTTCAAGACCCAGCTGTCTTTTCTCTCGTGCCACTAAGTACAGCCTGGACTCGTGATCCAAGATGTCTGCGTTCTAATCTAGGCAGCAGGATTGAAGAAGCAATGAAGTTGAGTGCAAGGGTTGACAGGAAGGCTCTAGCAGCTACCACATGCATTTTTGCTTTCATTTCACTGACTAGAATTTAGTCATATGACCATAGCTAACTGCCATGGAGGCCAGGAAAATAGTCTCTATTTTGGGCATTGGATACCAGCTAAACTATGTAAGGAGTATAGTCAGATACAAGAAAATAAGTTTTTACCACCAAGCATGGATTTTGTAATTTTCATACCTGATGCAGACAAAGAATTTAAATATTATTTCACCTAATGGTTTTAATAGCCATTAGTGATCAATAATCAATATCAATAATAGTATTAGTGATACAAACTGAACAAGTAAGGACATTGATCTTATTCAGCCTATTGCAATATGAAGAGCACCCTAGATCCAAAGTTAGAATCACTTGGCAGGATGGTGTTGTCCTAGTCTTTTTGTAGTTATAGGTACAGGATTTACAGGTGGGGTTGTTTTTAATCAGCAGAAGTCTCAGTCAGTTCACTGAACAGGAAGTGTTTATCTTTGTGTCCAGCTAGTTTCAGGCAGACTAACAGTTCTAATCTCAGGTAATCATTCACAAGACAAAGAATGAGGAATGGGAGAGTCTGTGTCTAGCCTTGTCATCAGATTTAGGCAAAAGGAGAAAGATGTATGTTTGGCCTTGTCAGAGATAAACAAGGGAGGCATGAGAAATCAATAGTCTTACTTAAGTCACATAGAGAAGTGTGGTCCTTCGGGATAAACCATTTATCCCAGAACATAAAAGGGTGGGAGATTTCTTAATGTCACTGTTTTCTGAAAATGCGAAGCACAGGTAAAGTTCAGCATAGTCACCATCAACTCTTTCTGGTGCTTGTGCTTGTGTATTGGTTGGGAACAAAATAAGCTGCCATGGCTAGGTAACATTTTTATTTATTCATTCATTTTATTCACTCTCAAGCCATGGGAGGTAATAACTCTCAAAGTAAGGATGTCCAGAGTTGTAACTGTGAGTTCTCCACAGTGTAAAATGTCCAGAGTCAAGATCCAAGGGTCTTGGCTCCTCTAAAGGGAATCACTGTGTGCTCACTGCCTTGGTTCTGTTATTAACTTTTGAACAAAACAGTTAAGATCTCTATGCCTGTTTAATTTACACATGAAATGGGATAATCTAATTCAGATTTTCTAGTTCTAGTTCCAGTTTTCTTTTTGTGCCATTTTATAGAATGTATGCATGACACATATCATAGGATGACATAGGATGAGATTGGAATGGTTAATTTTATGTCAGCTTGGCTAGACTATGATGTCCAGTTGTTTGATCAAACACCAATCCAGATGTTGCTGTGAAGATATTTTTTTAGATGTGATTAACATTTACAATCAATAGACTTGAGTAAAGCAGTTATACTCCACAATGGGGTGGGGTGAGGGGGTGCTCACCTAATCAGTTGAAAGCCTTAAAGAGCAAAGATAGAAGTTTCCAGAAGAAGAAACGACTCTGCCTCAAGGATGAAACATAAACCCTGCCTGAGTTTCCTACTGCTGGGCTATAGGTTTTAGACTCAAGACTAAAATGTCAACTCATCTAATTTCCAGTTTGCTAGCCTACTACAGATTTTAGACTTGCTAGCTCCCACAATCATGTGAGTCAATGCCTTAAAATAAATCTTCCTCTTTCTAGATGGATGGATAGATATTATAGGTCTATAGGTAGATCTATATCTATCTCCATCTCTCTATATATTCTATTGGTTCTATTTCTCTGGAGAACCCTAACACAGGTATGAATAAAAATGTGGCAAAATAACTTTTGTCTAACTCGGGGATATTGAATATAAAATAAAAAATTAATAAATGTATGGTGGGACTAAACTTGTAAGATTCTTTCCAAGTACGAAATTCACTGACTATTATTGTGGCATTCATCTAAGTTTCTCTTTTTCTCATACATTACATTCCTTCTTTCCCTTTCTGTTTTGATTTCTTCCTTTGGGTTATTTAAATGCAATCCTATTTAGTTTTAAGTGGAAAAAAAAAATCTGACCAAAACTAGCTTAATAAAAAAGGAAACATAATGATAAAAAGAAAGATAAGTCCAAGGAAAGAACTGGTCTTAGCCCAGTTATGGTCCAAAGATTAAAGCATACAAACACTATATCTTTTTTGGGGGTGGGTGGGGAGGGGTGTTGCTCTGTTTGAAGAGATAGTTCTAATAGCTAGTAATTTCAGGCAACAGAGTGCAAATCTTTGCCAATAGCCCAAGCAAAAATCTGGGGCTTTGCTGACGAGCCTGGCTACTTGAGTCCCAGGTTTCCTGTGCCCTTCCCCCACAGCTGTCCCTGCCCCTGCTGTGGCCTGGGGCAAGGGATAAATATTTGGCTGGACCAAGTAGAGCAGAGGAAGTTCTTCGAGAAATAGAGGTTTGCTGATAGAAAGGAAAAGGGGTGGTAGGCAGACAATACAACCTTGTATTCTATACCTTTTTATATTCAGATTCTTCAGTAGGTGGGGATAATTCCAAGTTGGGAACTACTGAAGAAGAGCTAGGAAAAGGTAAGGCTACATTCTAAGTTGGTCCAAGGAAAACTAATCCAATTTTTTTGTTTGGAGGTGGGAAAAACTTAATAGTTCTCTCCCTTCCTTCACCATTTCTCTTTCAACATTCTCAAGATAAACTAAGGATTGGCTGGCATATGAATTAATCAGTATTCTTTGGTTGCAAGAATGGAATTCAGTTTTTAAGGCTCAACAACTTTGATGAAGCCTGAGTTAAAATGAAAAGAAACAATAGGTCACAATGGTGTTTAATAAAAAGTCTAGAAATACTTACTTTGAGGAGTGGAAATGGTATTTGGAAAACAAGTAAAAAATATAAAAATCTATGATTTCATAATCACATATGCCCCCAATTCCAAAAATAAAACCCTATTGGTCAATTTTGGAGTTTGGTAGAGACCAATTCATTATTCTCAAAATTGATAAATAAAAGGGAAAAAATCTAGCATGTATTCTGCCATTGCTGTACTAATTGTATTTCAAGATAATCTCCTACAGAGAAAGCTCTTCTTTATAGAACAATTACAGTAAATAAATGCAAAAAGGAATATTAGAATTAAAACATTACCATTTGGAATCTCTAATGAAATAATCGATTGGAAACTAATCATCAATGACTGTTAAAACCATTAGGAACTTTTTGAATGGGTGGATTAGGCTGAAAGCACCTGAATTCACTAATAATCTTAATATCACCAAAAGTAGGTTATGCCAACATTATATGCCTCCTGGTGTGGTGCAATAGCAAGTACACAGTACTGTCTATGAAGTATTCTTGCCAGAAAAATTGAACTTGAATCTAATCAAGAATCTAGATCTAACTACTAGTTTACAGGAAATGTAAGAAAAAGAGGAACAAGTTAAGTGGCAACAGAAACATGTAATCGCCAAATCTAGAATGTGAGACATTCTAAAGGACAAATGGTCTAGTTCTTCATCAAATAAATGGTAGGGGAAAAAGGTAGGGATTGGTGAGGATGTAGAGACATTGTAACCCTGTGCACTATTGGTGGGAATGTAAAATGGTGCAGCCTCTATGGAAAACAGTATTGCAGCTCCTCAAACAATTAAAAATAGGATTACCATACAATCCATCAATTCCACTTTTGTGTATGTACTCAAGATAATTGAAAGCGGGATCTTGAAGAGATACTTGTATATCTTTGTTCATAGCAGCATTATTCACAATAGCCAAAAGTTGGAAGCAACACAAGTGTCCAATAGGAGATGAATGGATAAACAAAATATGGTCTATACATACAATGGAATATTAATCAGCCTTAAAAAGGAAGGAAGTTCTGACACATCCTTCAACATGGATGAACCTTGAAGACATTGTGCTAAGTGAGACAAGCCAGCCAGAAAAGGACAAATACTATATGATTCCACTTATATGAGGTACCTAGAGTAGACACTTTCATAGAGACAGAAGTGGAATGGTGGTTGCTAGGGGCTGGGGAAGGGGTAAATGAGGAATCGTTTAATGGGTATAGAGTTTCAGTTTTGCAAGATAAAAAGGTTTCTGGAGATTGGTTGCACAACAGTATGAATGTACTTAACATTACTGAACTGCATAATTAAATAATGAAGATGCTAAATTTTATGTTATGTGTATTTTACCACGATTTAAAAAAAAAAGGTAGAGGGTAACACTGATTAAAAGAGAATTAAGGGACATATCAACCAAATGCTACATGTGGACCATGTTAGGATCCTGAATTGAGCAAACTGTGAGTGTGTGTGTGTGTGTGTGAGAGAGAGAGAGAGAGAGAGAGACAGACAGACAGACAGACAGACAGACAGACAAAAAGAGAGAGAAAGAAAGGGAGGCATTATATAGAAATCTATAGTTCAGCTCGGTCTTTGGGGAGGTAGTGTTGACTTTGTCATCTGACACACAATGACTTTAGATTGCTTCTGCCACTTACCAATCATGTAACCTTTAGCAAATTACTTGTTTCATGTTTTTTATTTTTTATTTCCATAAACATTTATTGAACCTCTGCAATAAACGTAATATTCACTGTATTAAACATTGACTATGCTCAACAATGGGGACATAAAAATAAATAATGTATGGTCTCTGCTGATACTGGAGAATAAAATGTGAGGCAAGAAATAGCAGGGATGAGTCTGGAAAGATAGGGAAAAAGTAAATTATGGAAGATGTTGTATGCCATGTCAAGATTAGATCTGATCTTAAGGAGCCATTGAAGTTCTTTTTGAAAGTTGTCCTTTATATTTACAAAAAAAGAAAAAATTAAATGCAATCCCAATAGAAATCTCAATGAAACTTCTTTCTGTAAATTGTCAAACTGATTTAAAAGTTCTTTAAGAAGATAAATGCTCAGAATAGCCCAGAAACTTAGAAGGATAAGGAATGTCTTACCCAATTACATAGCAAAATATCCCACAAAGCTATAGTAGTTTAAGCAGTATGACATTAGTACAGTAATAAATTGATTGAGGCAACAGAATATGGGCTCTCTTTTTATAAACTCATGAATGTATAGGAGTATGTCCTATTTCATTGATTCTAAGACATACCTTTTTCACATTTTATTTCAAGTTATATGAACTGAAATATATTTTCTTATTTAAGATAATCACACTTGGGGTTTCTATTGCTTGTAACATAAAGCACTGTAATGATAAACTTTTCAACAAAGTCTTATTTTTTTCTTTAGTGATCTAGAGTATGTTTCTGTTCCTTGGAACCAAGATCCTAATTGATTCAACTATAAAAATGACCTTTATGTCAGTGTTGTTAATGGTTATCGTTTTGGTGAATTTCGTTGAATATTTGACTATCCTATGTTTTTTATGTGTATCTCTCCCCTGAACAAAATTGAGGAAATTATCATCATCATTCTAGCTACCTAATAACTTTTGAGTACTTACTGTTCTATGTGATTTACAATAATATCCTCTTTTCAGACATCAACCCTCTAAAGAAGGGATGATTTTTATTCCAGTTCTTCAGGTGAGAAAACTCGACACTATTTATATCCTTAATTTGTGTTTTCCTATACTAATTTCTTGCAAACGTTGAGTTTCAATGAGTACATGATATCCTCTTTTATAAAGTTATGACTGTTACTTTATAAATCCCTTTCATTGAACATATATGTAATTTCCAAGTTTTTGCTATTATAAATAATACCATAATGAACATGGTTGTACATGATTTTTTATCCATATCTATTTTTCTTAGGAGAGATGACAAAAAGTGAGATTATGTATAAAAGTGTCTCACTAAATGGTGCTGGTATTACATTATGAAAGGTTGTTGCCAATTTTATAGATGAAAATGGTTTATCATTCTAATTTGCATTGTTTGGTTTATTAGTGAAGTAAAATGTCATTAACATGCAAGCCAGACTTCAGCTTTCTTCTAATCCACTGCCTTCTGTGTCCACAGGGTCAATCTCTGGTTTTATTCATCACGAGACTGGCCTCAGGACTAGTATATCTTTAAGTTCCTGTAAACAATCCTCTATCACAAGTCTTTGGTTAGCTACATAGACTTCACTGCAGATTTTGCAGGGGATGGGGGGGAGGGGTTTAATTGCTACCTCACAGCATACCGTCTAGAGATCCCCATTAGTGATTTCTGTTCTTCCTGGAACTACCTTATCAGCTATCCTCTCCTTCCTCTCTGATTTAGCCTCTCTCCAACACCCTCTCCTTCCTCCATCTTCCTCATCCCTTCTCAAGAGCAGTCACGTAATTCTTCTCCTGGTCTCATATGAGCAACACTATCTTTTCTGAAGCTTGGGTACCAATTAAATCAAACCCAGGAAGCTTAGCTTTTACCTAGGCATGGACTAGAAAGCATCTTCTCAGCAAAATTGTGTTTCTCCCTACATGGATTTCTCATTCCAGCTAAGAATTTATATTCTTCATGATGTTATAGAAAGGCTACAGGCAAAGGACAGATTTTAGGTCAGACTTGTGTCTTAAATAAATCACTATAGAAGTTGTGGAGGCTGGATTTTTAGGACAAGATTGGAAACATGGGAAAGTCACAGGTTCTTGCCCTACCAGATGGTGGGAGTGCGGGCTGCTCCACTTTGGGGTTCTCTCTGTGCTACCGTTCAATTGCTTCACTTTTGTCTAGCGAGGTAGAGAAGCAGACCCTCCTATTCCTCTCCCATGTCCAACTAGAAGGCCAGTTTCCTCTCTCAGGCTCTACAGATCACTCACAGAGCCTCCTTTGACTTAGGAGGGAAACTTCTTACTTGTGAACCCTCTATTCCCCATGCCACAATGCTCAAGACCCCACAACTCTCTCCCTTAGCACCCCAAGTACCTCTTACGAAGCTTTCAAAAAAGAGAGTTGGAGTTGCAGTGGAATTAGTTTTGATCTGCTGTAAATCCTGTGTATGGGGTCAGAGTGGGGGACAAAGACTGGTGTCCAATGACTGGTAAAGAACTTAGTGACCTCTTCCTTTAAACTTTGGATTCAAGATGCCAATTTGGGGGAGTGGGGGACAAAGACTGGTGTCCAATGACTGGTAAAGAACTTAGTGACCTCTTCCTTTAAACTTTGGATTCAAGATGCCAATTTGGGGACAACAGAAAATGTCACATGCCAGTCCTGCTGGGCATTTGTTGACGTCCTCTGCAAACGTGTGGCCTCCTGAGACCTGCTGCTGAGGCTTCCTGGGAATTGTCAAACCTAAATTGTTACTGTTATTTAAGTTTTAAATTATTTGGATTTAAAAATTTTAAATCTTGTTTAACAAAACTTTTATGCTTCAAGATACATAAATTTTATATTTTTAATATTAACTAAAGCATTGTTATTTTTAATATATTGAAAACATAAAAAAATAAATACTTGTACATGAATGTTCCTAACTGCATTATTTGTATTAGCAGCATAGTGGAGACAAGCCACATGTCCATTAAATGATGAATGGAAAAATAAAATGTATATCCATACAATGGAATATCATAAAAAAAGAATAGAAAGTACTAATAGATGATACATGAATGAACCTGGAAAACATTGTTCAGCAAAAGAAGCCAGATAAAAGGCCACAAATTGTATGATTCCATGAACACAAAATACCAAGAACTGGTACGTCCATAGTGACAGAAAGCTGATTGTTGGTTGACAGGGGTGGGAGGCGAGAATAAGAGTGCTAAATTTCAGCATCCATCTAGGGTGCTGAAAATGTTAGAATCAGACAGAGGTGATGGTCACACAATCTTGTGAATGTCTAAAATACTACTGAATTGTACACTTTAAAAAGGTTCATTTTACGTTCTGTGAACTTTGCGTCAATAAAAATGAACTGAATTGGTAGCTAAAATATTCAAACGCAATGTGACTCTTTCTCATATTCATTTACAAACCTCTAGAGAGATCCTTCGGCTCAGTACTCTGAGAGGAGTTCCCGGGTGTTGGCTCATTAGTGACTCTGGGAGCCCGGCCTCCAGGGTGTCAGGCGCTAAGCTTCCAGGCGGCGGGGCGGGGTTTGACTGGTCACGGCGGGTATGGGGCGGGGCTTAACGCCAAGGGGCGGGGCTTGGGCGGTCGGACTCCCAGGCGGGAGCCGGCGCGTTGGCGCAGGGCTTTGCCGGTTGCCGGGAGAACCCGTGACAACAAAAGGCGCGGACGGCAGCGGCGGCGGCGGCGTGGCGGAGTTTAGCGGAGGAGTCCTGCGCTGCGCCCGCCGCCGGAGACTGGGTTTTTCTTTAGCGGGTCAGTGCGCGGAGGGACGGAGGGCGGGGCCGGGTGCGGGGCAGCGTCCAGCCGCTCTCTGGTTTGCTGCGCCCCCGGCCAGCCGTTGGGAGTAGGGGTCGCCGGCGGGAGAGGGTAGCTCCGCCGCGGGCTGGGCTTGGGAGAGGGGTTGGGGCTCCGGCGAAGCTGACGGGGGCGCCGGACGGGCGCTGGTACCCCCGCCCAGCGGTCGGGGCAAGTTGGGTGCCTCTTGCGCGAGAAGGGCCGGGGGAATAGGGACACGTGTAAATGCGGATTAGAGCTCTATTGAGTCGGATGCTGTGTATTTCTCGTGTTCGTACTTCCAACTGCGGGATCTGGAGTGGAATGGGAAGGCCCACTCTCTTTGGGGGTTTCGTTTTGACGCAGGCCGCCTTTTTTCCATTGCGGATGTTGAAACTTGGGTGTATTCTAAGCGCGGTAGAAGTCCGGTAACCCCCTCCCTTAGAGGCAGTCGATAATTGATAAAGAATGAGTGCCCAAATTCTTTCTTTAAAACACCTTTCAAATAACACTTACCGACCCCTTCAAGTTTTTAAATCTTTGGTGTTTTTTCCTCTTCGTATCTTCTCCATTTAGTTCTTTATGTATTTGGAGCCTTGTCTGAGATCCCTGTGCGATTTACTATCCATTTACTGGGAAATTTCATATGAAAATATTAGCGAGCCACAATTTT
Organism: Pteropus vampyrus; assembly: GCF_000151845.1. Lineage (NCBI taxonomy): Eukaryota > Metazoa > Chordata > Mammalia > Chiroptera > Pteropodidae > Pteropus > Pteropus vampyrus. The sequence continues at coordinate 1,140,596 of NW_011888980.1, read as the reverse complement.
TAGATAACTGCAACTTCCGGAAAACCAAGGGTACAGGATGGCAACGGTATTGGGAAAGACTTATTTCTGATTAATGACATGGCAACAGTAATCAAATATTTCTCTTACCTTTGTTAAGATTTCAAAATTTTGTTGAGTATGCCTAAATATTACCAGCTAGTCACATCTCACCTTTCTTTAAGTTTAATGATGGCATAATACATATGCTTCTTATGACTGTAATTGATCAGAATCTGAAGAAGCATGTGCTTTGCATTTTTAAAAAAACAAATTCTTGTAAGTTATTTGAAAGCCATATATTTATGGGCCCTTATCATTTTTCAATGATTAGGATAGGTGAATTTCGATTGCCTTTGTAGCCAAATTGTTTGTAGATACTCCTATTATAAAAACTGAGAAAATGAAAATATCCCAATTACATTTCGCACCTTTTATTAACAATTCTGTTGGAAGTAGTTAGGCTTGGCTTAACATAGGCCATGACTTGTTTTAAAGTGATGGCATAAAAAGAATAATCTGTGTGATAAAAACTTCAAGTGTAGGTGTTTAGAGACATTTGGAAGAACCAACTCATACAGCATCCCTGCAGTTTCTTTGGGAAAGTTTCCAGTACCAAATGATGGTAGAGCCCTTTAGGATCCAAGAAAAGATTTGTCATACATATGAGTATTTATTTTTTCAGTGCTGAATTTCATTAGAATGATTAAAACTGCCAAGATTAGATTCATCTCTTTGGCTGTTAAAGATAGTTTGTTGACTCTGTTTTGGGATTTTACAGCCCAAGGGAACTGTATTTTTTTTTTTTTTTTTACTCTCAGTGGGTTCTCAATAGAGTGATGTAAATGTTTTTTTGTTTTTGTGATCCTTTTCAGACTATCCACTCACAAAATTATAAATGCACAGTACTAATGCAGAGTTTTTTAAAGGCTAGTGAATATTAAATATATCTTAATTAACATTTACATAGCAAGTAGTGCTGAAAATGTCACTTGAGTTCATTAGTTAGCTAGGTTACTTAATGATAGTGTTCAAGACTGGCCTTCTCCAGAGAGCCCAGCCCCACCCCAAACTGAGTATTTTTCATCATCTGCACTTAAATATTATCATTGATTACTTGTTACATATTAAAAATCTCTTATATGGTGTAAGCTTTATCCTACCAAGACTATGAACAATGTGTACAAGTTTTTGTGCAAACATGTTTTCTTTTCTGTTGGGTATATACCTAGAAGTGGAGTTGCTGGGTCAAATGATAACTCTTTTTAACTTTTTGAAGAACTGTCAGACCATTTTACAAAGCAACTGCATCATTTTACATTCCTATCAAGAGTGTATAAGATCTCTACATTCTTTTTTTAAAAAATTTTTTATAGTGACATTGGTTAACGAAATCCAGTAAGTTTCAGGTGCACAATTTAACAGTAAGGCATATATATATAGTGCATTGTGTGTTCACCTCCCAAGATCTCTACATTCTTGCCAACACTTAACTGAGATCTGTCTTTTTGATTATAGCTGAGTTAGTGGGAGTGAAATGGTATCCCATTGTGGTTTTGATTGCAATTACCTGATAGCTAATGATGTTGAGGATCTTTACCTGTGCTTTTCGGCCATTTTTATATCTTCTTTGAAGAACCATCTTTTCAGAGCCTTTGCCCGTTTTAAAATTGGGTTGTCTTTTTGCTATTGAGTTGGAATAGTTCTTTATATATTCTAGATACAAATCCTTATTAGATACATGATTTGAAAATATTTTCTCCCATTCAATGATTGTCTTTTCATTTCCTTGATGGTGTCCTTTGAGGCACAAAACTTTTAAATTTGATTAAGTGCATTTTTTAAATTTTCCCGCTTACTGCTTTTGCTTTCGGTGTCATATCTGAAAAACCATTGCAAATCCAAGATTAGGGAGACTTACCCCTATGTTTTCTTTAAAGAATTTTGTAATTACATTTAGGTCTATGAACCATTTCGAATTAATTTTTGTGTATGTGAGGTAGGAGTTCAATGTCATGTGGATATCCAGTTATCCCGTGATCAGTTGTTGATAAGACTTTTCCCCATTGAATTGTCCTGGCACACTTGTTAAAAATCAATTGCCCTTAAATTTGAGGGTTTATTTCTGGATTCTCAATTCTTTGTCATTGATCTTTAAGTCTTATGCCAATACCACACTGTCTTGATTATTGTTTCTTGGTTTTAAAATTGTGGAAGTGTGTCTTCCAACTTTGTTCTTTTTCAATAAATATTGTTTTGGCTTTTCTGTGCCCATAAAATTCCATATGAATTTTAGAATCAGCTCGTCGATTTGCAAATAAGTCAGCTGGGATTTTAATAAAAGTTGTGTTGAATCTGTAGCTCAATTTGGAAATATTGCCATCTTAACAATGTTAAGTCTTCCACTCCATGAACGTGAGATGATTTTCATTTATTTAGATCTTTACTTTCAACAATATTTTGTAGTTTCTAAAATATAAGTTTTATACATATTTTATTAAATTTATTCTTTAGCATTTTTTTATGCTATTATAACTGGAATTTCTTAATTTATTTTTCAAGATATTATTGTAGCTGCCAATTTAATTTTTTAAATTAAAAAAAATTTAAATTATAGTTGGCATACTCAATTTATTTTTAGTGTATTAAATCCACCAGAGATCTTCAGAAATAAGGACAACATAATTTAAGAGCAGAAAGGCAGTTTTTCTGTTTTGATTATTTTTGAATAAAAAATTTATATTGACTTATAGAAATCCTTAAAAATGTTTCATAGATTTATTTCTAATATTTGTGGCAAAGAGATGTTATTTTTTCAATACATGGCTATAAAATCTAGTACAAACTTTTGTTTTTAACATGTATGCAATTACCCAATTATTTCCTTGTCTTAATTTTCCAACTTCTCAGTTATTCAATGTTTAGATTAATGAGATGGGAAACATTACCATTACAGAAAGAATGGCATAGTGGAATCACATGTACTTATCATTTAGCTTCATTTACCAACTCATGGTACCCTAGATTATTTTGCAGCAAATCCAAACATTTTATCTATAAATTATAGATGTACTTTTACAATACAGATTTACTTTTTTGTAACTGTCTTATATTGGAACAGAACTTGCCCTAAATGACTTTGCTTTGGAAGTTGAATTAGTTTATTAGGACGGAAGAGTCAATAATTAAATTTTATTTTTATTTTGATATACAGGAGTTAAGATCTTACGTAAAATGGATGTTTCTCGCACTAGATACTGAATATTAAGTAGAAAATCTATTTATTAAAATCTAAGCCGCCATGGAAGAAATACCAGTAAAAGTTGCTGTAAGAATTAGACCTCTGCTGTGCAAAGAAGTTCTTCATAATCATCAAGTTTGTGTGAGAGTTATTCCAAACACCCAGCAAATTATTATTGGGAGAGATAGAATCTTTACTTTCGATTTTGTTTTTGGCAAAAATTCCACTCAAGATGAAGTTTATAATATGTGCATAAAGCCACTAGTGTTGTCACTCATTGAGGGCTATAATGCAACTGTTTTTGCCTACGGTCAAACTGGATCTGGGAAGACATATACCATTGGAGGAGGCCATGTTGGTAAGATTCCCATACTCTTTAACTTTTATTTGTGATACTAGAGAGAAGCCAAAACATGATAATACCTGACATAATAGGTGCTCAGCATGTTGAGTGCATGAAATATTGAATAGGATAATCAGATGTGTTCATAAGATTTTCATCTTTGAAATATTTGTTTTTAAATATTGAAGTTTCATTAATTTAATTTATGATTATATTTGCTTGAGGAAAGTATTTTAAGACTGTTCAGTATATGCAGATTTGTATTTTAAATATTGAATGCTTTAGGATATAATTTCTTCTGCTTGTAATTTTGGTTTGGAAAAGGTGGAATTATTAGATATCCTTTAGAGCTAGAAGGAAACTTGAAAATCATTTCTCTTTATTTGTAAGTGAGGAGCTTCAGCCACAGAGCGATGAAGGGCTTGTTGGGTGGCTAGTAACAGCTCAAATAGAAAGGCAGGTCCTCTCTTGAGACTGTTTACTGTATTGATATTTTTCTACTAAAAGCAAACTTGAATGTTGTGCATATACATCACTGTCTAAAATTATCATTAGTATTCCCTATATGTGTAATGGCTTTCAATATTTTTTCTGCTATCATACTTCTCAAATGTAGGAATGGGAGAGTGGAGGGTGGCTGTGTGGTTTGAGAAAGCCCTCATTCCAAAGATTAAATGGAAAGACCTTAAGTGCCCAATACCACCACCCTCCCCAATTTCTTATAATCACTGTTATACAGGATTAGGAGATTAAAGATACTAGAGTTTTTAGGGTCTCACAATAAAATGAATTTCAGTTTTTCTACTGTTAGCTGTGGTTTTTCCTTAGGATTGTAGCCTTTTTTTTTTTTTTAAATTAGCTAATGTTTTATAATCTTAAAGACTCAGTATGTGCTTTTATACTAATAGAAGTAAATATTTCAGATATTGGTGGCAATTACAGCTGTATTGTTTTTTATTGAGTCCATGAGTACAATTTTAAGTCTTTAAGGGAAAAGGTTATTAAAGTTATTTATTGTCCTAAAATATTTTAACTGCTCTAAGATATGCTATACCAGAAGAAATAGATCACCATTAGGAACAGTTTTTGATGTTTTTTTCCCTAGGTTTTTTTTTTTTTAATTAATTTTCATGTGAAAAACAGTTGCAGAGTGATGCTTAAGAAATTAAACATGAAAGCTCCTTTCATCACCAGGAAATAGAAGTTTGATGTATACCATTCTGGAGTCCTCTAGACATTTTCTACACATATATAGTTTTTGTCTTTTTTGTTTTATTTTTTGTTTAATGAGATATACCTGTGGTTCTGTAACTTTTTTCTTGCATTTAGTAATATAAAATACCACTTCATTTCTTGCCATTTGAGTCATAGAATTTCACCTCATTTTGGGGGTTGTATATTATTTCATAGTTTGAGTGTGTTATGGTTCATCCATTCCAGTATTAATGGACATTTAAGTTGTTTCTGATTTTTACTATTATAAAAAAGTTGCAGTGCATATCTTTATACTTTTAACTCTGCATCCATGTGTTAGTATTTCTATAGAATGGATTCCTAGAAGTGAATTTGTTGAGTTAAAGGGTATGCACATTTAAAATGTGGATAGATACTGACAGATTACCCTCCAAAAAAGGCTTGTACCAGTTTATATTCCCACCACCAATATATGAAAGCCATTTGTTCATATCCTTATTACTTACTGGGTATTATAAATTCAAAGTATTTTTTTGCCATCTGATAGGTGAAAAATTGTGCTGTGTTGTTTGAAGTTACATTTCTTGGTATATTAGTGAAATTAGTGAGCATTTTCAATTTCTCAGCAATTTTGGGTCAGTTGTCTGTTGTTTAATTATTGGCCATGCAAGTAATGTTGGTATTTTCCCCCTAAATAATTTATTGAGCATTTTCAGTATCTAGGGTGACATGCTAGGCACCGTAGCAGAATGAAAAATCTTATTTTTCAATATTATGCTTATTTAAACCAATATTTATTTTCCTGCTTTTCAAAACCTTGGACTCACTGACTTTTACCAGGCATAATCTTCTCTAAAAACTTTTATTCCTGTACTCTTTATATAACATATCATAGAAATGATGACTGTTGAGGTATAAAATTTTATAAGTTCTCTCACTGAAATAATTTATTTCAGGAATATAACCCTAACATTGAAATGTGGTTTTTAGGTTACCGAAATTTATATTGGAGCATTCTTATAAATATTATTTGAAATTCAGCTTTTTGATCTTTTGAAGTTTTGTGCTTTTTGTTATCTGGAGAAATGATCAGCTGTATATTCTGGCTAGTTTAGAATGCTTATATGTACTATAGTTTATAGATATTGCTATTGGCTAGTTCCTGGAAACCCTCTAAAAGGAATCTTCACTTTCTCTCTTATATTGGAAAACCTACAGCTTCCTTTACTTGCCACACGATGGCAGTATTGCATCTCAAATTAGGTGAAAGGCAACCCAGCTTAATAGCGGTTCAGATTTTCAGATTGATAGTTGCCAAAAATCTAAACATTGGTAATCTTCAACTTGGAAGGAAATTGTTTTTAAGATTCATTTGTAAGCCAGCATTTTGTAGCTTGGAATATATTTTTAATGGATCAATGCGAAAAATGGTGGGCAGGTTTCTAAATTGGTCTACAGGAACTTAACCTTAAATCCCAATTCTTTCACTTATTTTAAATTTTATCTTGTACCTTTTTTTTTTTTTTACTATTTTTAAAGCTGTGGCAAAAATATATATAACATAAAATTTGCTATTTTAACCATTTACTTATTGCCATAAAATACATAAAATGAAATTTACCTTTTTAACCATTTTTAAGAGTGTAGTTCTCTGACATTACATTCAGTATTTTGCAACCGGCACCACTGTTTTCCATCAGCCCAAATAGAAGCTTTGTATCCATTAAGAAGTAACTCCTCCTCCCCCATCCCCTGGTACCTTCTAATTTACTTTCTTGTTTTATGAATTTTCTTCTAGATATTTTATAGAAGTGAATCATAGAATATTTGACCTCCTATGTCTGGATTCTTTCACTTACCTTAATGTCTCGAAGGGCATCCTCCTTGTAGCATGTATCAGAACTTCATTCCTTTTTATGACCGAATAATATTCCGTTGTATCTATGTGTCACCATTCCTTTGTTGATGGACACTTGAGTTGTTTCCTTTTTTTGGCTATTGTGAATGATGCTGCTATGGACATTGGTGTATAAGTATCTGAGTCCCTCGTACATATTTTTGTTCATAATGTTATTGTACTGATCTGTGTTCTGGGTTGTGGAAGTGATAGAGGAGAAGAGGCAGTGATGGAGGAGAAGAGGTATATAGAGTCTTCAGAATCTACTTTTCCCCTTGACCTCATCCAGTCTCATGACATTAAATACCATCTATATGTAACTGACTTGTAATTTTTCTTTTATCTCCAGTCCTGACTACTGTCTTGAACTCTGGACTCATATATCCAACTGCCTATTCAGTCTTTCCAATTGGGTGCCAAAACATCTCGATTGGATAGTAACAGACATCTCAAGCTTAATTGGTCAAAGAAATGAACTTCTGCCATTTTCCTCTCAAACCAGCTACTCTTCCCCATATCAGCTGATGGCAACTCCAGTGGCTCAAGACAAAATTTTGGAGTCATCCTTGACTCATCGCTTTCTCTCACATTCCAGTCTGTCAGGGAATCTAAGTGGCACTCCCTTCAACATAAATCCAGAATCTGGTCACTTCTCACCCTTTCCTTGTTACCATCCTGCTATGAGCCACCATTATGTATATCTCCCAACCCTCTCGACTCTCAGATTACTGCATTGTCCTTCTAAGTCTCTCTACATCCACCCCTCCCCTTGTGTGGTATAATGCAAAACATAGTAGCCAGAGTGGTCATAAATCTCAAGTTACCGCTCTCCAGTGGCTCTCATCTCACTCAGAATAAAACCTAAAGTCTACTGTGATCTACAAGGACTTAAATGCTCTAGTTTCTGTCACCTCTCTGACCTCATTCCCTGTCACTCCCTTTGCTCTCTGCTTCAGCCTTACTGGCCTCCTTGTTGATGGATCACACCAGTTTAGCACCTTTGTACTGCCGTTCTCTCTGCCTGGGCACTCTTCCCTCAGTTACCCACATGGCTCTTTCAAGTCTTTGTTCAAATGTCAGCTTCTCAGTGATGCCCATCATGACTTTCCTACTTAAACTTGCAAGCAACTGCCACTGAAATACACTTACATTTCCAGTCCCCCTACCCTGCTGATTTTTTTAAATCTGGGTATACCTATCACTTTTAATATACCATTTAATTCACTTATTATTATTATTATTATTATTATTATTATTATTATTTGCCATTGTCTTCTTCCCTCAGCACAGTCCTGCAAGGGCACGTTTTTTTTCTTCTGTTTTGTTCATTAATGGTTCTCAGGGTCCTAGAATACTGCCTGTTGTTGAATGAATGAATGAATGAAGGAATTGTGAGTAAGGGCATGACTGTGAAAACCTTTACCTATGAATTTCATAGTTATGGTTTAAAAATTATAGAGAATTGTAAGAAAATAAATTTATTGATTGTAAATTTTATGCTGTTCTTTTATTTTAAGTTTCATATGTGTTTTTTCTTTCTAAATTTTCAGCCTCAGTTGCGGAAGGTCAAAAGGGTATTATTCCTAGAGCTATCCAAGAAATATTTCAAAACATCTCTGAAAACCTTAGCATTGACTTTACAATAAAAGTGTCTTATATAGAAGTATATAAAGAAGACTTAAGAGATCTTTTAGAATTGGAGACATCTATGAAGGACCTTCACATACGAGAAGATGAAAAAGGAAACACAGGTAAAGTAACCTACTTAATTGATAGCCTTCTTTAGCAAATAGATATGATTTAATTCAGTTTCTGGATACATTCCAGAGAATCTTTAAAAACAGACATAGAAACAAAATGAATTTGTTTTTACTTTAAAATTGAATAGCTTATTGATTACCAATATCAGTTAAGTCACCCAGGTAAAAAGTAGAAGTTCACCTGGTCGATAAGATGAAATTATTGTTATAATTCAAGATAGTACTTATTTTCTGTAAATCACCCCCTCTCCCCACCAGGCTGACCTTAAGTGAGACTGTGAGATAGTCTAAATTAGTTTTTCTACTTTTTATTTTTCTCCGTCCCAATTACCCCTAGGTTGGGGATAGCTTCTCCCTTTGGTGTTCGTCCAGGTTGATCCAAAACTGTCCTTTTTTCTTTGATTTTCGTTCCAGCACACCTGTTGCTTCCTTTTTTTTTTTTTACTGTAGAAAGTTTATGTGTTTGCTGCTCCATTTTGACATTTACCTGTCCTGTATTGTACTCTCAAGGTTTGACTTTCTGTGCTAGCAACCATTAATCTCATTAAATATCCATTTGTTTGGAAACGGGAGAAGGTTAGAAGGGCTGGGTCAAAATGCAAGTATTTTAAAGAGTAGCACTCTGCTTTTCTGATTTGAAAGGTAATATGTTCAACATAGAACATGTTGAAAACATAGAGAAATATGAGGAAGAAAGTTAAAGATCTTCTTTAATCCCAAAACCCATAAGTAGCAACTTCTCTTTTTGGCGTGTTTCCTTCCAGATTTCTTTTTCTGTGCACATATAATTTTTTAAAAAATATATACTTGTGACCCCACATATAGTATTACATCTTATTTTTTCACTTAATATTTATATTGTGAGCATTTTCACATGTCATTAAATATTTTTCAAACTTATGACTCTTCATGGTCATGTGGTAATTTATCTTCTGAATGTATAATGGTAATTTAACTAGTATTTCTTTCCATTGTTGGACATTTAGGCTGTTTCCATATTTTCACTATTATTAATAACGATGACTGTTTTTAGGATGTCTTCCTCTCCTAGAAAATACGTTTAATAGAACCTTCCAAGAGAGAAAGGATCCTGCCAGAGGAGTGACTCCCTGGGGGACTTTCCTAGCAGTCAGAAAGAGTAATGGCTGTCGTCATTCAAACAGTAGCCTGCAGGGGGCAGTAAAGCTTGCCTCCTTATAAGCCCCGCCCTGGCAGCCCTGGAATTCCTGGAGGTTTGAAGAAATTGTTTTTGTCTCGTCTTTTAGAAAGAAAGTGTACATAATAGTTTATGGAATTATTAGATAATTCAGTACAGTTTATTTTTTTTCTGGACAGAATTTAGAATAACGTTTTCAGCTTCTGTATCTTAGGAAATATAATTATTGAGTGTTTTTATCTTTTTTTAAAAGTTACAAAAATAATACATGTTTATTGTAAAACAGTCTCACAATTAAGATGTATACACTGTCACTCCTGATAAACTCAATGATCAAAATATTCTATAGCTGATACCAGTCCTGCAAAAATTTTGGCAAGATGTAACAAATTGTCTTAAGACAAATTGCCATGTATCTTACAAAATGTCCCACTCACAACCAAAATACATTTATTTGACATATTTATGTAGTTCCTTTGTTTGAAGCAGTAGTTGGTACCCAACCTGGATGCGGCACAATTAGCATCATCTTTGAAGCTTTTAAAAAAATATTAGTTTCTGGGATCCACTTTTCAGAGAATCTGATGAATTAGTCTTGGATGTGCCCTGGGCATTGGTACTTTTTTTTTTTATAAAACTCCCAGGTGATCTGCAGCTGGGTTCGAGAACCATAGATAGTACTAAGTTATAGCCTAACGTTAGGAAAATTTTATGAAAGTTATACTATGATTTACAGTTACGTTGATATATTTTATAATTGCTAATATTTTAGTACTGTCTGTAGTATGGGTACTTTAGAACTTTACGTGAATCAGGTTGTTAAAAAGTGTCATGGAAATAATGTAAGCAAAATGATTATTTTTCAAAGAAACAGTGGCATGACAGGATCAGATTAAAAAGAAAGTATAAAAATGTAATTTGAGCACATATCAGGAGGCTTTAGTGCTCTTATTCAAATCCCAAATCCACTTACTCCTTTTTGAAATGTTTTTGGAAATAGACAAATAATGTAGGTAGTAGTAAGCTTAGGTTATGTTTTGGTTCTTATTCTGGTTTTGAAATAGAAACTTTTTTTGCTTGTTTCGAATCGCCATCTCTTTTGTTTATCTTACACTGTGATATTAATGTAGGGCATACCTGATTTAAAAATGAATAACCAATTTTATACTGAAATTTTCACTTGTCATTGATTGTGACTTCACAATACCAAAACCTTAAACGTAAGGGTAGCCTGAATGTAGTAGCAAAACTCCAAGGAAATTAATTTTTAAAAATTAATCTACTGCTGATTAATTCTTTTGAGTTATATATTTAATTTGTTATCATTTAATCTATTAGACTCTACTAATCAAATACTGTAATAGAGTTTTTATTTTATCAGCTATTTTAAAGAATTGAGTATGATATATGACTCCAAAGAAACCAGATTAATTGAAAAATATATACAGTATTAAATCTTTTTGAATTTAAACATCAAAAGGAGTGCTGTCTCTTAAAATAGTTCCTTTGAGAGATTACATAAAATTATTTAATGTTGCTGTTGTTACTGTTGTTTGAAATACTATTGATTTTTTTTTTAAGTGGCTGTCTTAGCTGGGCTATCTAGAAAATGATAACTGTTGGGTGGTTACCTTAACTATACCAGATTCTGATTAAAACTTGATTTAAAAACTTGCTGTTTTAAGTGATTGTTGGGGCCAAGGAGTGCCAGGTGGAGAGTGCAGATGAAGTGATGAGCTTCTTGGAGATGGGGAATGCAGCCAGGCATACAGGTACCACCCAAATGAACGAACACTCCAGTAGGTCACATGCAATTTTTACAATCAGCATTTGTCAAGTTGAGAAAAATACAGAGACAGTTGAAGATGGATCATGGTGTTCCCATCGACGTATTGTCTCAAAGTTCCACTTTGTAGATTTGGCTGGATCAGAAAGAGTAACCAAAACGGGTAACACTGGTGAACGGTTCAAAGAATCCATTCAAATCAATAGTGGGTTGCTGGCTTTAGGAAACGTAATAAGTGCTCTTGGGGACCCACGCAGGAAGAGTTCACATATTCCGTATAGGGATGCTAAAATTACCCGACTACTTAAAGATTCCCTGGGAGGCAGTGCCAAGACTGTCATGATCACTTGTGTCAGCCCATCCTCCTCGGATTTTGACGAATCTTTAAATTCTCTCAAGTACGCCAACAGAGCACGCAACATCAGAAACAAACCCACCTTAAACTTCAGCCCGGAGTCAGATCGGATGGACGAAATGGAATTTGAGATTAAGTTGCTTCGAGAGGCTTTGCAAAGCCAGCAGGCTAGTAGTATCAGCCAAAGCAGCCAGATCCATCGAGAGGGGACTCCTGATAAAAATAAGATCCATTGTCTTGAGGAGCAAGTAGCTCAGCTCCAAGGAGAATGTCTGGGTTACCAAAACTGTATCGAGGAAGCCTTCACCTTCCTAGTGGAGTTAAAAGATGCTGTTAGACTAAATCAGAAGCAGCAACACAAACTGCAAGAGTGGCTTAATATGACCCAGGAGGTCAGGAAGGCCATTCTCACTTCGTTCAGAGGAAGCCGGGGCATGGGAAATTTGGAAGAAGGACCACAGCGTAGCACAGTTCTCCAGCTGAAACGAGAGCTGAAGAAATGCCAGGTACTTAGACACTGTTTTTATAAGTAACTTGTTTAAGGGCTAAATTTATTTGGGCAAGTGAGAGTCATTTTGGAACTCCAGAAGTTTTTAAAAAGGTTATGTGTAAAATCTCATTTGCCTTTACTCTTTTTCTTTCTCCTTTTTCCAGTTGCTTTTTCCTCATAATTGATACCTTTCTTGGCTCCTCTTTTCTTCTGCAACATGTATTTTAATTTGTTATATTTACTAAGTGGAATCTTGTGGACCTGGTTGTTAAATTTAGAGGATGAAAAGAAATACAATTTCAGAAACAAAATTAAATTATGCTTTATTGAGTTTTCATCCTTCTGTGGTCCGTGATTCTTGGAGGAAAAAAAATACTTCATCCTTTGAGTTTGAAGTATTGATTTTTTTAAACAAATCATCATATTTGATAATATGTAAGAAAATAAGTATGTACATGTGTACATATTTCATATACAGCTGTTGAGTTCATAGTTACATTTCCTCACTTTTCATTCAAAAAACATTTATCAAGTGAAGATTATATGTCATGGGAGAAATAGTGGAGGGCAATACATACCTAGTTCTACTTATGTGGCATTTGCAATTTGGTGGGCAAATAGATGTTCCACCAATTTTTTAAAATAGGAAAACATAGCTAAAAATAGAAAAATAATTAAAAACATAGAAATTAGAAATCTTTACTCAATACCTTCTAATTAGAAATCTTTACTCAATACCTTTTTATATGTAGTAGAGAAAAGCCAATTGTTTTATTCTCTGTTATAGCGGTTCTTGAACTTTTTGTTTGCAGGTGTCTTAAAATTGAGTTTCTCAATTGTATCTATTGATATTTACCATATTAAAATTAAAACAAAAATTTAAACTATTTGTTTAAAACAGTGATAATCCAATTATATGGTAATACACAGTAAACATTTTTTTTCATGAAAAACATTTTTCAAAACAAAAAAATTTAATGAGTGGAAATGTTTTATATTTTTGCAAATCTCTTTTTAACATCTGGTTTAATAGAATACAGGTGGATTTTCATATCTGCTTCAGCATTCATTTTGTTACAGTATGTTTTAGTTGAAGTATATGAAGAAAATCCAGCCTCATATAGATTTGTAGTTGGAAAGGAGGACTATTTTAATGCCTTTTTCAGATAATTGTGGATATTCTTTAAAATTATATCAAAACTCAACAAGTAGATATTTCCTAAAGGTTACTTGCAAGTATTGTTACATCAAGGTGTATACATTAAAATTCATTGGTTCCTATTTTGTACTTGAATGAAATTTTTATCCACACATGATTTAGAATCATTATATATTAGACATTTGGAAAACATTTGTTTTACTGAGGTATGCAACTCTTTTAGCTGTTGACATAGTTCATTACACAGTATCAAAAAATCACATCCATTAGTATCACTACTGATCTCACCATCAAAATCTTTAAGTTTTGGAAACTGTCACACTCAGAGTAGCAGAAATGTTTTCCAAAATTCTAATTTTTGCACAAAACTCAAATTTTATCATTTGCAACAAATACTGTTATTTTCCTTGAAATGATGGTTCTCATTTTTAAGAAATCGTCTGCAATATACCCAAGTGTAAATAACTATAGTTTGTTATTTTAGAGTAAAAATTGTACCTTATGAAAAAAGTGGCTAGTTCAGCTTGCAACTCAAACAATTGCAGAAGATTTTTTCCCCACAGACAACTATTGCCCATTGGTATGCAGCAAAACTATTTTGTGCATACCTCTCATTTTGTCACATAGAATACTAAAAAAAGCATACTCAAGGGTTGAGATTTAATAAAATAATTTTTATTGCTTCATCAAGATACTCTTAAGTAAAACTGGCATTTGTACTGTGACTGTGTGGCAGTGAGGAATACAGTGATTACTAGTACAATTTGATGACACTTCCCTTATTTGTGCTAGGAGCCAGCAGTTACCCACCTATGCTTTTGTATTATCGTTACAAATGTCAACATGATAAAAAGACAAATATTGTTTTAGTATTATTAGGAAAATAGTTTTGACCTGATAGATACCCTGAAAGGATCTAAGGGACATGCTGAAAGCATCTCTACTGAATATACTATGAGAACTGCTGTTCTATTATAAAGCTTTTGATATTTAACTATAAGCATGTAAGGTAATACTTTTAAAATGATGGATATTTTTTAAAGGAAGTAATTCTGTCCTGCCTTCTTCCCAGATAGAGCAGGTCTGTCCCTTCATCACTGGTATAAGAAACTGGTGTATAACTGGAAGCTTGCACTTTGGGACACATATAGAAGATGGTGATAGGAAGCGCTTTTCCTTCATGCTTCTAAGGTGGCTGAAATTGGAAGCCAATAAAACCCACTACTTGGAGTAACTTTCTCCATCTGTTGAAGACTCCCAATTGAAACTTGCTCTAGATTATGTACTCTAGATTACTATTTCCCAAAGATATTAACAGTCTTGATGGAAAAAGGTTCCATGAAAAGATTGTTTTGGGGAATGCTAGATTGCAAAAATCAAACAGGTTTCTCAATCCTCAGACTTCTCAGAACTTCGAGAGTGCTAATGTATATTACAAATCTCAAAGTGAAAGACATAGTATTCAGTGTTTCCCAGTTTTTAAAAACGGATTCCCATTTTTTGGTCTGCAATCTTGTAGACTAGAATCATTGGAAACCACTAAACAGTAAGTAGAAAAAGGATAAGTGTCATTCCTCACCCTGTTACATCTCTCTAAAAAATTTCCTTTTCTGTTCTTGTTTTCTGAGAGGCAGCATAAGAGTAGTTAAGAACATGGGTACCAAAATCCCATTGTTTGAATCCTGGTTTCTCTGCTTACTAGCTCTGTGACCTTGCGTAAATGTTTGACAGCTCAGTGCTTCAGTTTTTCCATCTGTAAAATGGAAACAACAACAATAACCACCTTGTAGGGTTGTCGTGAAGATTATTAAAGCATTAGTTCTCATAAGGTGATAAGAAGGATGCCTGGCCTATAGTAAAGCTCAATAAAGTTTAGCTTATTATTATCTCTTCTCCTTTATTTTTCACTTGCCTGTGCCTAGGTTATCCATCAGTGGCAGGTAAGAGATTGTACTTAGTAGTCATATGTAGGGCCACATGCCAGGGGTTACCGTGAAGGCAGCTTGGTAAACTCATCTGCTTAGGGAGATAGCAGGTGGGAGGAGAGGCATGAACATTCTCTTTGCTCAGCCTCCTTCCTTGAGCCTATTAGGGAAGCAGGAAGTACTTTAAAAAATTCCTAGCCAGGATGAGATTGTGGGCCATCTCACAAATGAAATAATAGCCTGATTGTTGCTAGGGAAGTAAATATCATTTTGAAGTTACTGTCTCCTTTTTAAAAGCTGTCAGATAATGTAACCTTGATTTTTGCCATTTATCAATTATTGGAACTGAACATGAATATATTCAACAGTTAAGTATCTTTTAAATAAATAATAGAATTGTAATTTTTAAAGAATATGTTAAAATATTTAATACACAGTACTGGGAGAGTAATTATAAGCTTCTCAAGTGGACAATTAATTGCCTATAGAAGAGGATGTTAACTAATTAGAATTATATCTTATTTATAGAAGAGAGAAGTCACAGAGGTTATATAAATATATAGGGTTATAAGGAACATCAGGGTCATGTGGTCCCTCCTCATTTTGGCATTCGAAGATCCTAAGCAGGGAAAAAAAGGGACTTGCCCAAAGCCCTTCGGTAAGCCTGTAGCAGAATCAAGGCTGGCCTCAGTCTGCGAGTTTCACGTGCAGAGGCCCATCCGCTTCCACGCCACTGCCTGAGGAGTCAACGCATGCACTCCTTTTCTGTGCATTACATCTTATTTGTGAAGTGGACACTCCTTTTGTAAACCAACTGCTTGTTCTTGTCTTTTCTGGTGGCTTACACTTTGGATCCTGGGGTTGAATGTCAGGACTTTGGTTTATCTACTGTGTCTTATTGGGAAAAGTTTTTAACTTTACTAAGCTTTAATTTCTTCATAAAAAAGAAAACATAGCTATTCAGTGAGATATTTTTTAAAATGCCAAGTCATTATCTAACATAAAGCAAACCCTGGGTAAATGTTAATGTTCTTTCTGTTTGTTTAACTTAAAAATTGTTGTGTAAGTATTATTCGAATATCCCATTTATTTGAAAATAAATTCACTAGGAACTAAGAAAACTATTTGTTTAACAACATTTTCAGACATCTTCAAAATATACCTCGTCAATGCACGGAATTGGCCAATATTCTTTAAATATCCAAATGCATTCTTATATCCTATAGGTCACTTTGGAAAATGTGACCTTTGATTTTTCAAACTCATATTAAAATCTCATGGCAATTCTAGCAAACTTGTAAAAATCATATTAAATATACTCTAGAACCTGAATAACTGGTTATCATTTTAAAATGTAGGAAATAAAAATCAGGAAAATCTTCCTATCTTTATGGTAATTAATTCTTATAGTAATGATAGGCCCTCTTAACTGTTTCTACCTTTATTATAAAGAAACCAGAAAGAAAGTTGAAAATGGACAACAGGATAAGAAAAATTTTAAGAGACATTGTCAAGCTGTCATTCAATCACTGCTTTGGTGGTATTATGCGGGCTCTCTCGAGTATTTTCCATGGTGAATCTCTCATGCTTTCTTCCCCTCCTTCCAGTGTGCTCTCGCTGCTGATGAAGTAGTATTTAATCAGAAGGAACTGGAGGTGAAGGAACTAAAGAATCAAGTGCAAATGATGGTACAGGAAAACAAAGGACATGTTATATCTTTGAAAGAAGCGCAAAAAGTTAATAGATTACAGGTAGAGTTTCTTAATATATCTAGCTCTGTAGGTTTTGTTAGAATAGTACCTAACTAAACAGAATGGCATTTTAAATGATAAATAAGAATGTTTACACAAATAAGTTTCAGTTGAAGAGCTCTAAGCACAGGCACCTAAAAGAGTTATTACTGTTTTCCCCCTAAATTAGTGTAAAGGGAAAACATTTTTTATTATTGTCTTGACTTGTATTTCACAAATATGAAGATAGTCCCCAGGAACTTAATTTGCAAATCATATTATGGTTATCTTTTCTTCATACTTTTCCCTTCCATTGTTTGTCAAGGTAATGGGCAATGCGATATTTTTAAGAATTGGAAGGTAAACACATAATTTTTAAGCTTTTAAATTCATTAGATTATCCTTTTATACTTCATTAATGACTTGCTCTTTCACTTGGTTAAATCTTTCAAATTCCCTATCTTAGCATTTCTGTTATTAACATGGTATACCCCTAAATATTGTATATTCTGGCTATGAAACCTGCCCCCAGCCCCAAACTGTTTCATTTAAAGCCTTTAGTTTCAACTAATGCCCTGAGAAATAGTCTGATCCAACAAAAGTTAGGTTTCGATTTTGAGGTTTCTTTTCTTTTTTAATCCTTCTAATTCTAGAATAACTTAAAAGCATAAAGCATATACAAAACTAACTGTTGTTCAGAGATTTATCACAAAGGGAACAGCTGGGTGACCACCACCAGGTCAAGGAATAGCAAACTGTCAGCCCCTCCAGGGGCTCCTCAGAGAGAGCTGCTCTCCTTATCTTTCGCAGTAGTCATTTCCTTGCTTTGCTTTATGGTTTTACTGTGAATCCCTGAACACTACAGTTTAGTTTTGGAGGTTCGTATAAACTGAATCATTCAGTATATATGCTTTAGTATCTGGTTACTTTTATTGAACATTTCGTTCTGATTCATCCATATTGTGTATGACTGTAGCTTGTTTAGTTTTATAGCTCTGTAGAATTTCAATGTACAAATGTACCACAATTAATTATTCTACTGTTCATGGACATTTTTTTCCCATGAATTTTCTTATACATGTCTCTTGGTGTACACGCATACATATTTCTTTTGGATTTGTGCCTAGGTCAAAGGGTAGGAGAATCTTCAATTTTAGTAAATAATACCAAACTGTTTTCTAATTCATACTTGCACCAGTCCTATATAAGCATTCCTGCTGCTCTGCATGCTTGCCAACATTTGTTATTTTTTAAATAATTTTTTAATTTTTCCATTACAGTTGACATATTAGTTTCAGGTGTATAACATAGCGATTAGACACTTATATAACTAATGAAGTGATCACCCCAACATTTGTTATTGTTAATTTTTAAACTTTAGACAATCTGGTAGGTATATAGTGTTATTTTATTGTGGTTTTAATTTGCATTTCCCTGATGACTGTTGAAGGTGAGCACTTGTTCACGTTTTTTGGCTATTTGGTTATCTTCTTTGTGAGGTACTTGTTCAAGTCTCTTGCTTGTTTTTCTATTAGACTGTGTGTTTTAAATTAATTTGCAGACATTTGTTATATATTCCAGGTATGAGCTCTTTGTCAGTTATATGGCTCCAAGTATTTTTTCTCTTTCTGCAGCTTTGTACTCTCAATGATGTCTTTTGATGAAAAGATAGATTGTAATCAAATTCAACAATCTTTTCTTTATGGTTAATGATGTTTGTGCTCTATTTAACAAGGCTTTCCTTTTCCTAGTTGTTTCCTTTGAGAATATTTTCTATATTATCTTCTTGAGGCTTTATTGTTTTGCCTTTCACATTTAGCTCTACAAGATTCCTGGAATTGATTTTTGTCTGTGGGGTAAGAGTCAAATTTTATTTTTTTCCCATATAGATATCTATTTGTCCCAACATCATTTATTGAAAAGACCATCCTTTCACCACTGTTCTGAGTGCTATATTTGTCATAAGTCAAGGTTCATTCATACCTGAATTTCTTGTCTATTTCTGGAACTTCTGTTGTATCCTTTTGGTCTGCCTATCCATGAGCTAATAACACATTTCCTTTTTATTGTAGGTTTATAATAAGTCTAGATATTTGGTAGAGCAAGGCCTTCTTCTTTGTTCTCCTAACCTCTAAGAATATCTTGGTTTTTCCATATAAATTTTCGAATTAGCTGTCAAGGGCCACCAAAAAAAAACCCACAAAACTTTTTGCGATTTTTGGTTGGGATTGCTTTAAATCTATAGATCCACTTGGAAAGAGTTGACATCTTTTGATTATAAGTCTTCTTTCTAATCAATGAATATGGTATATTCCTCCATTTATTTAGGTTTCCTTTGGTTTTTCTTTTCTTTTTCCCGCTCTTTAATTCCTCTCCTCCCCTCACTTCCACCCCTGACCTATGGATGTTGCCATTTACACTTAAGAACTGTATCTCTGAAGGCGGGGCGTGTCCTCCCACACACTCGTGCACCTGGGGCCTGGCACCCCTTGGGGCCTGGCACTCCTGGGATATGGTCCATGGCTCCACCTGGGGTGCAAACCCAAGACCTTCTGTGTGTAAAGCAGACGTGCTAATCACTACACACTATGGAGCCACCTCCTGGTTTTTCTAAATAATGGTTTGTGTGTGTGTAAAAATATTGCACATCTTTTGTTAAACTTAGGTACGTGATTTTTTTTTTTTATGGCACTAAATGTAATCTTTTTGAAATTTCCTTTTAGTAGTTTGTTGGTATGCGTAAATGTATTGATTTTTGTGTGTTGATATTTTATATCCAGCAACCTGACTAAAATTCACTTTTTAATTCTAATATTTATGTAAATTATTTTGATTTTCATTTATAATTACATCACCTACAAATGATGACAGTTTTATTTCTTCTTTTATAAATTTTATACCTTTTATTTCTTTTTCTTACCTTTCTTCATTGGCTGGGATTTTCAATAAAATGTTGAATACAAGTGGTGATAGCAAGCATCCTGTCTTGTTTCCAGTCATAGAGGAAAAGCTTTCAACATTTCACTCTAAAGTACCATGTTTGCTGTAACTATTTTTTATTTACCCTTTATCAAGCTAAGGAAAATTCTTATTACAAATACATATTAAATTTTATTGAGTGGTTTTTCTTTATTATGAATTTTCTCTTTTATTTTGTTAATGTGGATTATACTGATTTTTCTAATTTTAAACCAGTCTTGTATTCCTGGAATAAACACCCCCCCCCTTTTTTTTTTGGTCATGATGTATTGTTTTATCGGAGGTCCACAAGACCACCCTCTGGTTAGATGATCAGCTTGGAGGGCTCAGCATATAGTCATGCTCGTGGCTGAGATTTATTACAGTGAAAGGAGAGCAATGATCAGCAAAGGGCAGAGGCACATAGAGCGAAATCTGGAGGAAACTGGTGCACTTTCTAAGAGTTGTCTCTCTGTAGAGTCTCATGGATATGCTTAATTCCTCTAGCAGTGATTATGACAGCACATGTGAAATGTCTGCCAGGGAAACTCAGAGGAGACACAGTGCCTATAATTTTTATTGAGGGCTGTTAATAAAGGCCTCTCTGCCTAGCATGCGCAAATATTCCAAACTTCCAGAAGGAAAGCAGGCGTTCGACACAGACCATGTTGTCTGTACAAACAATTCATATCAGGGTGTTGGGAACCCTCTCAGAATCCAAGTTCCCAGACACCACCTAATAGAAAACCTCGTGAGCAGGTCTTTCTAAGGATATAGCAGTCAGGTATGCTATGTTCTCTTTTCTACAGTTAGCCTTAATTTGGTTTGCTATTATTTTGTTTAGGATTTTAGCATCTATATTCACCTGTGGAATTGGCCTATATTTTCCTTTCTCAAAAAATTCTTGTCAGATGTTGTAACAAGTTATGTTACCTTCATAATATAGGTTAGGTAGAATTCCCTCTTTTTTTATACTTTGGAAGATTGTGTGAAAAAGCAGTGTTATTTCTTCCTTAAATATTGAATTCACCTGAAAAATATTTGAGACTGGACTGTTTCTTTGTGGGAACATTTTGATTTTTAATTCAATCATATTTTCTTTTTGCCCCCATTTTTGTAAGTTTATTTTTCTAAGAATTTGACCACTGTATCTAAGTTTTCATATTTATTGGCATAAGTTTATACTAGTCTCTTATCTCTGTAACATATTTAGATGTTTAGTGATAACCCCTTTTTCATTCCTGGTCATTTGTTCCTTCTCTTTTTTCTTGATCATCTTCACTAGGGGATTGTCACTTTTATTAGTCTCTTCAAAGAGGCAGTTCTTGACTTTGTTGATCTTCTCTAGTATATGTTTGTTTATTATTTAATTGATTTCTGCCCTTACCTTTATTATTTACCCCTGCTTTTGGGGGTACAGATCTTATTCTATCTTTAGGTGGATGCTTAGTTCATTGGTTTTCAGCCTTTCTTATTTTATAATATATGCATTTATAATTATATATTTCCTCCTATGCTTGTCTTTACTTGCTCTCCACATTTGGCTAAAAATTTTTCCTAATTTTTATTGTGACTTTTTCCTTTGACCTATGGGTTATATAGTTATTTTTTTTCTAACACATGGATGATTTCTTTTTATTAATTTTTAACTTAATTGCATTGTGGTCTCTATGATTTCAGTCCTTTGTGTTTAAATTTGCTTTATGGCTCAGCATGAGGGCAATTTTTATAGATATTACAGATGTTCTTGAAAATATGTATATTCTGCAATCATTGAGTGCTTATAATTCTATTATTCAAATCTATATTTTTATTCATTTTGGGGGGATCTTTTTGTTAGTAATTTAGAGTGATATTAAAATCTGTCACTATGATTTTGGATTTATCTCACTTCTCTATGAAGTACTGATAATTTTTGCATTATATATATTGAAGCTGTGTTGTTAAGTACATGGAAATGTAGAATTATTGCGTCATCCCGGTAAGTTGATGTTTTTATCACTTTTTACCTCTTTTTTTAATCTTGTAATGGTTTCTGCCTTAAAGTCTACTCTGATATGAACATAGCTATTCCGGCTTTCTTTTGATTAATATTTACATGGTATCTCTCTTCTCATTTTAATTTTAATCTGTGTCATTTTAGTTGTGTTTTTTAGCAGCAGGTTAATTTTACAGTGTTCTCTGACAATCTTTATCTTTTAATTGGATTACTTAGTTCACTTTTGAATTTAACGTTTTTGCTATTATTTATGTTATAATCCCACTGTTGTCCTTTTCATTTATTCTACCTGCTCTGTGTTCTCTTTTCTGTTCTTTCTTACTTTCTTTTGAACTGTGAATTTTTAATCTTTACTTCATTAGCTTAGAAGTCGTACTCTATTTTTTTTAATGGTTATCCTAGAGAGTATATCATGCAGCCTTGCCTTAATGAAGTCTAATATTGATATTTTTACCCTTTTCCAAGACAGTCTGAGGATTCCATCTAACACCCACTCTCAACCTATGTGCCATTCTGTTTTATATCTCAATTATCTGTATGCATGACTTTTTAATAAGGTGGTATTTTTATAGCTCAGCATTAACAATGAAACTTTAGGGTTTTCTTTCCTCTTTAAACATTGTAGTACATGTGAAATATTAAGGTGAATGACAATTTCTTGTTTACATAATTTTGCACTTACAAAACAAAGATTGATATTAGAACTTTCTGAATTGGATATACTTTAAATTTTTTCTTTAGAGGATACATAAAACATTAAACCCCGTTCTGGTTCTTACTCTCCCCTTTCTCTCTTCTCTCCCTCTCCTCCTCCCTCTCCTTCCTGACATACAATTTGTTCTGCCTTTGATTCCCAAGTTCTTTCTCTCAGGACTATCGATTGCCTATCTTCTATCTCTTTGTGCTTTTGTATTTCTTTTCCACAGAGTAAAGGCTTTCACTTCACTGCACCTGCTGCCACTTTCTGTCTCCTTTGCTTCCACCTCTGCAATTTGTAACTCTTCCTCCACTTCTCAGCTCTCTTGTCTCTCTTTATTTCTTGGATTTCACTCAGAAAGTCCAAACTTTTATAAAGATCAACTAATCAGAGTGCTTCAGGTTGGCAAACCAACCAATCAGCATATGGGGCGCTTTTATTTTTTCGAGTAATTAACTCTATGTTGTATTTGTTGCTGCTTACTATTCAAAAGCTTTTACCAATAAGAACAGTCTTAGATACTGTGAACATCAGAAAGATAGTCTTTGGATAAATGAGGTTTAATTGTACAGTTAAGGTAGTTGTAATTTGTAGGTGTGATTTTGGTCAATGTACAATTTATTTTTAATTATTATCTACATACTTACTGAAGTTCTCTAATTTTAAAATTCTCATCTCTCTCCTACAAAGAATGAAAAAATAATAGAACAACAACTTCTTATGGATCAGCTGAATGAAGAACTAACAAAACTTAACCTGTCAATGACTTCTTCAGTTAAGGAAACTTGTGGAGATGGGCCAGATGCCAGGATACCTGAAAAGAGACCATATACTGTACCATTTGATACTCACCTGGGGCATTATATTTATGTCCCAGCAAGATCAGATGCCAGGAAGGTAAAGTCTAAACATTAATCTCTTTCTTATTTTGATATTTAAAACATAATATATGTAATATAATATCATTGTGTTTGTACAGTCTCAGCAGGTACAGTTTGGTTTCTGTTTAGTTTCATGGACTTTTGTGTATTCTCTTTCTCTTAATTATGCTTTTTAATAAGAAAATAAATAGAAGAATGTATAGTTGTATTTGGAAGGAATAGTTGAAGATAATGTCTATGTTCATCAAGGAGGAAAAGCTATCCATTGCCGTCATATTTTCAGACATGACTAAGTCTGATATCTTCATGAATTTTTGTTTTTCTTTAACCACACCAAGTTGAGATGAGGTTGGAGGGTATTTATTTTTACTTATTTGGTCTGTCCTATTATTCTCAAATGACATTTATGTATTACTTGCCAAGCTGACATAATCAAGACCATGTAAAGATCAATATGAACTTTTGTTGTAATTTTTATTTATGAATATGTGTCTGGGTAGTAAATATATGCACATGTTTCCTCTTGAAAAATCAAGTAATCTCCACTGTGGAAAAGACTAATGAGCATATTCATGAATTTTGGTTTCTATTTATTACTTTTATGAAGGGAAATGATTTGTTTGAGATCTATGTGATGATTACAGTCAAAGGGTAAGAAATATGCATAGCTTCATAGAGTTTGTAGTCAGGCAGACCTGGGAGTGAACACTAGCTCCATTGTATAGGCCTATGTGTGTATGACTAAACCTGTGTGAGCCCAGGTTTCTTATCTGTCATGATTGTGGAAACACGGGGGTGGATGGAGGATTTACATGAGATGCTGACTCTGAAAGTCCCTGGCACTGCGTTAAGTACATGTCAGTGGGCGCCTCCACTGTGTCCTAGGCTCAGTGCCTCAGAGTTAAACAGATGTTATCCTTACCAGTATGGTTTTCAATTTTGAGTGGTTGAATTTTAAAATTCAAGCCATTGTTATCATTAATTTTGGTTTTACTTTGTAGAGTTATTGACATTTTTCTTATGGTTGAATACATGGTAAATTTTCATAGAACAAATTCTTCACATGATTCAAATTTGATATCTACTATTTCAACTTAATACTTATATGTCAAGTCTTCTATGTAAATTTTAAAAACTATTGGCATAACTTATGTGAAATAATTTTCTGTTTCTGTCCATTATTTTATTTTTAAAAAATAACATTCGTTTTTATCCTGATTACAATAATTACACATATTTATTCTCTCTCTTGGTCTTTAATCTTTTTTACTAGACATTCACACACACACACACACAGACACACACACACACACACACACACACACACACACACACACTCTTTGAGGAGGTAGAGTTGCATGGGCTCTGTTAGGCTCTTCTTTTCTTGTCTCTAGTTGTTTGATTAGACCTGAAACAGACATGACTAGAATAAAGACTTTCAGAGTTATTGTTTTGAATTGGCAAATTCTTAATTTAGTTCTGTTTAAAAATTTTTCCCCATACCCCCAAAGAACCCTTAATAGCCACTAAAAAAGTGGGAAAAAAGAAGAAGATGCAAAGGTCATATACGATCAGCAGTTTGGACAGTTCTCTGGTGCCTACTGTGTGTCCAGGAATCCTGGCCACTTCTCTTGCTTGGTCTGGTTATTGCAGCAGACATGAAAAGGCAGGCTTGCACAGAAAGACACATTGTATAGCAAGCCTTGTTCGAGCCCTGTTTGCTGTTACAGTGTTATAAGAGGTCTCATTGAATACCGAAACTAGTACAATTAAGCCACAGAGGACATCTGAAGTATCATTTCATTTTCTCCTGGATTTCTGTCTTCTTGGCAGAAGTCTTGCTTATATTTTACAGCTCTAATATTTTTTTTGAGTTTAGCTCTAATATTTTCTTGAAGTAAAAATAGTCTAAGAGAAATACTTTCTCAACTGAAAATACTTTCAAAAGAAGAAGGGGAAAAGTAGCTTAATCAGTTTTTAAGTTGATTATAAAAAGAATCTGATTTTATTTCTCATATGCTTATTTATACATACTGGAGGAAAAGAGTGAAAAGATCTTATTTTAAAAGTATTATTTATGTTATATTTATATGTATACTTTTTGTTACTAGCTTTTCTCAATATATCATGGGCATTTGACAGTCATTATATATTCTTCTATAATATAATTTTTAATGGCTGATTAAAATTTATCCTAAAGGCATACCATTGTATACTTTTTCTGATTATTGCACATTCGTTTTTGATTATCTCTTAATCTGAAAAGTTGAACACCAAAATGGAATTATAGTACATATCTACTTATGCAGGAATCATAAAGAAATTGTCCCTCACAGCAAAACAGTATACAGATAAATAAAGTAAAAGGTATTAATAGTATTTATCAAATTAATATGAAAAAAGAGAAAAACTCATTTGTCTTAATAAATACCAAAAAGTCATCTGATGAAATGCAAAATCAAATCTTGATTTAAACTTAAAGAAAAAAAATATAACAGATTTCTGTTTTCTTAATGTGGTAAATATGATGTAATTAAAGCCAAGATCCAGTGCAATACATACTAAAAAGGCACTTTGGAAAGGAGAAATTTACAAAGGTGGTCCCAGTTATTACTTAGGTTTAGTATAATACCACAAATTGTGCTGATGAAAATCTACTATATTTCATTGATTGTAAGACTCACCTATTTTTTTTTTTTCACATTTTATCTTTGATGGCAGGATATGTTTTACAATTAATGGCATGTCATAGTTTGACAGCTTTTTTTCTTTCTTGGTGGTATAAAAATAATGGTGTGTCACAGTTGATGGCATTTTAGGTTTGATGAAATATGGTATCATGAAAGGGAAATAAAAGCAATAAGTACATAATATCGCTTTCAGTACTTGACATAACTGTATACTAAGAGAACCAAACAAAACATTTTTAAGGGATATGTTTTAAAAACCTGGAATCTCCAGATTCACAAAAGTGGAATATTGTAAAATCTTTTTGTTTTTTTCCTGAATGAATTATATATTTTTAAATATTTTATTTTATTAGTTTTGAGTATACAGTACAATGGTTAGACATTTATATATTTTATAAAACGATCCCCTTATTTGTTCTTTCTCTCCTCTGGCTCTCCACCTAGCCATTACATTAATGCTAACTGCATTCCCTATGCCCTGCTTCCCATCTCAGTGACCCATCATTCAGCAACTGATTTGTACTTCTTTATCCCTTCATCTCTTTCTCCCAGTCTTCCAACCTCCCTCCCCTCTGGCTATCACCAAATTGTCCTCTAAATTTGTGAGTCTGTTTTTGATTAGTTTGTTCTTTTTGTTCCTTAGATTCCATATATAAATGAAATCATATGGTATTTATCTTTCTCTGTCTGACTTAAATACCTTCTAGGTTCATCACAGCAATATCTTTTTCCATTCCCTTCCTTTTCTTATGTATGGGTCTTGTTTTTTTATCCTTTTAGCCACTCCATCCCTTGGTTGGAGCACTTAATTCTTTTCCATTTAAGATACTTATTGATAGGAATGTAGTTGTTACCATTCTTTATTCCTGTATTAATTTTGATACATGTTTTTTCTTCTTAAAGAAGTCCCTCCAGCATTTCCTTTAATTCTGGCTTGGTGGTGATAAATTCCTTTAG
This sequence comes from Pteropus vampyrus, assembly GCF_000151845.1. NCBI lineage: Eukaryota > Metazoa > Chordata > Mammalia > Chiroptera > Pteropodidae > Pteropus > Pteropus vampyrus. The sequence continues at coordinate 1,113,381 of NW_011888980.1, read as the reverse complement.
TTTATTTTTGTCTGGGAAGCTCTTTATCTGTCCTTCAACTCTAAATGATAGCTTTGGTGGATAAATTATTCTTCGTTGTATATCCTGGGTCTTCATTCTTTTAAATATTTTTTGCTAAGCCCTTCTGCAGAGTCTCTTTTGAGAAATCAGCTTCCAGTCGTATGGGTGTTCTCTTATATGTAGTTGTTTTTCTCTTGCTGCTTTTAAAATTTTTTATTTGTATATAACCTTTGGCATTTTAATTATGATGTGTCTTGTTGTGGGCCTCTTTGGATCCCTGGTTTTTGGTATCTTCTGAGCTTCTTGGGGTTTTATGTCCATTTCCTTCACCAGGTTAGGGAAGTTTTCCATCATTATTTCTTCAAGCAGCTGTTCAACATCGTGATTTTCTTCACTTACACTGATCAGACGAATGTTTGGAGCCTTAATAGTATCCCATATCCTCCTTAAATCATCTTTATAGTCTTGGCCTCTTTTTTCTTGCCTTTCTGTTCGAGTGTCCTGATTGGCTTTCCTATCCTCTAGATAGGGCATGTGATCCTCTTTTTTATTCACTTTGTTTATTCCATTTAATATATTTCTCATCTCAGATCATGCGTTCTCCATTTCAGACTGGTTCCCTCTTATTATCGCCATCTCCATTTTTATCTCTTTGTTGGAGTTCTCTACATTTCCCAAAAGTTCATTGAGCATCTTTATAACCAGTGTTTTGAACTCTGCATCTGTTAGATGACTTGACTTCATTATATCTGGATCTCTGTTCTGTTCTGTCATATGGTTTCTGCTTCTTTGTCTTCCCATTTTGGCTGCCTTTCTATGTCTGTTTCTATGTACTAATGGTGATTTAGAATATTACATTCCGGTCTGGGTACCACAATTTAAGTCAAATTAGATTATTTTCAGAGAAAAACTACACTGCTGAAAGACTTTGGGGAAAATCTGAAGCACTTCTATATTTAGTCTGATGATTACGGTTTTCAAATATTCAAGGTTTATCATTACTGTTATATGTTGTTTCTAAATTGGGACCAATGTGAAGAGTGCTAAGGGAATAGAAAGAGGGACTAATTAGTGGGAACTGCCAGTGGTGCTATGAGAGGCCCCAGTTTTTCTGAGGGGGATGCCCACAGTGAATGTGTTTGAACAGCTGTTAAATGATAATTTGCAATATTACAGGAGAGAGTCAAACCTGGGATGGATAGGTGAACTCAGTAAGCCTTAAATTCTCTCTAGCCCTGTGGCTGTGTAATTCTAGGGGGAAAAGGTTAGAAAAAAAATTAGCTTCTAATTGGATACATCTCAGATATCTGAATCATTAGTCAGCTTATTTGAGTACTTATACGTGATCAGCACTGTTTAGGATATGGCTGAAAATGATAAAATATTCCTTATTGGGGAGCTCTGGAATCCCAAAGCAATTGAGGGAAACAGGACCGAATACCTAAATATGAAAGGGCCGGATTAGAGAAGGCTTTGTGAGCCTGGAAGGGGCAAAGAATCATTGTGTTGGGTGGAAAGACTGTTAAAAGAATTAACTTGCTAAATGTTACTCGTTGTGGCAGAACTTGTTTGGTGTTCATTATTAAGCTGCGTCATTTAGTTTACTTGGTAAAAAGAAATTTTAAAAGCAAATTATAATCTCAGAGAACAAATTTTGACTCTGAACAAAAAACTTTATTTGCTCCTGAGATGATTTCTGTCCCCTGACAAAGAGAAACCTTGATGCCTATCAGTTATGGGGCAAATGGCCATACTAGGTACATTGTGCTGGTTAGATAAATACTTCTTGAATTGGTTCTTTTATAAATAATGTTCCCCCACTCCTCCAAACTAGAAATTGGGAGGCCACCTAGAAAACTTGACCCGCTATCCATCATAGTGCTAATGGGACAGATGGTCTTATTAGGTGACCAACAGTGGAGGCACAAAAATCAGATATTAATGAATCAGGTAGGCTTTTCTGGGAGAGGGTACATGAGGGACCCATGGCAATTGAATCTTGAGTACCATGTGATGTACGCATTTCACTGTATATTGTTATTTTAATAGCTTTTAGTAATTTATATTAATAAATTGAATGTCTCCTCTAAGATTTTATTATTTACATTTTTTTTTTTTGAGAGAAATTACCCTGAGGTATGGTTACACAGAGGTGGTGAAAAGAAATATTTGGTAATGGAAACTATAATAAAAGTAAAAAGGCAGTTTCTAATTCATTGTTGTTTTCCAAGCTCATTTTTTGAGAACTTAAGGCACATTGCCAATAGAAGCACGTTATAATATAGAAAGTTCTGAAGCTAGCAAATGAACATCTAAATATCCTATGATACATATTAAATATGTTACTTGGATCAGTGGTCCCCAACCTTTTTGGCATTAGAGACCAGTGCTCCTGTGAGAATCTGATGCCTGGTGATCTGAGGTGGAGCTGAGGTGGTGATGCTAACGCTGGGGAGCGGCCGCAAATACAGATGAAGCTTTGCTTGCTTACCTGCTGCTTACCTTCTACTGTGCGACCCAGCTCCTAACAGACCATGGACCAGTACTGGTCTGCAGCCCAGGGGTTGGGGATCCCTGACTTAGAGCATTAATTCAGCTATCTCAAACCAGCACATGTAAAGTGTGAGTAAATGTATTTGGATTTCCAAATTGAGAGTATTTTGCCTTAGCAGAGGGAGTGGTGATAGCTCTGGATTTCTCCATCTGGTAGATTTGGATTGGAGAGGGATACAGATCCTTAGCAGCAATGCCACAATTCTCCAGGTGTTCAAAACTGGGATGACTAGTGGGCTGAGAAACAGTTGCCTCCCATTATATTATATGTAGACTTCATGTTCATTGGGGAGTGCCTATGCTCTTTTAAGAGTGAGTTTTCATTCTTGCCTCTCTAAGGTTTAATTTTTGAATATTACTTTCCATGAAGCTATAGTTGAAGATAAAAGAACTTTCTAGAAGAGGAAGAGCTGTGTAGATTATGAAAGATATATGTGTCCATGAGGACAATAGTTTTGTGAAAAGAATTTTGACTTTTTTGGGGGTTGTCGTGTACACTTTCAATGATTGGATATTTTAAGAGTAACTAGTAACCTGATAAAAACATTTTGAGTAATCGGATAAAACTAGACATTTTAAAAATCACTTCTTTTTGTTGTTGGGTCGGGGAATCACTTATAAGGTCTACACAAGTCCTGCTGCGTACTCTCTGGATCGCATAGTTGCTGGATTCCGAACACGAAGTCAGATGCTGCTGGGTCATATAGAAGACCAAGATGAAGTCATCCACTGCCAGTTTTCTGATAACAGTGATGAGGAAGAATCAGAGGGCCAAGAGAAATCTGATATTAGGTATGTTAAATATAAACTTACTTAATAAACAATTTTATGATGCACTAAATATATATACACATAGATTTTTTTCATTAAAGTATATCTTTTCCATTTAATATAACAGTAGGTACTTTTTGCTACATACACTGTCAACTAATGTATTATGAAAGCAGTGTTTGAACACACATCATCAGTCTTACAATTGAAAAATCATTTTGCTTTTATAGTTGTTGCATTTTAATTTTCAGAGAGAAAAGTTTTGAATTTCCTGATTCTGCTGCCACAATGGCAACAAACATAACGGAATTTCCACTGGGTCCAACATGGGTGGGAATATTAGTAAAATTCTGTTTATTTTCTGTAATTAATAATTCTTTTAACATTACTGTCAGTTTTTGAGGAAGCTTAATTTGAGGGCAGATTACCAGACACTAACGACAAGTTACCTTTGATCCTGATCATTTTTTTTCAGAACTAGAAGTCACTCATGGATTCAAAAGTCTGGCTCCCTTTGTTCTCTTGTTGAACTGAATGATATTCATGATCAAAAACAAAAGTCAAGTTTGGGGAATGAAGGTACGCAGACTTTATTAAGTAATTTAGATTGTAATGTTTATAAGACACTTCTCTTTTTCTTCAGTCAATAATTTAAGAAGCATCTAGGAGTTCTTAAAGACAAGAACTTGGTAAGGGTGCTTTCTTGGTTGGTAGAACTTCATGTTCTCTGTTCTCCCTCTAATTTTTCACTCTTTTTTACTCCTGAATAAAAATGTTTTTTTCCCACTGATCAATTCTGGCAAGAGTTATAGGCTAAATCTCTCATAATAGGGATTTTACATTCAAACCTATGTTAGTATGCATTGTACTCTTGACTATTTAAAAATACATCTTAAGTAATTTACTAGGTGTCTGCTTTCCTGCTTCACTGTCACACATGCCTACCATTAGTGATGTATTTGGCATTGAAGCCAAATTAGTCTGTATGTGCTCATAATGTTGAGTACACAATTGAGAATTTTTATGCATCAAATAACAGCATAAAATATTTATGTTGCAAAAACTATACTAGGAGATCTTAACTCATTTATCTGGTGATGACTGGTAAAAGCACAAAAAGTAAGAGTATAGAGAATATAAATAACATGATAAATCCTACACTATAAAAATAGCATTTTTAAGAGCCTATGCATGCAATTTTTAACAAAAAATTGACTGTGTCACAAAATAAATTTTAAAATGTACAGATACTATGTATAAGTGCGAGTCAAGTAGCCATTCCTGAACTGTTACTGCTCTATAGCTAATTAAGAAACTTATGCCAGAATGTAAATCAGTGCATTAGCTCCTTTGCTGAGGAATTCTCTCTATGAAAAAAAGGTCAGCTGAACTAAAACAGCGACATAGTTGATTTATGTTCCACTGTAAAATAGTAAGAAATAGTGCTGGCCCACACTCTGAGTAGTCTGGTATAGACAACATTCTTTGATTACAATAAAACTAAAAATTAATATGAAAAAAATTCAACCTTCTACCAGGAGATTTCACACTTTTCGTAAATAACTTGTTAAAAACTCAAATTGCAGAATGTCTAAGAGCAATGAAAAACTATATCAGAACTATAGGATATAACTAAAACATATATATATGTATACACACACACACACAGGTTTATCCTGTAGTTCTGATACAATTAATGAAAACTCCTTCTGTAAGCTAGAAAACCAAAGTCCCAGTGGCTGTGTAATTTTTTTTTCTTTCCTTCCCTGTCTCTCTTTGTCCTTTCCTCTGCTACCTCTGGACTGCTGTGTCTGCTTTTGTTTTTCAGCTCTACTTCTGTTGAATATTACAGAAGCAGATAATTTTTTCTCAGTTTTGTTTCTTTTATTTTAAAGATTTAAAGATTGAATGTCTCCAGGAGAGTCAAGAGTTGAATTTGCAAAAATTAAGGAATTCAGAACTCATACTTAATGAAGCAAAACAAAAAATGAGAGAACTTACAATTAACATCAAGATGAAAGAAGATCTAATTAAAGAATTAATGAAAACAGGTAATAGTATCCTGTAAACAGCTGATATAAGAAAGAAAAGCTTCTAAAATTATTCTGATGTTGTAACATTTTAGTTTTTGATGCTCAAGACTATCTACGGTAGCTTGGAATTTGGTATACCAAGGTGTGTTCTAGAGCCAGTATATGGAGGTTAGTTATTAAAAGAACTTTGTTATATTGGGATTCATCTATGAATTGTTTTAACCAGTGTGAACCCCTGTGCTGTATTGAAACTCTGTGGCACTTAATGTTTTCTGTCACTTTTTAAGAAATGTACTAGGCATCTGGGAATATGTCTTGCGATGGTTTTCTAACTCATTTTAGTAATTCTTTATTTTAAATAATTGGTCTTCATTTTCTTGGATAGTTCATTTTTAACATTAATCATAAACTTTATATTTCAAATGTATTTGATTTTTATCCCTCTAAAGATAAAAGGATTTGTTCTTGAGAGCTGTTCTCTTGACTGAGCCAAGCTTTTAGCTCTTCTCCTTAGTCCCAATTTCTGCCAGATTGGGCATATGTATCATATCCTCTCCTCACCCTCACTATGTTAGGCTTGCCCTAAAAAGCACTTCTCAAGCTTTTTGGGTCCCTCCCCCATATATTGAAATTGTGAGCCTTGAGTAATTTGAAATTCAATAAAGAATTGAAGGAATAAGAGATGCTAGCATTTCTTTTCCCCAACTCCAATGAAAAACAACTCTTTGGTCACATTTAGGGGAACTGAAGGAAATATTATCTTCAATTTTATTGGCTACAGTTACACCCAAACTACATGAATTATGGTGGGTCCCAACTGCTCTGCCAGCAAGGGAAAAACCAGCCTTCCCACTTCCTCCTTTTTCCTGCAATGTTGCTTTCTGGCTATCAGTTCTTTTTCAGTCTCCTCTCCCTAGCCACTGTCCCAAAGCGCTTCTTTCCTCATTCCTAGTGACGTATGTACTGTGCATCATCCTGGCTCCAATATCCCAGATGTTTGAGTTTGACCATGTCCCTCCCTCACAAGCAGTATCAATGCCAGTAAACCTCTCTTAGGAGGATCCAGGAACTGATTTAGGGGTTTAAATAGCATCTCTAGTCCCAAGATTTCAAGGTACTACCTGTTTTTCTTTCAGTTAGGTTATCCCACCATGGAATATCTCACTAAACTACTACACTTTCATAGCCTGGCATACATATCCTGGTTGCCTTAAAGTAGAGGGTACCTGAACTCACACAGAGAAGGTCCTCTCCTTACTCATTAGAACCAAGTGCATTTTGGAGCTTTCCTAAGGACCCTTAGAGATGGTGACTAGCAAATGAGTTAGTGTACGCTTACTTTTCAAAAAAGCCCCCTCAATGAAGATTTTTCCTGAATAGCACCTTCAGCCAACATTAATAACAGTGATAACTATACTGTATTTCATCAATTCTAATGCATATTTTCACATTTTAATATCTCTGAAATCAGGATACATCTTACAATCTACATCTTGCATAAAAATGACAGTTTTATATCATTGGCGTAACTATATCTTGCATAAAAATGACAGTTTTATATCATTGGTATAACTGGCATTGTACCTTTTTTTTTTTAGTAGTTTATAGAATATTGGTATGTTGAACACTTTATAGGGTCTTAGGTTCATTAAAATATAGTAGTCATATGTATTTTAAAGTTAGTCGAATAATTATAGAGTTGTAGAGCCAGAAGACAACTGACAGTGCGTTTAGTTCAATAACTCCTTTTTATTACAAATGAAGAGATTTTCAGTATAGCAGTATGACAAACTGTCCCTGGCAGTTATTCATCCCATGACCTCTGGACTCTTATTTCCTACTGCCACAAGTTTGCTAATCTAGTTCAGGGTCAATTGACTATTCAAAAATCTATCAAAACCAAGTTTTAAGGGCCAGTAACGGCTTAGAATGGAGATATAGAAATATCTTATTCTATTTTTTTTTTCTGTTCTAAACATTCACAAGAAAGGCATTTAAAAAGAATTAATCTTTAACAAGTTCAATGGAGTGAAAAAGGAGAGGGCCAGCTCTAAATTAAAAGATTCTTAAGAGACATAACAATCACAAATGTATCATGGACCTTGTTTGGATCATGATTAAAATGAACCAGTTGTAAAAGACATTTTGAGAAATTGGAGCAGTCTGAATAGGGACTGGTGGGTATTAATATTGTTAGGTGTGTTAGTGACTTTTTGGTTATGTCTATATTTTATATAGATCCTTATTGAAGTATACATAGGTAAGATGATATGACATCTAGGATTGCTTTACAATTTTTAAGCAAATTAAAACAAAAAGGCATAGATGAAACAACTGTGGCAAAAATCTTGATAATTGTTGAATCTGGGTGATAGGAGTTCATTTCTCTACTTTTCTCTACTTTTGGTATGTTGAAAATTTTTCATAAAAAAAGAGAATGGAGGGAGACAGATTATGGATATCAGAAAGCTGAAGTGTAGTAAGCAACAGGCCAGAGAGTAACCCCAAATATCCTAACTGAAGTTTGATGCCAGCAGAGCTAAACTGCATACTCAGAGGATCAGAAATGTCACACTAAAACACAAATAAGAACTAGTATGAAGATTGAATGGCAACAGATGGAAACAGTCATTAAAGAACTAATTATTAAGAGGCCAGGAGCAAGATGTGTTTAATGGGGATGGGTGGGGCAGCTGGGATTTTCTTTATTATATTTTTTTGCAGCTGAGTTTTTAATGTGATGCCTTTTAAATAGTTATACTGCCTAGCTGGATTTTTAAGAATAGAGCCTTTTTATGTTTTTGCTGTTTTACTTAGGTTTTTTTTTTTTTTTTTCCACATAATTTGTATTTGTTACTGCTGTTATTATGGTGAAGGTAATGATGCCAAGTCTGTAAGCAAACAGTATTCTCTGAAAGTAACAAAACTTGCACATGAAGCAGAACAGGCAAAAGTGGAATTAATTGAAACAGAAAAACAACTACAGGAACTGGAAAATAAAGATCTTTCTGATGTTGCTTTGAAAGTAAAATTACAGAGAGAGTTCCGTAAAAAGATGGATGCCGCAAAGCTAAAAGTCCAGGTAATTTAAAAAATGTAATTGAGAAAACTTACTAAAGCTTTCTGCTTTTCAATATTCTTGTACCTAGTTAGGAAAGAAGTAGGATTCAGTTTTTACCAATAAGACGAATTGGAGGGCATCTTTTCTTTTCCAGAGTGCTGGTAGGTGTACATAATTTCAATCTGGGTAGTATATTTCTGCCTTCAAGAAGTACATTATTTTAATCTTTTTTATCAAAAACCATATGGTAAGAAATAAAGATAACCACAGAGATAGTGCCCTTTTCTGAAGGACAAAAGATTAATGATTATATAATACATATAAAACATCTGGTGCATTTATGGCACTTTGTAGACATTCAACAAATAACTATTTCAGACAGTTTTCTGAAACTATAACTGGCTTAAGAAAGGTTAACTTGTGAGTACTATATTCTTAATTTCCTAATACTGGAATTTTTATAACTTCAAATAGCTACAGTTAAAAATTCTGTTATGAGCAATATTCTATTACAGAGAGATTTTGTGTAATGAAGCCATTTTCAGATGCTTAGGTATGGTCAGAGTGCTTTGTTAGTCTGATTATAATGAATTTGCTAGAATACCTTTTTCATTCCTTTTCATTCATAATTTATTGCTTTCAAATTGTTTCCATTGTAGGTAGAATGGAATTGTAGGTAACGTATTTAGAACATTATTTATTTATTTTTGAAACTGTTCCACGGTTATTTTCTTTCAACAAGGTTAAGTGTTCACTGTATACCTCCTGTGTGTCAGGTCCTATTCTATGTGAGAATGGATAGGTGTACAGACCAAAAATGTCCCTCCTCCTAGGGTTTTGTAATGACACCTCAAATATCTGGACATCTCCACTAAAATATTTTACCTAAGTAGCCTCTCAAGTCAACATCAGATTTAAATAATATGACTTGAATGTTTGAACTGATTAAAGGAAGACATAGTAGTTGTGTACGTCATACCTTCCACTTTCCTAAAGAAAACTTACTTTCACATAACAATTCACCTCAGAGAATCTTGGGATCAATTCTTTTTCACTGTTCAACCCTTTAAAGTAAGGCTGTGATATTAGCCTTACTTTACTCATTTTAACAGATTAGTAGAACAAAACAAGATTTTTCCTTTGTATTTATTAGGAAATTTTATTTATAATTTCATAGTTTTATATCCTAGCTTCAATTCTGATTATAATTCTTATCCTTGATATAAATAATAACCAGAATTATTGTTTCTCCAAGGAGGTTATTATATTTATCCTATGCATCTACTGTTTAAACCTTGTTTACGGATTTAGCAAAGATTATTTTTATAAATTCTGTATCTCACACAATTAAAATGGTTGAGATTAAAAGATTAAATGAAAGGTTATTAATAGAGTTTGTGAATTACCATGAACTTTTTGTTTTACATGTTTCTCGCAGCATATCCTTTTCTGCTACGGATACTGATAAGGAAAGGAAAGACACAGAACTGATTTAAGTTCAAAAGAAACATCTTATACAGCAGAGGACTAAAACAAGATTCCTATGTAGTTTTAGAAATTTTTGTGCCTTTGACATATCCGTGCACAACTGATGGGGATAGGCATGATAAAGACGATGAAGATGGTAGTACCAGTTGTTAAGTGTCTACAAAGTGCCATATACATACCAGGTGTTTTGTATGTATATTAATCATTATTTAATCCTTTGAAGTGGATATTTGTACCCTATTTTATAAATGAAGAAGCTAAATTTTAGAAAGATAAAATAACTTACGCAGGGTCACATAGTTGTGATGACAAAGGTTTTCAGTATTTTAACATGTACCATTTTAAATATTGAAATATTAGTGTTTTTTTGTATAATTGTTTATAAAACAAATATTTTTTAATTTTAAAAATCTAAAATCTGTGTTCTTTATATCTTTAGATATATATAAGCTACATTAACATTTTAATGCTAACAGATGCACTTTTGAGCATCTGTGGAATAAGTGCAAAAGACAATGAGAACTTCTCTCACTTTTAAACTAGATTTTCAGTACTTATACTGATATTTTCAGTATTATGTGGAAAAGACACTAAAGTGCTAGTATTATTGTTTTTGCTCCAGTGTTGCAGATATTGTAAAAATTATATATATGTTCAGTTTTGTATTGTTTTAATTTTTACCATGTACATATAATATTTTTAAAATTACTTATTAATAAAAAGCAAAGAGATCAGTTTTATTGTCTTTGGATGTCAGCATTAAGAGGTCTTATCATTCTTTAATTATGGTGGTTGCCCAAACTGTAAAAGTAGAAACGTAGAAAACAACTGCGCATCTATCAAAAACAAATTGAAATCTAGGCAAAATGCCTACCCTTGCCACTGAATGAAAAGTTTGTTTACTTGAGGTTTATTAAGTTTACTTTACGTGAGAGGTGCTAGTTTTCATTTTAAAATATTCCATATGATCCTAGGTCTTACAGAAGAAGCAACAAAATAGTAAGAAATTGGCATCGCTTTCGATCCAAAATGAGAAACGTGCTAATGAACTAGAGCAGAGTGTAGATCACATGAAATATCAAAAGGTACAGCTGCAAAAAAGACTTCGAGAAGAAAATGAAAAAAGGAAGCAACTGGATACAGAAATTAAGCGGGATCAACAAAAAATCAAAGTAATATTGTCATACTTTCCTGCTAAGCATAATATGGAATATTAAATGGCTCAGAGCTAAGGAAGCTAAGGGCTTGAATCATTTGGTTTGTGAGGTATCTAATCTTGACCTGTTCTTGGTTGCTGTCCTCATTCATTTTAAAGCTTTGTTCATCTACATAGTAAAACCTATTTATTGAATTCTGAGTACTATTTTGAAGGCTTTGACTTCATGAAAAAAAGTTCAGTGACACAGTTTTTCAAATGAGAGCCTTAACTTTCGTTATGGCGGTCAAAAACATAAATATATAAAGCCAACTTTCAAAATAACATCTAACATTTGAATAAGACTTCCCATTTCAAAGTGCTTCTAAATACATTGCCCATATGATGTCATGGAAAAAAGTACAAGGTAAAATGGTTCAATTTCATTCACAGTGAGCAAACGAGAGAGAACACCTGTATGCCTAGCAGTTCTATAGAATAGATTGGGATGGGGAGGAACTAATGGTGTCAGCTTGGAGCAGGGCTAGCTAGCATAGGTTCAAATCCAAGCTCTCCCATTTCCTAGGTGGATCATTTATTGAGAAAATCACTTACCGTCTCTGAGTCGTTTATTCATATCTATAATGGCATTAATCATATTTGCCACACAGGGCCCTCTTGAAGAAAGAGCAAGATGATAACGATCATAAAAACAACAGTAACAAACACTTATCTAGCACTATGTACCAGTCTTTTCTGTTGAAATGTTAAGCTAAACCCAGAGCTTGGAACATAATTGGAGATTTCCTAGACATTTGATTTTGGAATATAATCTATTCTCAGACCTGAAAACAAAATCCATAGAATTTAGTGATAGAAGGGAACTTAAAAAGCATTTAAACCAAGTTACTGATTGTTTTTTTAATTGAGATGTACTTCATCCATTTAAAGTGTACAATTAAATGGATTTTGGTATATTACATTATTTTTATAAGTTGTGGTAAAATACGTAAAACATGAAATTTGTCACTTTTAACCATGTTTAATTGTACAGTTTGATGGCATTCATTACATTCACGATGTTGTGCAGCCATCACCACTATTTCCAAAACTTTCATCACCTTAAACAGACACTGTGTAACCACTAAGCAATAACTCCCTATTTCCTCCTTCCCCCAATCCCTTGATAACCTATAATATACTTATGTGGCTATGAATTTGCTTATTCTAGATATTTCATAAAAGTGAAATCACAATATTTGTCCTACATCTGGCTTATTTCACTTAGCTTAATGCTTTCAAGGTTCATCTACATTATAGCATATATCAGAACTTCATTCCTTTTTATGGCTGAGTAATATTCCGTTGTATGCATATACCACATTTTGTTTATCCATTCCTTTGTTGATAGACACTTGAGTTGTTTCTGCCTTTGGCTATTGTGAATAATGCTGTGATAAACATTGGCATACAGGTAATTGTTCAAGTCCCTGCTTCTAATCCCTTTGGAACTGAAATACCTAGGAGTGGAATTGCTGGATCACATAGTTCTATATTTAGTTTTTCAAAGAGACACTTTTTTGATAGTGGCAGCACCAATTTACGTTCTCACCAGCAATGTACAAGGGTTTCAGTTTCTTCATATAGTAGCCAACACTTGTTTTATTTTTTATTATAGTCATCTAAGTACATGTGAAGTGGTATTTCATTGTGGTTTTGATTTGCACTTCCCTAATGACTACTGATTGATGTTGAGCATCTTTTCATGTGCTTATTGGCCATTTGTTTATTTTCTCTGGAGAAAAGTCTATTCTAGTTCTTTGTCTATTTTTTAATTGGATTGTTTGTTGTTGAGTTGTAGGAGTTCTTTATGTATTCTGGACATTAAACTCTATGAGACACATGTCTTCTAAATATTTTATCCCATTCTGTAGGTTGTCTTTAAAGTGTCTTGATAATATTCTTTGATGTAACAAAGTTCTTAACTTTTTACGAAGTCCAATTTATCTGGTTTTTTCCTTTTGTAACTTGTGCTTTTGGTGTCATGTCTAAGAACCCATTGCCAAATCTAAGATCATAAAGATTTATCCCTGTGTTTTTTAAAAAGAATTTTATGGCTTTAGTTCTTATATTTAATAGGTCATTGATCCATATATAGTTAATTTTTGTATATGGTGTGAGGTAGGGGTCCAACTTCATTCTTTTGCATGTGGAAATCCAGTTGTCCTCTTTGAATGGACTTGGTACCCTTGTCAAAAATCAATTGGATATAGATTTATGGATTTCTAAACTCACAATTCTATTCCATTTATCTATATGTCTAGCCTTATGCTAGTACCACACACACTGTTTGATTGCTATGGCTTTGTAGTGAGTTGTGAAATTTGGAAATAAGTCCTCCAACTTTGTTCTTCTTTTTGAAATTGTTTTGAGGCTATTTGAGGTCCCTTGCAATTCCACGTGAATTCAAGGATCAACTTTTTCATTTCCACAAAAAAGGCCATTGGAATGTTAATATGGATTTCACTGAATCTATAGATCTCTTAATGGTATTGACATCACAACAATATAAAGTCTTCCTATCCATGAGCATGGAGTCTTTCCATTTATTTAGGTCTTTAATTTTATAATTTTACAATTTTCAGTGCATTAGTCTTTTACTTCTTTGGTTAAATTCCTAGGTATTTTATTCTTTTAGATGTTATTGTGAATGGAATTGCTTTCTTGATTTCCTTGAGTTACTCATTCTTAATGGTAATAATTATTATTATGGCAGTAGTTAAGATTTATTAAGTATTTTCAGTCAATACTATGCTAAGCACTAATGGACTTTATCTCATTAAATCTTTTTTTCTCTTATATTTTCAACTTTTCCTTTTCTCCTAGAATCAATCTTTAAACATCTTAGATTTTTTCTCATCCTAATATTATCCTCCTTCAGCTTTATATCACTTTCTTCTCCCCTTTATAACTAAACTTCTTGGAAAAGTTTACTGCATTTGTTTCTGTTTTCTTTGCTTCCATTCATTCTCTTATCCTCTCCATCGTGGCTTCTGGCTCCCAGCTCTACCATCTATTTCAGAGTTCACTAATGCTGAGGAGTTCAGTAGTGCTCTCTCTGTCACTATAGTCCTTATCTTAACACCTCAGTTGCATCTAGCACAGTTCACTAGTCCTCTTATCTTAAAATATTTTCCCCTTTGCCTTTGTGAAATTTCTCTCTCTCTCTCTCTCTCTTCTTTTTCTCTTTCCGATAGCATAGGTCCTTTACAGACGGGAATTCCTCAAGGCTCTAGCCTGTACCCTCTTATCTTCTATACTCTGTCCTGGGTGACCTCATCTTTTTCCACGGCTGCAGTTAAACTCTGACAACTCCCACATTTAATCCTTAGCTCCAGATTTGCTCTTTGAGCTCTGGATTCTTATATCTAAATATTTACATCTTCATTAGGTTGTCCTGTAGAAGAATTTATGATCTTCCTTACTTATCTCCCCACATATCCCCTCCCTGCTTCTTTCACAGGGAAGAAAAAGTAGTTTTCCAATGTGCTTTACATGATATCTCAATCTGTTCAGCTGGGTAAGCTAGAAATTTGGCAGTCATCCTTGACTCTGTCCTCTTCTCCATCACCCATAGCCAGTGAGCCACTAAGTCCTATAAATTATCTTCTAAATATCTTGAATCTGTTCAATTCTCATTTCTACTGCCAACAACGTAGTCTCTTTGTTACAGTCTTTCCTCTAATGTGAGGATCTTTTGGTCTGTCAGTCTTGGGGTCTTTGGGTCTCAGCTTCTCATCTCTCATTGGTCATGGCTTAAAACAACAAGACAGCACTCTAATCTGTTTTGGTCAGAGTGCAACTCTGTAACTTAAACTTTTTACATTCTTATGTAGAACAATTTTGTTTAGCCATATTTCAGATTTTAGGGAAATGACCCATTCAAGGAGGAGAATGAGTATTCCAGAAAAAGGAACAGTCTACCCCAAATATAGTTTATACTACTTCATACAGAAACAAAATATGCTTAAAGTCCTAAAGGTCATCTTGCCCGCTGTTTGGAGCTAACTTTCTGATACTCCTCTTGGTCCATTTGCCACTTAGATAAGCCATTTCCAGAGAATACTATACTTCTGCATAGGTTCTCCTTTGAGCAGCAGTTCTTAATTGAAGTCCATGGAGGAGCTATAAAGAAAAGTTATAAGAACCCCTGAAATAGTGGGCCATAGTATGATCTTTGGTTTTTTACTTCTCTAAGCACCAATTTCCTCATCTATAGAATGGAGTTTATAATAATCCTTGTCTCGTAGGATTATTGTGAGGATTAAATGGCATACTTAAATAGATGTAAAAAAACCTAATACAGTGCCTGGCACACAGTTATTTTAATATAACAGGGATTACAATATAAGAGAAAAGCAGTAATATCTACTGCAACATGTAGAAGAGGGAATTAGACATACTGCAGTATTCTTTTAAAGCATATGTGGAAGAACAGGAATAGTAGAGAGTCAAGTTTAAGGTGCCTTTATTTCAGCAACCTGAAGTTGCTGTGACTATGACAGGCTAAATTATAATAACTATGAACTCTAGATCTAGGGAGGCATGAAAAGTTGATGGGTAGTAAAAATAATAAGGTCCAGATTCACTCATAATGCAACTCAGGTGGGCATAAAATATTTATTTAGTCCATAGCAGATCTATGTTCTTTATGATACCCCCCGCCCAACCCAATTCAGGTGATGATAATTGCTGGAAATGTGGTGGAAACTAACCAAATGTTCAGTCTGTTTAAACCTATTATGATAATTTAAACATTTCCTTTGAATAATTCTCAGCTCTCTTGAATAAGAATATTTAGTCTTTTAGCCTTTTGCTCCCTGTGCCCCTCTCCCGGTGTATGTAGTGGTCAGGTGTATAGCTTTTATTGCACTATTGTATGTAGTGGTCAGGTGTATAGTTTTTATTGAATTGAGAGAGAAGTGGCCCCCTGAGTTTTAGTTGGTTCTTGGATGTGACTGGCTGGAATCTGCTCTCTCTTGTCTACCTTTTCCTGCTGGCCCCTAATGATGTAACCTGTGGCTGGTATAACTCATAGTCTGGTCATGCTTTCAGTTTAGAGCATGGAAGTGCTTTGACTTCACCTCATAATGGCATTATAAATCCCCACTGAGGCTACTAAGTCTTCTATGTAGCTTGGTAACCTCGTGGCCTATCCTCATCTTAAGTTTTGGTGTCAATTCTCCATGATAACTGACCCCCACTGGCTCTTAACTCAGGATCCACATCACCTGAGGTCGAGGGGTCCAATTAGTCTCTTTCCTGAGTTCTCAGCTCTTTCAGCAAGGCTGAGCAGTCTGTGTGGGTGTGAGCCTCTGCCACTGCAGCCTACTTTCTCTCACTCTTCCCTCAGTGATAACCTTTAGGTATTACCCTGCTTCTCGGCCAGTACTTAAGAGGAAAATTAGGACACACGTCTTACTGTCTCTTTTTTCTCCTTTCTGCTGTTCCCAGGGCTGGATAATGGTAGATTCTTTTTATTTCCTTTATATCAGTACTTCTGAAATTACCTGTGGGGAAGGTACAATTTTTATTTTATTACTAATTTGTTATAACTCAGTACTTTTTAAAAACATGAACTTGTAGAAAAATGAGATTAAAATATACTATAAAAGAGTCCATCTTTTAATTATTAGATTCAACAGATATAAAATTATTCTGTCAAATTGCTATAAAATTTTCTAAACACTTTCAATTTCTGTACTTATCCATCATGGACCAGTAAGGGAGTATGTGGACAAGCCAACTTTGATTCATGGCCTCCCTCCCGATTCCTGCTAAGCGTGAGTGGTGACAGCGGCATCTTCTCTAAACTGCAGGAGAGCACCAGGAGCATTGGGCCTCTTGATTTGACTCTTGAGATGTGGATGGAAACTAAAGGAATTTGGAAAATACTCTTCACAGGACCATGGTCTGTCTTGCAAGGCTGTTCTCAAGCTCAGAGTCTGATTTCTACTGTCATAAATTCTTATATCCCTATGGCAGATAGACACCTTAGGTGGACTAATTGAATGAAAGTAATGAGCTCAGAGAGGCAGATGAGAAAAACACATTTATAATTTTCAGACTCTAATCCCTGTTACACTAATTTGTAACACTGGGAATGAATGAAAAAAATATTTAGGTTTGTTAATAAACCCTGATTTCTGCTGTGAGATTTTACTGCTTCAGTGAGGGGCTAATGTTTTCTTCTCAAATAAATACCTCAACTTTCATCTATTTATTTTTTGTAACTAAGAAAGCAAATATTAATACAATGATTATTTCATAAATATTTAATGATGCCCACATAGTAAAAGCCATAGGTGTTTTTGATTTCTGTCTTCTACAGGAACTAAAGTTAAAAACAGAACCAGAAGAAGGTTTAAAACTGAAAGCTGAGGACCTTGATGCATTGAAGATGAAAAGGAGAAAAGGTTCGTTTGGAAGTATAGACCAACTCCAGGTTTGTCAATTCTATTTAGTATTTTCTGGTTTTTCTTCTATTTGATGATTGTCTAAATAACAGTAAAAAGTGGTGAACTCTGATTAAAATCTTCGAACAATAGATTTTGCCACTTGAATGCAAAACTTCTAATATGTCTTCTGAAACTTTTCTGTTATTAAAAAATTACTTTCTCATCCAAAAATGTGCTGTATTCTTATTTTAGCAGAAGTGGGTTTATTTGAATGCTGTGGAATGTAAACATGAAATCCATGTTCACTAGATTGTATTATTTCCATGTCAGAACTGGTTTATTCCCATGGAAACAGATAATGTTTCTAAAAATCAGAGTTCTCCATTCAAACATAACGAAATAGTACATGCACTATATGTAATATATTAAAAAGCTATTGTTTTAGCTCCACATTTAAAAAAGAAATCCAGAGCATTTGAGATCTTGCTTCCTGGAAATTGATGTCAGTTTGGCTCAAATAAACTCTTATAAAAATTTTTAAAAAAATGAAATCCATAAACTAATAAAAAACTTCAAATAAACAAAATTTAATTTTATGTAAATTCAAAATAGCAGTTCTAAAAATCTTACAGAAAGTAAAACACTGCCCTTAAAATTCTAATTACACTCAAATGTAAATACATCACCTTAATTCTGAAATTTTATTTGTTCTCTCTTCCTAAATTTTATATTATAATAGTAAAACTTAAGACATGAATGTATAGCACATCCTCAAATAATATCATTTCATTAAACATCATTTCATAATAATGTTGATGAGATGCTATAGGAACTTAACTCGTTTATATTAGCCTATGGTAAAATCATTTTTTATACGTAGTTTTGCTTAAAGTCGCAGAACCTACCAATGATATTAAGTGAGGACTTACTGTATCCCAAGTTATTTATTTTACTAGCATATTTTAGAAATTGGTTAAAAAGCATTTCTAAGTGGAAAGGGTCTGTGGGGGAGTAGGAGAGGTAGGAATGCATGAAATAGTGAGATCTATTTTCAAAATGTTAAGTATCTAAATTTAAAATGAATACAATAATAAAAAGATTTCTGCAGCTTATACTGACTGTATTGTATTAATGAAAAACATTTCATGTTTTTTAATGTTGCAAAACAAAAACCTGTTTTCCAGAGTTTGACTCTAAACATGGACAAGATTTTAAATTAATCAATATGAGTATCCAGAGAGCTTATAATAGAACACTGATTTGATATGAAGTTCCTTTATAAGAATTTAAAATTAGAACTATATGATAGGAACTTTTGCTATAAAAAGAAGACAAATCAAGAAACTTTCAGAAGACTTAGTGAGATACAGTGGATTATATAAATTATAACCTTTATTATATCAAATGCAGAAAAATCCGTTTATTTTTTCTCTAAAAAACCTGTATTTTATATTAGCAGACTCCTACCCATTCTTCAAAGCACAGCTAAAATATTAACTATCCTGTTGGGCTGGCAGTGACATTTCTTTCATTTCCCAGACAGAACTAATGCTGTTTTGGAAATCTTTCTGATTCTATTTTATTTTAGAATTATTTGATGTTGACAGCTACAGTGCAGAGTGGATTTCCATGCTCCAATATCTATGTCTTCCACTGTGTGTATTCATTTATTTACTTCATTAATTGATTGACTCAGGCATTCCTTTCAGCCATTAATTTAACATTTTATTGAAGGCCAGTCATAGGCCAGGCAGTATACCAGGCACCTGGGGACAGAGAGATGAAAAGTACAGTTCTGAAATCAATCAAGGAGCTCAAGTTGGGGAGACAGACTGTAGAACAACCAGCAGTGTTAAGTGCTGTGATGCAAGTATGACCTCTATGACAGAGAAAAAGTTCTCAGCCTGTTCTCAGGACTAACTCTTAATACATGTGAAGAAAATTGTCAGCCTTTTTTTGGTCAGCCTAAAAAATTCCAGGTTTGAACATAGTTGGGGAGTAAATTTTAATTCCTTACAAAACAACACAGCAGGATGTTAACTGGAACCATGTACTTCTTGACAGTTCTAGACAGGATGACGATTTTGTTACTCTCACTAGTAGTTTAAAATATTCATTTAAGGTGTTTCAGCCAATCTGAAATTATGTTATTACCATATAAATTTTATGGCAGAAGAAAAGCAAGTAACATTTCTTTGAAATTTTAATGTAGAAATTGGATGAGCAAAAGAAATGGTTAGATGAAGAAGTAGAAAAAGTTCTGAACCAACGCCAAGAATTAGAGGAGCTGGAAGAAGACTTAAAGAAACGGGAGGCTATAGTTTCTAAAAAGGAGGCCCTGTTACAGGAGAAGAGCCACCTGGAGAATAAGAAGTTGAGATCTAGTCAGGTATTCCATTTAATACACTTTCATTTTGGTTGTAAGTCATATAAACGAGAACTTTTTTCTCTAAGAAGTAAACCATTGTGAAATCAAAAATCGAAAGAACTCTTCTGGTTTTAGATGTATTTTGCTTATTACTACTTATCTAATGACCATCACTAAAATCTATTGCAACTTTGAAGTAAAATGTTCAGTGTTCTGCTATGTATGATTTATTTATTATTAACTTTTTTTGGTACTTTTTAAGTTGTGGTAAACATAAAATTTACCATTTTGACCATTTTTAAATGTACAAATCAATGGCATTAACTATATTCACAATGTTGTACAACTGTCACCACTATCTGTTTCTACAACTTTTTATTACCCCAAACTAAAATTCTAACCATTAAGCAATAACTCCCCAATTCCCCTGACAACCTCTATTATTAACTTTAGTGGATATTTTCAAAATAAATTGTACTATTTGATGCTGTATAGTGATGCTGTATTGATAATTTGGAAAAATAGACTTGAAAATGATCTAGCTATCACTACTACCTAAAGTTAGGGGTTTGCAGGGCTCCTATAAAAGAAAGATTTTGTGTAATGAAGATTTGTTTGTTTTTCACATTATAAAGACTTGGAGACCTTTACAAAAAATTTTGCTGGAGGACTTGGATTTTATGAGCCAAAGAAGTGGTTTTGTGAGGGAATTTGCCTCAATTTCAAGTTTTGAAAAAAGAATGACTGTGAAGGGACTGGAAGGCCCAGGAGATACATTATTTGATATATCTACACATATTTTCAACAATAGCAGCATTATCTAAAAATGAAGCAGGCTTGGAAAGGACTTTCTGCCCAAACCTTTGCCTCCAGCAGGCCTTGAGTCCAAGGTCAATCTATACACTGAGCCATGAAACAGAGAGGATCAGTGACCTGCCTCTATTAAGTCTGCCTTTCAGCCAAAATCTAGACCAGTCGGATCTCAGTTGACAGTGGCATCTGCTTAACCTCTCCACCTCAGTATAACAGGTAGACAGGGATGGGGACCTGTACTTACCTGTGCTTTGTTTTCCATTCCCCAAACATGTTGAAATAGCTATTAGCACCAAGCTGCAGGACACAGGAGTGGGGGCACCCCCTCTAACTGCTCTAGATGCTGGTGCTGTACCCAGGTAGCTTGCTCACACTGGCTGTCAGGGTCAGGTTTTAAAAGCTGTCCCTCAAAACATGTAAACAACAGTGAAGAATATTAACAAACTAAATATCAAGTGAGTAAACAGAAGAAAATCCTGGGACCTTTATGGTATATTCTGTATCATAGAAGAGAAAAGAGTGGGGGAAAAGCAATGAGGAAGAAAATCTTCTTCCTGAAATAAGTTTACTTCATGATACAGAAAAAAATGAAAACAACTGTTTTCTAGTTTCAACCAGATGTCTTATTTAGGAAGAAGGACATACTGAGATAGTGTAAATAAATGAAACCCACAATAGATCAAAGCAAAACTGATTCTTTGAAGATTGTTTTAATGAAACAGAAGAGAAATTGAGACTGTTATACTGCTTAGGTTCTTTTCTGAACAAAAGACATAAAAAGATATCTTTTTTTCAATGTTTAAGAAATACTTATAAGACTTGATCATAAGCATTTCAGACAAGGAATATGATATCAAAAAATATATTCATACCATATACAAATTTAACTCAAAATGAATCAAAGACCTAAGTGAGCAAAACTATAAAAATTGTAGAGGAAAACATAAATCTTTGTGACCTTGAATTAAGCAATGGTTTCTTGGATATTATACCTAAAGCACAAGCAACAAAAGAAACAGATAAATTGGTCTTCATCAGAATTAAAAACATTTGTGATGCAAAGAACACTATTAAGAAAGTAAAAGGACAACCCATAGAAGAGGGGAAAATATTTACAAATCATATATCTGATTAAAGACATGTATCTAGAATATATAAAGACCTCTTACAGCTCAGTAGTAAAAAGAAAACCCAATTAAAAGTAGGTAAAGGATCTAATAGATATTTCTCCAGAGAAGATATACAGATGACCAATAAGACATGAAAAGATGCTCAGCATCCTTAGTCAACAGGGAAATTCAAATAAAAACTTCAATGAGCTACCACTTTACACCCACTAGGATGGCTATAATCAGTAAAATAGATAAGTGTTGGTGAAGATATGAAGGAATTGGGACTTTCATACCCTGCTGGTAGGATCGTAAAATGGTTCAGTTGCTTTAGGTAACTACACTGTAGTTCCTTAAAAGATTAATTATAGAATTACCACATGACCCAGCAATTCCACTCATAGGTGTATATCCAAGAGAAGTGAAAACATATGTCCACACAAAAATTTGTACATGAATGTTTATAATAACATATTATTCAGCAATAGAAAGGAAGTAGTGTTATTACATGGATAGTAGTGTTATTACATGTTATTACATGGATAAACCCTGAAAACATTATATTAAGTGAAAGAAGCCAGTCACAAAAGACCACATAGTGTACGTGAAGGTAGAATAAAGATACTTTCAAGTGAAAAAATTATCTCCCACTTGGCCTGTCTCAGGAAACTACTAGAGGGTGTACACCACAAAAAAGAGGGCATAAACTATGAAAAAAGAAGACTCTGGATCCTGAAAATGTGATCCTACATGGAAATTTCCAGGATAATACCGAAGGGGAGTCCGAGGACAATTTATCCATTGTGGAGCAAGAATATGGAAGCGCCAAGCAGAATGTTTCCAGAAATGAATGGAATGAAAAGATTTCCTGATTTAAGTTTGATGAAGTGAAAAAATAGTGTTGAGAAGAATTTCATAGTTCTATTAGAGAAGTATTAGTTATAAGGTATAAAAAAAGTTGTATCAGATGGAAGTATGATCATTTTATACTAGATAGTTCAGATCTGAATAATATTCACAAAGTCATGTAATCTAAATATTGATTTAATACATATTGGAAGAATGAAGAAAGGAGAAGTAGGAAAGAGAAGGCTAAGGGTGCTAGATCCTTATCTTCCATAACAGTCAGTAGGCAATATCTAAAACTGATAATGTTATTTAGAAACATAAGGGTGCTAGATCCTTATCTTCCATAACAGTCAGTAGGCAATATCTAAAACTGATAATGTTATTTAGAAACATGGACATAAACACCAGAAGAAACAGCAAAAACACTGAAGATGATTGTTTCTGGGGAACCGAACTCAGGTGAAAGGGCGGAGTAGGCCAGACAACGCCTGGTAGTAAATTCTTTGTTTGAATTTCCATATTTTTAAAAAAAGATATTCAACTTAAAATTTTAGGAAATGAAGTCTCCCGCCCCCTCAGAAAATTTATGGGACAAAATAATGTAGCTAAAAATATATTCTTTTAGTAATTTTCACTATGTTTTTTTTCTTTCTAGCTATCTGCTGTCTGGATTTCTAGTAACTGTTTCTGGGGTGACTGGTTGATTATGTCTTTTTAGGCCTTAAACACAGATAGTTTGAAAATATCAACTCGCCTGAACTTGCTGGACCAAGAGTTGTCTGAAAAGAATGTACAGCTCCAGAGCAGCACAGCTGAGGAGAAAATAAAGATTTCAGAACAAGTCCAAGCCCTCCAGAAAGAAAAAGATCAGCTACAGAGAAGAAGAAACAGTGTGGATGAGAAACTTAAAAATGGTAGCGTGTTATCACCTGAAGTAAGTCAGTATTCTTTGGAACTGGAAGTGCTGTATGATGGATCACTTGGATGATTTCCTCCGACTTTGTCACTTAAACATAAAAATGATAAATCTGATGAACTTTGTTTCCTTGAAACTTTGTCAAATGTAATGTTTACCTGGCCCTGTAAGCCATGCTTGACTAGAGACTGCGATGTCCTCATGCCAGGGACTGGGAGACTAACACTTTACTTGAGTCTGGTCTTTTTCAGCCAGGTTTCTCCACTGAACTCACAGAACACAGAAAATGATTTGAAAGACTGTCTCATTTCTTCCAGAGAGGGCACCTTCCTTCTCTTTGGGCATCTTTCTTGAATGATACTAGGTACTTTATTACATAAAATGGATGCCTAGGGCATTAAGGGTTAATTCTTTTGTGTTACCTTGGTTGAGAAAGGCCCAATGTTCAGGTGCATATTCCACACTAAGTCCCACCTAGGTAGATACATAAAATCCAAATTTCAATAAAAATAGCTTTTAGAGTTTTCATTTAAGGGAGCATATAGCTCCTCTTTATTTTGTTTTAAGCTATATAAAAGATATTTCATTTATTGGCTAGCAAATTGCTCCAGGTTTTGTCTTTTTTCAGAATTTTACCTCACTTGGCAATGGTACCTGTACCTTACTCTATCAGACAAAGATGAATTTTTGAGCCTGAATTTTCTCTGCGAATATTTGTTGTTGATGTCCTGTCATTACCAAAGCAAGAGAAAATTGCTAAGAGAAAGTGAGTAGCTGGGAATCATGTACCTTGCTGAATCTTGTAGTGTTTCAGATTGGAACAAGTATGAGAGGAAGTTAAGGGGTCTGGTTAAGAGGGAACAGGAGAAAGAATTTAATGATATCAGATTATTGTTCATTGAGTTGATGAAGGGAATTGAAGACTAAGTTGATTGGGGGCTATGTGGCATCATAAGCCCCCATGCCCTGTTGTAGAACTTAATTTAGGTAGCTGTGCAGGGGATCACAGAATGAGGTTGTCCTCCCAAGACTGTTTAAACTGGAGCCTGAAACTTGTAAATTGGAAGGTATGAGAGCCTAAGATACAGCAAAACATGTTAAGTATTTAAGGAATTCTTGCTTGCCCAAGGCTGTTATTGGGCCCTATAGAAGAAACAAAAGTAAAAAGCATTATATTGCTCTTGAGAAATTCATACTCTATCTGGAGAAAAGAAACTGAAGGATAAGAAAACTCTAAACCTGAAGAACATAAAAAAGCAAGTTACAGGTAAAATAATAAAACTATACTTATGATGCTCTTGAGAAATTCATACTCTATCTGGAGAAAGGAAACTGAAGGATAAGAAAACTCTAAACCTGAAGAACATAAAAAAGCAAGTTACAGGTAAAATAATAAAACTATACTTATGACATTACTTATACAAAGCAATGCAGTGACCATTTGGGGGAAGACTCTTCTTCCAATCCTTGGTGGATTGGAATCTTGACCCCAATTATGGAAAACATGATATGTATTGGTTGATATAAGAAAGGAGGTCATTTTATAGTGGTTACTAGAGGGTAAGGGGGAAGGGAGAGGGGGGAGATAAATGGGGTAAAGGGGGTCAAATACGTGGTGACAGAAATCTCACTATGGGAGGTGAACACACAGTGTAAATATATATATGCCTTACTGTTAAAATGTATAGCTGGAACTTACTGGATTTCGTTAACTAATGTCACCATAAAATAAACATGAAAGAAGGCTATTTTAGATAGACTACCATTAAATAAGGCATAGAGGTGGGAATGAGCAAGTTATGTT
This sequence comes from Pteropus vampyrus, assembly GCF_000151845.1. Classification (NCBI taxonomy): domain Eukaryota; kingdom Metazoa; phylum Chordata; class Mammalia; order Chiroptera; family Pteropodidae; genus Pteropus; species Pteropus vampyrus. The sequence goes on along the minus strand of NW_011888980.1, from coordinate 1,088,023 downwards.
TGCAGAAGGCTAGAGGGTCCATTGTTATCATCGAGAAATAGTTAATATTTCTTGTGGAATTCTGTAACTAAAAACATGTAGGGTTTTGTGGTAAAAATAGAGCACTGTGCATGCTACGTATATAGTAGCCACTCCGGATGGGTGTGAGGGAGTGGTGAACCTCCTATATAGTTAGTGGGGTTCCATTTAGTCATGTGAGCTTCTGTGCACGCTTCTGCATGGTTGGTTCTTAGTGTAGCTTTCAAGTGGGCTGTGCTGTCGCCACTATTTTCAAGCCAAGGTTAATATTACCAAATAAATCTGCCAGTAGCAGATCATCAGGGGATGCTGATGTGACACAAGACCTCAATAAAATCTAGGTGGAATGGTTTGCTGTTTTGATGTCTTTAAATTTGCCTAGAACTATTTTCTCTTTCCATAATAAAACTATTTTCCTAATTGTATTACTTTGTGGGAAGTGATAGATTTTAGATCACTATACTAGTACAGGATTGCTCAACAATTTCATGTAAGCAAATCAGCTCCTTTTTTTGGTAAAATCCAGAAACTAAGATTTTAATAACATTTTTCTAACAATGCATAGCAGTTGCCTAGTGAGATATAAAAGAAAATATAAGAGTTATTATATATATCTATGTTTATTTTATCTTTAAATTTTCAATTTCATGTTTTAGGATTAGAAGCTGCATATAACTTATTGAGAAATATACATATATGCAGTTCTTGCTCAAAAGCTTTTGTTGGTTTTGTTTTACTGATAGGGGTGTATGATCTAAAAGGTTTGGAGACCACTGCTTTAGGTCCTTGTTACTCTCAGTGTGGTCTCTGGGACCAGCAGCAACAGGATCACCTAGAAATGCAGTGCCTCAGGCCCCACCTAGACTTGCTAAATTAGAAATCTACATTTTGACAAGCTCCCTGGTGCACAATAAAGCTTAATACACAGCTCTATGATGAAGCATCATCAATTGTTGATAATCTATGGTTTGTAGCAAATATTCATTGTGGGACAGCTTCCCACTGCCACTCATTTGTCAACCTAGACCTACCTATTGCTGGGTTAGAGAGACCCACAAATATTTATACACTGCAGTCTCACTGGAGCTGGCTAGTCTCAGGGCTCAGTAGTCAGTCTACCTTATGTATATTTTTTTAATGCCATACTATGTTTCTTTAACTTACATCTAAAACTATAG
>NW_011888980.1:1063477-1086332 GCF_000151845.1 Pteropus vampyrus | reverse complement strand
CACTCGGACCTTAATGCACTTGGTCGAGGTGACCTCCACCGCATGTATAGGTAGGTATATACATACACATGTGTGTGTATATATATGTGTATGTATATATTCAAGCCTCAGCAAGTCCAAAATAATATCTTACTAGAGATTTGGATCCCTCCTCACCAAATAACATGTTATTCCGATAGTTCAAAGAACTGCTAGGTTTTCTGATAGAGATTCATCAGATTTTTTTCCTACAAAGGAAATCTCCGGCTTATGAAAAAAAATGTTATGCTGCCACCATTTTTAATGCCTGTGTAATCCCTCTAATGACACCTCATAGAAATCTTATGAAATGTTTCATGTCCTTAAATCCTCACTACTTTTTTAAATACCATACTGTGTTTTTTCCCTAGAGGCTCTCCTCTGATTACTAGTTCTTAATAACTTATTCTAAGTCTATTTCTTCTTTCTCTACTAGCAATATATTGTTTTAATAGATCCTTGAAGGGACATTGGGGTGTATTTAGATCTCATTGATACATAATAGGAACTGTAGGGGCTATGGAGGGAGGTATATGACAATACTGCTAATCCCGTGGGCTGAGGCTTTGAGTGTTTTCCTTGGTGATCAGCATTTGCGGTATGACTTTGGGATGTTTCATAACTCACCTAAGTTTTCTGCCTCTTTCATTTTACTACATAAGGTGTATTACAAAGATTCAAGGTTACGTTATATATGTGTATGCAAACATTGCATTGTATAGCATAGCAAGTGTTCAATAAACATTTTCTTAACATTTAGTAGAAGAAAAGTAATATCCATTAGACTCAAATATAGCAGGTCTTTGAATAACATCACTTCGTTCAACATCATTTCATTATAATGTTGGTGAGGAAAAAAAAAAAGAAAATGATTCCAGGTCGGGGCCACTGTCTCTGTGTTTGTACATTCTCTTCATGTCTGTGTGAGTTTTCACTGGAGACTCTGGTTTCCTCCCATATCCCAAAGAAGTGCACATTAGGTGAACCTGCATGTCTAAATTGTCCTAGTCTGAGTGAGTTTGAGTATGGGTGTGAGTGGCCCTGAGATGGAAGGGCGTCCTGCCCAGGATGGGTTTCCACCTTGCTCGCTGAGCTGTCAGGAGAGGCTCTGGCTACCCATGACCCTGAACTGGAATCAGCAGGTTGGAAAAGAATGATCTTGTTTTTATTAATCTTTCTTAAATGAATTTATAGCTCATATGTTTCAATATTTAATATTTGAAGTGTTTTGGGTCTGTCCTTAGAAGTTTGGTGATGTTTTGGTGGCCAGAAATATGCTGTAGGAACTCTTGTTTATATCAATTAGCATATGGTAAAATTGGTTTCATTATATGTCATTCCTCTTAAAGTCAGTTTCCAAGAACCTATTAATGAGATCTTAGTATATGACAAAGTCCAAGTTATTTCATTTAAAACGAGTGATTTCTGTTATGTTACACCCAGGAAGAACATATTCTTTTCCAACTTGAAGAAGGGATTGAAGCTTTGGAAGCTGCAATTGAATACAAGAATGAAAGTATCCAGAGTCGCCAGAACTCGCTCAGAGCTTCATTCCAAAACCTCTCTCATAGTGAAGCAAATGTCTTGGAAAAACTCATTGGCCTGAATCCTATTGAGATTAGAGCTATTCTTTTCAGATACTTCAATAAGGTTAGTTTTTGAGGGATAGATGATTTTCTTATAAAGAGGGATCAAGATGCTTATATATCTAACATTTATAATTTTAAAGGAAATTGAAAGGCTTAAAGATTTGATGGTGTAACTCTGCATGGATTTAAGCATGATTTCTCTTTACAGTACTGAATGTTGTCCTCTGAAAGCTTTGTGATCATCCAAGTATGTAGGCCTACCTTTGTGTGGTTCTTAAAGGGCCTTTTGAAAGAATAACTTTTTGAAATAGTTTTAAAAATTAAAGAATTTAAGCTATATTCTTCAGTCACTACTTCTTGGATGTTTTCTAGATTTGGATGTTACTACTCAGCATTCATGAAAACTCAAGGGCCCTCCAAGCTTGGGTTCCTTTTCCTTCATTGCTGTAGGATAGGGGTACATACACCTTCTTATCACAGCCTTGGAGTTGATGTGGAGATGAAGTGGTACATCAGTGGCAAAGACAGTAATAGATTTTAGCATTAACTTGAATTTAAATATTTACTAGTATTTAAATATTTTATTTTTTTAATGTATTCGACAATTTAATGATTCAGATATATTTCACAGTACAGAGAACTATTTCCATCTTTTCTCTAATATCGTCTCTAAGGTATATATTATGATGGGCTAAACGAGTAGATAACTTTTTTCTCTGAAAAGTATATGCAGTTCTAGGGAATATCAGAAAATTAATGAAAAATAAAACATTCTGTTAGAGAAGTGAAATAAAGATGAAAATTAATGAAAATGTTATATACAACACTCTTCTTGGTTAATTACTGTTGGTAGTAAGCTACTATTACTGATGAGAGTACATTCTATTGTTGGGTGTGTGGAGGGCAGAAAAATAGTCGAATACTGTCTGAGGCTTTGGTATAGATAACTCTTTTGTGGTGCTCTTAGATCAAAGGTTCTTAACCCCAAGTACCCAGGCCCAGGTCAGTGGATTTTCTGATCCTGAAAACTATTTGTAGAAATGAGTATTTTTCTAAAAAAAAAAAAAAGGTTATTACATTATTAACAAGCTCTGTGACACAAACATTGTCTGAAGTATTTTTACTTCAGATCAGTTCAGAGAACAACCAAATGGACTAAATGAAATATATAATCTAAAACCAATCTCTGTATTTATAGTTTTAAAAATTCTGTCACTTATTTATAATATCCATTTTAGCTCCTCCTTATCTTATATTAGAGAAATAGAGTTATAGAATTATTAATGTAAACCACAGAGACCAAGAAATGATGGAGGGATGTTTAGTAGAGCAACATTGTATTTAAAATGAATTATTACCAATTCAGAATCCCAACAAATTCAAAGGCTATTAAGTTATTTTGTAGGTATGTTACAAAGCATTTGCCTAGTTATACCTTGGTGGTTAAGGAAGTTCATTTCATGTAGCCTAACAGAAGTAGATATATCCATATTAGGCTATCTAAGACACTCTGAAAAGGTCAAAAAATGTATTTGCCAGGTGGTTAATTTGCGAGAAGCTGAACGGAAACTACAGTTACAGAATAAAGAAATTAAAATGAAGATTCTGGAACGGGATAATGTGGTTCGTGAGTTAGAATCTGCACTGGAGCATCTGAAATTGCAATGTGACCGAAGACTGACCCTCCAGCAAAAGGAACATGAGCAAAAAATGCAGTTACTATTACATCATTTCCAAGGTACCTGCCCTATTGTCAATTTTATAGATGATGTGTAGGAAGGGGATTTGGGAAGGAAGATCAGACAGAATTTGATCACTTAAAAGCCCACCATATATAGTTACTATTTCTACGTATTTTTGTGCTTTACATGTTTTGGTTACCACAAATTGGGATAGTTGACTTTGATTAAGGCTATTCATGCTTGAAATGTCACCTCTTCTGCTTGTTCCCAGTGCCATAAAAGGGGCTGCTGTAAATCCCATTAGTTTGTTGTTGGCCTAGTTTTTATGTAGAGATGTGGGGTGACTTCTGGCTTTGTTGTATACAGTTGAAAAGTTTCTATCTCATAAGGACATAGTACCTTGCTATTTAAATTACTTTCCCTTCATAAAATTAAAGTGATAAGATCTATCGGATTTCTAGTTCTATTTCTTATTATAATTTTTCAGTTGATTGTAACTTTTATGCATTAATATTATATCTTAGGTCAAAATTAATCTATCATTAATGGGCACATACTGTTATCAGTGCACAGTAGTTCAACCATGACTTTGGTGTGGAAAGAGCTGTCATAGCAGTCAGTGGTCTCTTAACCTGGGCATATGGCTAGTATACAAACAGTTGCTATGGCAACAAAATCACTGCCAGCCAATACTGTTAATGCTTCAATACAGGCTGCTTAGCTGCTTAGTCTTGATTCTCATGACTGTATAGCTGGAAATGGGTTAAAAGAGATACGGAAGTAGCAACCTGAGTAAGCAGAAAATTGGAAAACATATGAATTTGAGTGTTGAGGCAATTCTATAAGTTAATTCTATAACCAGTTAATTAGCATCTAGTTGCCCAATGACAAGATTACATACATCATTTCATCAAACATGCTCTGCTTACCTTATTTTAGTTTTGCCTTAAGTCTCTAAAAGCAATATTTTAATAGAATTATTAGTGTATTTTTTCAAGTGACTTTCATTGTGCCAGAAAAGCCCATACTATAACTAAATGAGAACATTTTAAAAATCATTTCTAAAGCTGGGACAAATTTTTCATAACAAAGTTCTAACTAAAAATATTAGCTTGTGAATTTTCTAATTTTAACTAAATATAGGATATAAAATTAAGTTGATTTATTTGATATCCTTGATGGGGATTCTGATTTATGATGTTTAATTTGAAGTGTTTTTTTTAACAAGATGATGGGTTAATTTTAAATATATTAGTATACTTAGATCAAATTTTATAAAATAGCCAATTATAACAAAAATTACAAACCAGTAGGACAATTTTATAAATTTATCAATAGGAAACAGTAGGTCTGAAAGTACTTATTTTCTGAAGGTTACTAGGTTTTGCTGGTTCTAGAATATAGCCCAATATAGGCAGTTTTAGACAATCATAAATATTAATTAGAAGCTTTAAGTTATGTTGTAGCATAAATTAGAACTTTACTTACGCTATTTCCCCTTTGCTCCTTTTTTTTTTTTTTTTGTGGTATTCTTTGTAATTTAATCTTTCTAGCCTCATATGACAGGTTTTGTTTTGGGGGGAATTTTTTTGGTTTTATATTTCTTCAAATGACTTTTCATATACCCACTGTTCCTTATATAAACTTTAAGATACTGATTCAGCTGATGGACAGAGTTCCAAATGTGAACTTTTTATAGAAAACACTTTACTTCTGCTGTTTTAAGGATAAATCTAGTTAGTAGTTACTCAGAAAGTGCTTGTGAATCATAACGATGTAGTAGTCAGTAGGGGGTAAGGTAGAGAAGGTGACTAAGGGATCGATCCTACTTTGAAAATTTTTACAAGTAGAAGAATCCAAATTTTAGCTGAAAACAAATCCATTCAGGTAACAGGTACATATAACGTACTTCTGACCCTTTAAACATAGTCTGAGGTCTATGTTAGAACATAATTTTCAATTATTTCTTTTAAACTGATTTTAAATGTAAATTTTTGTTTTATAGAGCAAGATGGGGAAGGCATCGTGGAAACTTTAAAGACATATGAAGATAAAATCCAACAGCTAGAAAAAGATCTTTATTTCTATAAGAAAACTAGCAGAGATCTTAAGAAGAAACTTAAGGAACTGTTAGGGGAAGCAATTCGAAGGCAACTAGTACCATCTGAACGTAAGATATTTAGTGCTACTTGTCATGCTAACACTGTTTCTCTAGTATTTGATGAAGTCTTTCCTGATTTGTAGTTTAGCCTTTCCCAATTGATTTGGTTATTTAGGATTAGATTTTATCTTTTATTTGTCTCAGTAAACAACAATAGTTATCTAGTCAACGTATAAGACAGAACCATAGAAGTGAATGAACAAATGTATATGTGTGAAGGAAACTACACATTGATTGCCTGCCATGTGCCATGGGCTTGACCCTCTAATCTAAGATAGCTGTGTTTTTCCTATTCTATAGAAAATTAAGCTTTCTGATTATCACAAAAAACGTGTAAAATAAATGGAGTATAGTAAAAGTAGAGATAAAATAATATTGTATGTATTTCTAAGATCAGTCAGGTCTTTTTCATATCATGACCTCTGGAAATTCAAAAATATAATAAAACCCATTGTTAAGACAAAAGATGTTTTCTTGCCTAATTATATGTAGATATGTAGAAGTAACACTTTCCTAAATGCCAAATTGTGACAAAATACTTTGCAAAAGTAAAAAGTGCCATAATTAAAATATACCCTCTTTAGGCCCACCAATTAGAGAGGAATAAATATTTCTAAATATTTTCTACATTTTATAAAAGAATTAGCTATCCTTTAGAGAAAATATTCTTCTAATAATTTAAGTATGGCTTATGAGACTTTGACTTTACAGCCTTTTAGAACACAGCTATTTTGTATTGGTAGAGAAAACTGCTTAAGGTACAACAGTATTGTAAAGAGACCAGTGAAAATTTATATGTATGTGTAATGAAGAGATATATACTGAATATATAAAGTACGCAGAATTAACATAATTAAAAATTTTTAAACTTAGAAAAGTAGTTCTAATGCTACCTTATTCTTATGATATTTATAATTAATAGACATTTTCACAAGTAGTTCCATTTAACCATCAAACTCAAGGTAGGCCAGTGTCTGCTAATCCCATGTTTAGATGAAGAAATTGAAATTTAGAGAAGTCAAGTGACTCATGAACAGAACAGTAATTAGAACATGGTCTAAAAAGCTTTTGCACAGCAAAAGAAACCGTCAGCAAAACAAAGAGGTAACCTTCTGAATAGAAGAAGACATTTGCAAATAATGCCCCCAATAAGGGCCTAATATCCAAAATATAAAAAGAACTCATACAACTCAACAACGAAAAATAATCCAATTAAAAAATGGGCAGAGGACCTGACCAGACACTTCTCCCAAGAAGACACACAAATAGCCAACAGACAAGTGAAAAGATGCTCAATTTCACTAGCTATTAGGGAAATGAAAATCAAAATCACAGTGAGATACCACCTTACACCTGCTAGAATGGCTATCAAGTATTAGAGAGGTTGTGGGGAAAAAGAAACCCTCATACACTGCTGGTGAGAATGTAAATTTGTATAGTCACTATGGAAAACAGTTTGGAGGTTCCTTAAAAATTAAGACTAGAATTACAGCAATTCCTCTTCTGGGTACATACCCAAAAGTTTGAAAACATTTATTCGTAAAGATACATGCACCCCAACGTTCATTGTAGCATTATTCACAGTGGCCAAGACATGGAAACAGCCAAAGTGTTCTTCGATAGATGGCTGGATAAAGAAGATGTAGTACATATATACAATGGAATATTACTCAGCCATAAGAAAAGATGAAATACTGCCATTTGTGACAACATGAATAGATCTCGAGATTATTATGCTAAGCATTTTACTAATATGTGGGCTATAAAACTGAAAGCAACAAATGAACAAGACAAACAAAAACTCATATACACAGACAACAGTTTGGTGGTTACCAGAGGGAAAGGAGTCAGGGAGGAGGGAGATAAGGGTAAAGGGGGTCAAAGATGGTGATGGAAGGAGATTTGACTTTGGGAGGTGAACACACAATGCAATATACAGATGATGTATTACTGAATCGTACACTTGCAACCTATATGATATTTTTAACCAACATCACCCCAATACATTTAATAAAAATAAGAGTAAATAAAAGAACATGGTCTAAGGTCCTTCGTCTTTGACTCCTGGTCCAATATTCTATGATAAAAGTTGTCTTAGGATAGAGATAAAAATATACAAATCCAGCCAAGAGACTAAACTTTCTGATTTTCAATGTAGTAATGCAGAGGTATTAAGTAGGAAACAGAACATTTTCTTTTCATTTCCATTTTAGCTTAAAGAAACCCACTTTCAAATTTGAGATATCTGAAATTAGATATCTAGTGTTTAAATGGCCCGTGTTTATACTACAGAGTCTTCTAGACATCTCTTAAAATGACAGTGTGGTGTGGTGGTGTACATATTTAAGAAACCTGGATTCTCATCCTGCTCTTTAAGGAAACACGAAAAGCTCTCTAAGAAAGTTAAATAATCTTGGAGATGTATAAAGTGATAATTACATCCATTTTAGCAACTTACTTGGGAAGTCTAGCCTTGATAATAGTCTTGATTATTTCAGCTAATTTGTATTCCACCTAAAAACATCTTAAATACTTTTATTTTGGGGCTATAAAAAGTAATGTATATTTAGAAAATTTTGAAAATGTAGAAGAAATATCACCTATAATCCCACTCATAAGTATTAACATTTGTTATAATTCTTTTCAATATTTTCCCCATGCTTTAAAAAAGATTAGTTGGAATCATATTGGGGATATAGCTTGTATTATATCTCAAAATGTTACTCTAATATGACATGAAACAAGAATTTGTTTGACTTATAAACTATAGCAATTTAAATATTTTGAATTGAGTTTCCTGAAAAGTATTATATGCTTAATAGTATCTTAGTTAATATATAACTGTCTTGATATTCAGTTAATTGGTTTTTGATAGTAGTCTTTTCATTGTCTGCCTACCAGACTTGTATTTATATTCTTTGAGTGTTGTTAGCATTTTCATATGTAGAAAAATTAATCTTTTGACCAATATATGTTGGTCACTTCTTGGTCATGCCTCTGTTACAGTGTGTCTGTTTTCTAACATATTTTTTGAGGATAAAATCAGTTTCTATGAACACACAGTTTATGCACTTAAGTATTTAAAACTCTATCCTTGTATCTTTTTAAACCACTATAAAATTCTGTGTGAGTATACTAGAGTCAGAAGATCTAGGTTGGAATCCTGACTTCTTTTATTAGTAGTGTGACCTCGGGTGAATTAATCTTTCTCCAGTTTGTTCCCTAATGGTAAAATTCTGGAAAAGGAAATGCAGAGGTATTTGTATTGTGAAGAATCCAAGTGGGCTTGGGTGTGAGCCAGTCCAATGAGCCCATCTGTGCTCTTTCACATATGATCTTTAAAAAATAAGATGCCTGGCTCCCTCCTCCAGACATTGCTCCCTGGGCATCAGGATTTTTTAAAGCTTCTTGGTGTAATGAGCAGCAGTTTGGGAGCCACTGTCTATGGTCAGCTTTGTGAGGAGCCACTAGTTCTGTGTGAGGATCCATGTCATTTGCTGGTTCAGGTTTTTCGTTTGTGAGAGAATTTTAAAAACTAGAACATCAATTATGTGTTAAAGCAGGGGCCACAAACTAAAATGCCTGCAAGAGCCAGGGAAGCCACAGTGAGGAGCAGAGCCTAGTCATCTCAATGGGCAGGGACAACTCTGCTCCAGCTGCTGTTGCCAGGCGGAAATGGTCAGTTCTCATTTTTTCTAGTAATGTTGGAAGACTATATTTTTATATGAAACTTTCCAATTTTTAAATTTCGGGCCATGTATTATTTTATGTAAGTAAAACCAGGCTAAGTAAAACCTGTCTGTGGGCCAGATTTCGCTTGGGAGCTGCCACTGTGCAACTTATGTTTTTAAACTTGGTATTTGTAGGACCAGAAGTATATTATCAATCATGTTTCAACATATGTTAAAGTTGGCATTTTTCACTATATTAGGTCCAGTACCTGTATGGACTTCCCTAAAGCAAGTTTTTGCCTTTTCTATTAGATGATTCTATATGATTTAAGGACCTCAAGCTTGTTCCAGCAGAGTGTCTCCCACTGAAGGGCTATTATGCTCCCATCTCCATTTTGACGGTGGAATCCAGAGTACATTCAGAGAGCAGAACCCTGCTATCATGCTAGGAGTGCCTACAAAGACTAGTTTTTCACACATATAATGCCAAATCCCAGAAGAGTCATTGGAGATATGGGCAGAGCAAATATTTTCCAGTGCTGGCTTTGGATTTGGAAAGTAATTCACCAGTGGCAAGCCCAGTGGAGGGCAGGTGTGGAAGGGCACCAGAGAGGCCTAAAGCACTCCTGTGTTTCCAGGGAGTACAAAAATCACTACAAGAATATTTTTCAACTTTGTTCCAGCAATGAGAAGTTCTTAGTTATCCCCATGCAAGATTCTTCTAAGTAAAATAAGAACAATTCATATTCATACTTCTGTCTAAAAGAAGTCATTTAACAAAGCTGAAAGACAATTTATATTGAGTGATAATATAGTTATGTTAGGATATCATGATTAAAATACTTACTTTTGAGGAAATCTCTAATTTTTTTTTTTCTTTTTGGATTATTTTTAGATCATTATGTTGGAGATGGAGTCCTGAACCCAGAAGAAGCAGGCACGGTTTCAGAAGAATTAAAATGGGCATCTAAAACTGAAAGTATGAAGTTAAGTGGAAAAGAAAGAGAATTAAACAGTTCAGCAAGTAGCTTAAGAACACAACGAAATCCTCAGAAGCTCTGGGAAGATGGCCCAGAATTACCTCCAATTTATAGCTCTTTAGCACCCACTAGTGGGCATTTGTTAAGCAATGAGGATAAAACAGAAGCAGATGAAAATCAGATTACAAAAACTCACAGTTGCACATCACCCCAAATTCAGCCAGTGGGAAATGTGGGACAGATTCATGGTGTCACACCTGTAAAGTTGTGTCGCAAAGAGTTACGTCAGATTTCTGCCGTGGAACTCTCATTACGACGTTCCAGTCTTGGAGTTGGGGTTGGATCTATGGCTGCTGATTCCATTGAAGTAGCTAGAAAACAGAGTGACTTAAAAACTTAGATAGTTACTCATGAAACTTTTAATTTAGAAATGTGTAAGATTCCTTTTTCTAACCTGTTAAAAATTAAAGCTTAAGCTCACTAGTTCTTCCCTCAAGATAAAGGAAGAAGTGGAGAAAGAAATCCCCCATCCTTTCGTACATTTTAGATGTGTATATCTTCTCTAGTACATTTGGGGAGTTTTAATTTGCATTTCCATAATAACCAAACACATTTTCCAATACTATACTATACTTGATAGTTTTAACATTTAAAAATTTCCACTTATAAATTTTCCCAAAATTCTTTTCCAGGCATATTTGAAGAACAAGACTAACAGTAGAATAATAAACTAAATATCCATCAAATATATATTATTATTTAATATAAAAGCATATTATAAAGTATATTTTATAGTATGTTATGATGCAATAATTATATCTTATAAGTTATTCTTAAATACAAGTATACATTATTTTTAAAAGATTCAGTTAAATATTGCTTATATCAGAGGGGAGAGTCACCTCCTGCATATGTTTTGGTACAGCTGAAAAATTGTGTCAAAATGCAGTCTCTGGGCTAAGGCAACTAACTGGCCAGGTTTATGGATTAAGGTTAATTTATGGTCCTCAGAGCCTACAGAAGTTGGTGATCTTGATATTTTAAACATGGCCTGTGTTCTTTTTCTGGAATTGTTTTTAGAATATTATATTATTAGTTTGCTGATATTGTAGAATATAAATTTTCATCTCTCTCCTGCCCTGCCTTCAACATATCTCTATGCTACTAAAAATGGAAGAAAGGAATATAATTCTATGGAACGGGGAAACAATAATAGAATAAAACTAAAGCATTTTACCGTTTCAAGGAAAAGATATATGGTCCCATGGAGTACACCTGTAAAGCTTGACATCTAGCCAGTGGAGCTTTAGCTCATAATCTGATGGGCTTAATCTGAGATTTTTCTCTACAACCTGCTTAGTCAGGCTTTGCACACAGGCAGGCCAGACTATATTGGGGCTGTAAATATGTAAATGAAAATTTTTCTTCAGTATCTTTTGATCTAAACATTATTATATTATATAAACTTCATTTGAAATTAAGAACTAAACATCGATTTGCCCTGCACACAGTTTGTACTTTTGCATCATATTTGTCAGTCAGAAAAAACATCGCCTATGATGACTGGAGCTATTTTGTATTTTTTTTTTACTTGTTATTTTTGTTACTTTTCCAAACTTTCACTTGTTAAATAAAGTTATTTCTTAAATTAATTAATGTTTGGGTGGGGCTAGTAGCAAAACCACCCTGACTTATGGATGCCTACTCAATTAGTCACCTATTTCCTTGCTGACTCCCGTTATTTTCTTATTTGATGCTACTACTAATTTTTTCTTTTGTCCTTTTATCTGTTGCTGTTGACCCTGACCATCTTACCTAAGACCCAGACTGTCACCCTGTGCTCAAAGCCTAATATTTTCTTTTTGTAGTTTCTAGCTCTTAGGGAGTAGGGTTCCTTGGTCCCACTGCTAAAAACCAGTTCCTATAGGAAAAGAAAACCAAACCAAAACAAACTTCTAAATTGATGAATAGTTTCTATATCTTGTAAGCATGGTACTAAAATTCATTTAAATTATGGGTTAAATAGAATTCTATGTATCCATCTGGGTACTGAACCATAATTTATAACATCGATACTGAGAAATTTCTTCACACAATGAATTTACAAACTACAGTGGATATTTTATTTTTATCAGGGGCTATTTCAAGTCAGATCTTGGTTTTAAGCAAGTTTCCTCTTTTTGTCTTGGTTTGTATGATATATATTTAATGTATATCATATATAATGTGTTTATAAATATATACTGGCCAAAGGCCAGTGCCTTAACAAAGCATAGCAATTATTGATTTATTAATAAATACATATTTATTAATGAAGGTCCTAACTGTAAATTCTTTATAAGATTAAGAAATGATTTAGAAATAATTGATGTAAGAATATATTCTGACACTGGAATCCTGCTTGTCCAGGAAATTGACATATATTTATTTTACCTGTGAAAATATAAACACATTTTCTGAAAGCCAACTCACTAAAAAAGTTAAAAAATTTCTATCAAACCAACAGTGATTAGATTTGATAATGCAAATGTGAACTGACTTCTAAATAACAAAGATACAGTTTTTTTCTTCCTTCTGGTTATACATATATCCTTTATATCTATGATAGGGTTCATATACATATACAAACACATATAAATAATATATGAATAATATATTCTGGAAGTGAACCTCTTCTCATTCTAGTCAGTGTCCTCACAAAAGAAAGAAAAATTAAGTCATCTCTCCAAGGCAAGTAAAATTATTTTTTACATATACTACTAATAAATTTTATTGTTTCACATGCTTTCCTTAGTCTGAACATTTTGTCATTACCTTTTTGCATGTTTATAAAATTGTTTGTGGTTTTCTTTTTCTGTTCATTATGGCTTTTTTTTTTCCCCACCATAACAGAGCATTTGAAAAGAAACATGTTTGCCTCCAAAAAGTACTAATTCCTTCCCTAACTCCAGAGTATTATAGATAATAGTATTGCAGAATGCTATAAATATGGGCAACTATAGGCAGTGAGAGTATCAATGAAGGTGCTTTTGTGCTTTAATGCTTGTTTTCTTTTGCTAATGTTTTTTGTTCATTTTTTGTTTTGTTTGTTTTTTTAGTCCCTCAGTTCTTCATATCCTCATGAAATCAGGGTCCAAGGAATTAGCTAATATACCTATGATCTTCAATAATGTGGACTTTATTGCCACTAGCAATTGGCTTGTTTCTATTAGTCCAAGTCAATAAAGTGATAAATCCTTATTTAAGAATGGGTTTCTTTTATCTATACATATTTATATATGTATATATGCATGTATATATATATGTATATATACATATAAAGGTCTAATACTAAGTTTTAGAATGAATTGCTAAGGAATTAAATCCTTAGTAGGAGTTTGGTTCTATAGTCAACATAAATTCTCATGCATTAAATGCAAATGTGACATGTTTTGCTCTTTCAGTTATTTCTTTAGTAACATACTTGTGACTTTTTAAAACACTGGATTATCAACATATGAAAGCTCAATGACTACAATATCTGTAAGCTCATGTCCACAAGTCCTCTATGAATTTCACTGGAATTTTAAAAAATATTCATTATGTATATTTTACATTTAAAGTTATAACAGGCTATGAGCTGCCTTCATTAACACATTCTTCTACATTTATACTTTAAAACATTTATACTTTAAAAAATTGAAAATAAAGGTGGAAATGAGATCCTTCTACAATAAATACTTCAAATGCATTGGATATGTAGTATTTTTGAGCTAACATGGGCAGTAGTGTTCAAAGGGTGAGGTAGTAGGAGAATCTGCCCAATGGAGAGGAGTATTCTATCACTGTCATTGTTTACCTTCATGCTGAAAATAAAAAGCAGATGATTTTTCATAAGTTTTATTGCTTTTAAATTCTCTACAAACAATGCACCCCTTATTCTTGGTTCTAGGGGTGACTACTTCCATTCCTTGCTCTTGGAATGCAGTTCATACATGGTACCACATATTGGAATGGTGTTTGATTTTTATAACGGCCTTCATGTTCATCCCAATGTGGAGGTAATTAGAACGAAAAGTTCTAGAAAGCTCAAGAAAACTTGATGTTATGATACTGGCTTTTGATATTCTACATAGTTCTTTTCTCTTTTTATATTTTCTAGGGATTTCCACAATAAATTAACAATTGCCACTATATGAAATGTTAGCAGTGTAACTTAACCGAACCCAAATATATTGACTTAGACTTAGGTATTATGTTCTACTGGCAAATTCTCACACACACATCTACTGAATTAGTTATCTCTATGGTACTTTAAAAGAAAAATACAACAATCTCACAAACTTTGTTATAATGAGCAAGATCCTTATATGCCAAGGAACAAAACTACTTACAACAAAAGAGTAGAAAACTAAACATTAAAAAATTTATACGTAGGATTGTTAGAAATTTAAAACTATATTCATTAGTTAATACTTGTGTAATTAAAGCATAACAAAAATATATTTTGAAATAATATTCATATACGGTATTACTGTGTTTTCAAACATTACAGTATAGACGAAGCAAGGTATAATTTTTCAAGTCCAAAGTGATAAACATTAGAATTATTTAATCTGAAGGGCCTTTTAAAAGAACCATTTCTCTGACCCCGACCCCCTCTCCAAGTACTAACAACAAATTACAGGCAAATTATAGCTTTACTTACCCCTCATTCCCCACAATGTTCCAGGATTCAAATTGCTGCGATAAGAACAGGAGATAAAGATGTTTATTTTAAAGTATTCCATAGTCAGCAAAGAATTTTCAGAGATATTTTGAGTGAATATATTTCTCTGGCAACAGCACTGAAACAACTTCGATCTTCGGCTGTCTCTAAACCCTAAAGAATACTAGTTAGTACTGATTTTGCCATTTGAAAGTATACACCCAGTTTTTATACTGGTTTCCTATGATTACTATTAATTCAGGATTACATGAAAAGAAGTTGCTCTAGACAGAATTCAAACAGAAATTGTGGAGCCATTCAATAGAATTATAAGAAACAGTAGTATTGGATAAATTCCAACAGCCATAACAAACCAAATAGGACTTATTTTACCATTGAAGACCACAAATAGCATGCCAAAACAAACATTGTAGGCATTAACTGACAGGTTTTATCTTTATAAACAATACTTAACCATTTTGCTTAATTTTTCTCTCTGCTAGATTATTCCTGAATATTTCTACTGAAAAACCTGGATAAAAGACTTCCATTCATGATTACAAACCAGCAGCTACTGGTCTGCCTTGAGAGGCTGAATTGATGCTATTCATTTTTGTTTGTGGCCTGCAGTGGTATTTCACTATCCACCTTGAAAAGGAGTGAGGAGTTAATCTCAATTCAATTGATGTATAATTCTGATCATTTATAAGTATAAAAAGTATCAAAGTTTTCTTATTTTCTAGCATGATTTCTCTTTTCTAGATGGGAAGAGTGGGAACATGGCAAGGCATTTTTATACTGAGGAGCCAATCTCTTTTTGAAATTCTCATTACCTGGGGGTAGGGGTTAGCATTGGGCAGCCTCTGAATTATTCCATTCGAAGCCTGGAACTAAGCCTCTTAGTTTTACTAGACAATTTCCCAGCTATACCAGGTGTCACTGGTTGTAAGACATGACTAGAACATGACCAGAATGACCCAGGTTATAATCTTATTAATGGAATAAATACATTAAATAATGATATTTTCTAAAATACCAGACTTTTTACCCCAGACTTTTCTCTGGGAAAAAAAAACAAGTTATGAATCACTCCCTTGCATTTGACATCAAAATCTTATTTTTCAAATGTAACTCAAAGTAATTATTTAATAAATTGGGGTGGAGGAGCTGCTATTTTTACTATATGGTAAACAGCCTGGTGCTTTATCAAATAAATATGTGAAAGCACTTTGAAAACTGAAGTATCATATATGTTTATGATGGAATTGTAACTAGGTTTTTCATAGAGTTGGATATCAAAGTGGGATAACTTTTTGGCATGTGGTTGGCACATATCATAAAACTTTTTAAAACAAATCCTCAGAGTTTTACTTATATATGTCAGCAACAGTAGAAATAACAGTATTCTCTGAGAAGTTTCATTTGAACACTATTCTCACAAGAAAATATTTCAAAGACTTGGCTGAGTCTATTTTTAGAGGCATAAGAAGTACTTCATGACTATTTCTTTGATTTATAAATGAAAGAATATACTTTTACTGGGTTTTTAACCACCAGTTTTTGCCTATTTGTTATTTATTTCCTTAGTAACAATTACCTCTGTGAGTTATTGGTTAACTCTGGCTAGAAAACAAATTTTCTTAAAACTGAGAAGAACGGTTTCCATTAGGTAATCACAAAGTTATTTAAAACTAGATTTTCCTCAAGGAAACTGTAAAACAGTAAGTTAATTTTTGGTACATGTATAGTTATATGATCAACTTAATAGCAAAGTCAGTCTTTGTTTGGCATTTGATTCTCTCAGCTACTGTATACAAGAAGCATATTAGAATTAAATCTGACATTACCGTGGTGGTCTTTCCTTTAAAAGCATTCTGAGGCAAGCTCGCTCCCCTTAGTTTGCAATTATCTGACAATGTTAAGGAATAATTTGTCTCTATGTAGATCAAAGCACTCATGACCTGTGCAGCCAAGTAATCAAAGAGAAGGCAAAACTGTAAGAGTAATGGAACGTACAATCCTAAGCATTCTACTGGATTGTGAACAAATAGATCAGAAGGGAAGAATACTAACAAAGTTTTCCTGGAAGAGTTACTACTTTCAGTGGTACTGAGGTCCTCTTAGTAAGGTTTATTACAAAGTTCACTCTCTCTCATAGGAAGGGAAACTATATATAAAGACCTGATTATGTCAGTTTAATTGCCCAGGTCAAAGTTGAGTTGTAAGAGTTCTTTACATATTTCAGATACAAGTCCCTTATCAGATACATGATTTGCAAATATTTTCTCCCATTTTGTGGTTTGTTGTTTCACTTTTTTGATGGTGTCGTTTGCATTGCAAAAGTTTTTACTTTTGATGAAATCTAATTTATTTTTTTCTTTTGGTTGGTTGTGCTTTAGTTGTCATATCTAAGAAACCGTTGCTTAATCAAAAAACATGCAGATTTACATCTATGTTTTCTTCTAAGAACTTTATAGTTTTAGCTCTTAACATTTATATCTTGGATTAATTTTTGTATATGATGTGAGGTGTAGGGGTTTAACTTCATTCTTTTGCATGTGGATATCCAGTTGTCCCAGCACTATGTGTTGAAAAAAAAAAAAACCTTTTCCTTATTGTTTTAGCACCCTTGTTGAAAACTACTTGACCATATATGTTTGGGTTTGTTTTTAGACTCTTGATTCTATTCCATTGGCTTATGTCTGTCCTTATGCCAGTACCACACAGTCTTGATTACTGTAGCTTTGTAGAAAATTTTGAAGTTGGTAAGTATCAGTCTGCCAGTTTTATTCTTTTTCAATATTGTTTTGGTATTTAGGGTTCCTTACATTTCCATATGAATTTTAGCAACAACTTATCCATTTCTGCAAAATAAAATGTTGGAAATTTGAGAGGAACTGCACTGAATCTGTAACTCCATTTGGAGTGTATTGTCATCCTAGCAACATTAAGTCTTCCAATCCATGAACATAGACTTGTCTTTCCATTTATTTAGATCTTCTTTAATTTCTTTTAACCATGATTTTTAATTTTCAGCGTATAGTCTTTATGCTTCTTTGATTAAATTTATGCCTAAATATTTTATTCCTTTAGATGCTATTGTCAATGGACTTGTTTTTGTAGTTTCATTTTCATATTCATTGATAGTGTATATAACCTAATTTTTATATGTTGATCACAGTTTATTTTTTGGTGGATGGCAAATTTGAGTTAGAATACACTATACCATGAATCAAGGAACTTAGGTAATGTTTACCCATACAAGCTTACTGAATGAGCAGAAATCACAATTTTTGTTGTTGTTGTTGATACATTTTTAGCTGGTTATTTTAAGATTATTCCTTCAAGAATAATTTCTATTTTTCTTATTTCTAGGTTAAGGGTGGTAAGAGCATAAAGCACAGCTACATAATTTGGCATTTGTAGTCTACAGTCTCAGGTCTTTCACATGTATTTTTTTTCCTATTTAAGTTAAACACAAAATGAACGATCCTCAGAACTCTATCTCTCTGTATTGAGGATACTTTCTCTATATTTCTCAATGCTATGTATTTTAGAGATTAATGGTAATGCAGAGAAAGCTATTTTATTCAACAAATTTCTGTGTTAGGTCTTAAGTGCTAAATGCTAAAGGAAAAAGAGTTTAATAAGTAAAAGACCCATCCACCAAGGAGAATATAGTATGTTGGAGAAAGATAATAACATTTTGACCATTTGAAAGCATACAGTGAGCCTGGCAATGAAGTGACATACCAGTGAGTAAAAATAGGTCAGATTTCTGCTTTAATGGGGCTCACAATGTAAAAGAAGATATATAATGGCCCTGGTAAAAATATGGAGGGTACTATGTCAATATTGAAGAAGGGCATTTAACTTTCAGGGATAAGGGAAGGCTTCTCCAAGAAGGTACCCCTTGTGTTTTAATGGAAAAGTTGGCTTTCAGAAGGTATAGAAATAAGAGGAATAGCATTTTAGATCAAGAAAACCCACTCTAAAAGCTAAGAAGTGAGAGACAACATCATATACTCGGGGAACTACAAGCAGTTGAGTAACAGGCTTAGTACACTGGGGACTCCAAATAAGTTATCTGCTGAATGACTGAATTAGTACGGGTGTAAGGGATGGCTGGAAATGAGGATAGGAAGGTGACTCATTTGACAAAGGAGCCACCCTAAAGCAAAGTTTATGAAGAGACTGCTGCATTTAGTCTGTACAATTTATATAGTAATTGAACTGGTTTACTTTTGCTGCCCCAAATCCTTTTTCTTTAGACACAATAGTGCAAATGATGTACAAATTATGAGAGTGGAAAACCCATTCAGTAGAAATCATTATTTGCAAATAATTTTTTTTTTTGGTCTAGTGCGAGAGGGCATTTTAAAAACAATTATTTGTAAAAGTACAAAATAGCCCTTCATAGCAATTCCATATTCATGTAAATTTTTCAAATTCAAGTTAGTAACACTGGACTTCTTATAATAAATAATAAATTTATTTATTTTTAAATAATACCACATTCAGGGCAAGGGAAAGAGGAAGCTATAGGAGCCATGTCTCTGCCTCTGCCACAAGATGGGCACTGTTTAGCTAGCGGCTGTCTCTGGCCACCTGAATCCTGAGTGAAGACACCATAGAGCAGAACTGCAACTGACCTGCCACTGGACATGCAGTGTGAATAAGTAAATGTTTATTACTGTAAGCCGCTGAGGTTTTTGTGGTCATCTGTTAATGCAGATAACCTCTCCTGACTGATATAACATGGGATGCTGTGGACAATATGTAATAGGCGTTAATACTGAACAATGTGACATAAACATATCGGGAAATTAGTAAATGGCATAAAATGGTTAAAACTGAAAAATTAAGCCATGGCAGTAGAAATGTGCTCTTTAGAAATGTAGAATTAAATAGTAGAACATCAATTTTCCTTTGGGAAGCAGGCATCTGAGCAACAGCAGATGAAACAGGGTTTTCTGTTTATTATGATCCTTGTAGTAATTTGACTCTTAGACCATATACACTGTCACCTTGAAAAAAATAAACATTGCATAGCTTTAAAAAAATTAATGATGAGAGGGAAAGTTATAGAATTGTTTTTAATTTGGTGAACTTCAGGGACTGACCATTAATTATCCCACAGTAATATTAAGATGTTAGTAGAACTAATTTTCAATCAGTCCTTTAAAAATACCTTTTTCAATTGAATAAATCAAAGCAAAACTTTTTCATTCTACCTTCACATTGTCCACTGTGAAATAGAAACATTAATGTTACTTTTCTAATATTTTGACTCCGTTACCTCCTTCCTTTGCCCTGAATGTGGTATTATTTATAAATAAATAAATTTATTATTTATTATAAGGAGTCCAGTGTTACTAACTTGAATTTGAAAAATGACTTACATGAATATGGAATTGCTATGAAGGGCTATTTTGTACTTTTACAAATAATTGTTTTTAAAACGCCCTCTTGCACTAGACCAAAAAAAACCCAAAACCCCAAACATGTTTTCCTCAGGAGCCTTGCAGTAATTAAAATTGACGTTATGTATAGATATGTATATAGATAACGCCTATAAATTATTTGCAAATAATGATTTCTACTGAATGGGTTTTCCACTCTCATGATAATTTGTACATCATTTGTACTATTGTGTCTAAAGAAAAAGGATTTGGGGCAGCAAAAGTAAACCACTTACTATATAAATTGTACAGAGGTGCTTTGATTCAACCCCTAGCAGTCTGAGTCCAGAGCCCCTATGCTTTAAAACATGATATATCATGTCCTACAGGTAATATTATTATTTTTAATTTGTCTCTAGTCAATTGCTATTTATTTATACCCATGTAGATTTTTCATGTAGATTCTGAACATTTATAGTGTATTATTTATATAGCAAAGCTAGTATCACTTTTGACGTTTCTATTTGAGGACACATGTTGGAGGTAGAACAGAGTAGTCTATGACACATTTTAAAGGATAGTCATTTAAATTGGGAAGCCTGGCATGTGTTTGTTTTTCAAAACAGACAAATGGGCATTTCTTCTTAAAGAAAGCAGTTACTGTCTGTAATCTGAGAGGTCAAAGAGAAGCAATTAGAAATACCACAAAACTTTAAAGCACCTGTTTTAATGAAAACTCCTATCTGCAAGAGTTGAACATATTAGATCACTGACAGCCTTAAACACCCTAATTTAGAGAATCAACCCCTCATTCCTTGAAGATTTTAGTACCAGGCTCATTACCACTCTCTCCAAGGTTACTCACTACTCTAACGCTTCTATCATTCCTGTGGATAAATCTTTGTTACATACACACACCCCCCTTTCAAATGCTTACTGCCTCTTAATTCCTTAACCGCAACTAAACAGATGATCTTGTGCCCTCTGCTCTCTCCGCTCCCCACTCTCATTATCATTCCCTACACCTTGACATTACTGACAACTATAGCCTCCCTGCTAATTTTAATTTCAAGAACCTAAACTACAACAATTCTTCTGTTTCCTGATCAGAAACAGCAATCTATTCAGTCCTCCATCCCTCTCAGAGCCTTACTTCTTACCATGACTGAAATTATAATGCTTCCTTTGCTTCTACCCCCAACTATTTGCCCATCTCTCCCCATCATGCTTGGTTGGCCAAATCTCAGACCTGGTTAATCCAAAACTGCCTACCTTTGCTTTATTCCATAAACAACTGAATATGGCTAGAGAAAAATGCAGAACCATAGTGACTGGTCTCACTATAAAAGAGAAGCAACTAGAAATCCCACAAAACTTTAAAGCACCTGTTTTAATGAAAACTATTGCAAGAGTTGAACATATTAAATCATTGACAGCCTTAAACACCCTAATTTAGAGAATTCAACCACTCATTCCTTGACCATTCCTTGACACATCATTCATGACCACTTACTCAGGCGAGCCCTGGC
The DNA here is from genome assembly GCF_000151845.1 of Pteropus vampyrus. NCBI lineage: Eukaryota > Metazoa > Chordata > Mammalia > Chiroptera > Pteropodidae > Pteropus > Pteropus vampyrus. Next base: position 1,064,613 of record NW_011888980.1, on the reverse strand, counting down.
CCACCATTTGTAGTGCCTGGAAACCTTACTCTGTTCCCTAGTCAGTTCCCTCTCCCACAATCATAGACTAATATTTCACCTCTCTTCTCTCCTCTCAAACTCCCCACTCCTTGCTTTCAGTTAATGACTACTTTAGCTAGAGTAGGCTAAACAGCTATAACAAATAGACCCCAAAGCGTTATGGCTCCAACTCAATATAAATTTATATTTTGCTCACGTAACAATCCAGAGTTGGTATTCCAGGTCAGTGGGCAGCCCTCCTTCATACAGGCACCTTCTCTCTTGTGGTTCTCTCAACTCTAAGGGTTTGTAGTCATCTGCATAATCTAGCTGGAAGAAAGGAAAAACACATAAAGGAGGCACACTGGCCTGACAGTGGCAGACATTTCTGCTCACATTCCTCTAGTAACGGCTTAATACTTGACCCTACGTAACTGAGAGGCTGAGAAAAATAATTCGTGTAAATTGTGATGGATAATTAGCAATCTGCAATCTTGTTTCTTATTTCACCAAGAAAATTAAGCAACCAGAAAAGAACTTCTATTTTATCCTGCTATCAAGTCCACAAGTCTACTTCGATAGGTCCTATAATGCGTGGGGACTGGCAGGGATTCGATTCCTAGGCTGTCCCCGATCACAAAGGGACAGTTTCCAAGCTTTCAATTAGAACATGGTCGTAATGACCACACTACCTAATCACGAAATTCAAACACATCTTCCTTCCTTGTGCTTTTCAGCATCTGTGGTTTGGGATATTGTTGATCAACGCTCCTTCCTGTCCCTGCCTTTGTGAAACCCTAATTTGCCTTGTCTTGGAGAGTCATTACCTTGGTTCTCCTCCCACTTCTTCCTCACTCTTTGCTGGCTTCTCTCATCTAGGTCAGAGCTTCTCAAACTTTCATATGATACAAATCACCTGGGGTTCTTGTTAAATTTAAGACACCGATTCAGCAGGTCGGGTGGGGAGGGCTGAGATTGTATCTTTCTAACAAACTTTGTGGTAATGCCTGTGCTGCTGGGCTATTGATGGCACTTTGAGTAGCAATGCTGTAAAGAAGATATTCTCCAAGATTCTGCCTTTCATTTTTTCCTTCTCTCTCACACTGATATCATTGTTAGGCTGATAACTTCCCAAT